>NW_027362807.1:7470000-7942500 GCF_046119375.1 Phyllobates terribilis | reverse complement strand
TTTCTCCAACACCTCCGTCGCTCCTTGCAGTTATTAGGCCACCACTGAAATTCTTTTCTGACTACACACAGACACCTACATAGAAACCGTGCATGCCGCCATCACCGCACACAACCAGAGTCCTGGTCCAGACCAGTGGCCTTTCCAATTCAAGTCTACTTGGGTTTAAACAAGGGTCCTGTCTCTAAGAGAACCATGTGCTTGCCACTTGGAACAGCAGTAATACAGTAACACCAGGTTAATATTCTTCGGGCACAGAGATGTACAGACAGTGAACCCTCTTAAAAAGAAGAATTGGACTGACATTCCCTAAGCAATAAGTACCCACACAATTGGAGGGACAGATTGCTAGCCCTTGCTGCACCATGGTGTATGCCCAGTGGTGGCCACTCTTAGTCTAAGTTGGCTCGTCAGATTGCATGGTGATAAAGAACCTGAGGGCCATATACCTTCAAGAAAAAGATCTCATAAGGACACGATGCCTTGAATTGTGAAGAACACAATAATGTTTTCCATACAATTCTATTGTGTTCTATTCAGGATATATTAAAAAAAAGTCTGGTCCTTAGAAGTTATAAAATGAGGTCAATACAACCTCAGGTGAAGAACAACACATCACAAATTACACCAGGTCATCGAATATTTACCAAAAAATAGACTTAAATGCAGAAACAGGGTGTGAAAGATTAAAGGGGTTGTCCAATGAAAACAAGCTCCAATCTACAGGAACCTTCATCCCCTTTAGATTGGAACGGTGGTACGCATGCTAAAATGCTGCTCCATTCATTCTATATGAGGCGGCCATGAAGTGCGCCCGACTTTTTTGGACCAATGAGACAGAGTGGCCTTACAGAGAAGGGTCCTTGGATTGGACGCTGAGTTACGGACCCCAAAGCAGCACTGAATATGATGTACTAGTGGGAGTCACGAGTGCAAGGGTTCAAGGGCGCCAGTAGTGGAAGACATAGTGCGCGAAACCGAAGAACAAGTAAGGAGACCTGCTGATCAGCACTGCAGAGCTGAGGCCGAGTTATGGTGAAATAGGGAGCGACAGTGCGCCTCACCAGTCCTGGAGTATATTACAGAGGAAGGATACTGTGTGGAAAATGCTTCATACTGTAAAGGAAACGTCCAGAACACTTTGTGTCCCCCGATATCCCTTGTATGCCGGGACGATGCTAGGGTCCTAAAAGATCAGGGGCCAAAGCCCCAAAGTAGGTGTTTCCCCATACAACCTCCCCGCCACTTAAAAGAGGACCTATACATATATAATTACAGTACACCATTGTTGCTAACCTAAAATACACAACTGAAAGACCAATATTCCCCAAATTACTTCTATACAAGGCAATAATAATGCCCTCTACCATCAACACTACACAGTGAGTACATAGTATTATGATATGACCATTGCCTCTACATAAAAAAACACCCTGTACAAAGACCATCTGACTTCTCACATTTCCAGCACCGTCCCCATCTATTCCCACCCTGCACAACCTCCCCATGCTGCCTGCTCCTCCGACGTGGAATAGGAACCTCAATACTTCAAAAATTATGTCATTACTATGATTACCCTCCACCAATTAATGCTACAAAGACTGTGTGCCAGATAGAGGGGACCTATCAAAATAATAGCGTCCCATAGAAAGTAGTAAAGACCCCACTGTGCTACCTAGCAAGTAATAATGCCAGATATGCTCTTATGAAAGTTTCAATATCTGAAGTGTTCCCTCCAAGCAACAAATACCGTTGAGAATCCCCTTTAAGTAATAATGCCCCCTTAAAGCCACAATCAAACTACACCCAACTACAAAGTTCTTCTTCAAGTCTATGGAAGATGATTTCGGGGTGGTGAAAGAAGAAATTTCTGATGATGCACCCATTTAAAAGAAATAATGTCCTGAGTGCCCCCATAGCACCCTGTATATTGTATGATAGTCCCACAGCTCACTACACACTGTATGATGGTCCCCACAGCTCCCTATACACTGCATGATGGTCCCCACAGCTCCCTAGACACTGTATGATGGTCCCCACAGCTCCCTACGCACTGTATGATGATCCCCATAGCTCCCTATACCCTGTATGATGGTCCCCACAGCTCCGTATGCACTGCATAATGGTCCCCACAACTCCCTATGCCCTGTATGATGGTACTGACAGTTCCATATGCACTGTATCATGGTCCCCACATCTCCCTACGCTCTGTGTGATGGTCCCCACAGCTCCCTATGCCCTGTATGATGGTACCCACAGTTCCATATGCACTGTATCATGGTCCCCACATCTCCCTACGCTCTGTGTGATGGTCCCCACAGCTCCCTATGCACTGTATGATGGTCCCCACAGCTCCCTATGCACTGTATGATGGTACCCACAGCTCCATATGCACTGGTAACATGGTCCCCACAGCTCCCTACGCTCTGTATGATGGTCCCCACAGCTCCCTACACACTGTATGATGGTCCCCACAGCTCCTTAGATACTGTACGATGGTCCCCACAGCTCCCTAGACACTATATGATGGTCCCCACAGCTTCATACACACTGTATGATTGTCCCCACAGCTCCTTAGATACTGGATGAGGGTCCCCACAGCTCCCTAGACACTGTATGATGATCCCCACAGCTCCCCCATGCACTGTATGATGGTCCCCACAGCTCACTATGCATTGCATAATGGTCCCCACAGCTCTCTATGCTCTGTATGATGGTCCCCACAGCTCCCTATGCACTGTATGATGGTCCCCACAGCTATCTACGCTCTGTATGATGGAACCCACAGCTCTCTACGCTCCGTATGATGGAACCCACAGCTCACTATGCACTGTATGATGGTCCCCACAGCTCCCTACACACTGTATGATGGTCCCCACAGCTCCTTAGATACTGTATGAGGGTCCCCACAGCTCCCTAGACACTGTATGATGGTCCCCACAGCTCCCTATGCTCTGTATGATGGTCCCCACAGCTCCCTATGGTCTGTATGATGGTCCCCACAGCTCCCTACGCTCTGTATGATGGTCCCCACAGTGCCCTATGCACTGTATGATGGTCTTCACAGCTCCCAATGCATTGTATGATGGTCTCCACAGCTCCCTATGCATTGTATGATGGTCCTCATAGCTCTCTACGCACTGTATGATGGTCCCTACAGCTCCCTATGCCCTGTATGATGGTCCCCACGGCTCCTTATGTACTGTATGATGGTCCCCGCAGCTCCCTACGCTCGGTATGATGGTCCCCACAGCTCCCTATACACTGCATAATGGTCCCCACAGCTCCCTATGCCCTGTATGATGGTCCCCACATCTCCCTATGCACTGTATGATGGTCCCCACAGCTCTCTACGCTCTGTATGATAGTCCCCACGGCTCCTTATACACTGTATGATGGTCCCCTCAGCTCCTTATACACGGTATGATGGTCCCCACAGCTCCTTATGTACTGTATGATAGTCCCCACAACTCCCTATGCACTGTATGATGGTCCCCACAACTCCCTATGCACTGCATAATGGTCCCCACAGCTCCCTACGCACTGCATAATGGTCCCCACAGCTCCCTACGCACTGCATAATGGTCCCCACAGCTCCCTATGCATTGTCTGATGGTCCCCACATATCCCTATGCACTGTATGATGGTCCCCACAACTACCTATGCACTGCATAATGGTCCCCACAGCTCCCTATGCACTGCATAATGGTCCCCACAGCTCCCTATGCACTGTATGATGGTCTCCACAGCTCCCTCTACACAGTATGATGGTCCCCACAGCTCCCTATACACTGTATGATGGTCCCCACAGCTCCCTATGCACTGTATGATGGTCTCCACAGCTCCCTATGCATTGTCTGATGGTCCCCACAGCTCCCTATGCACTGTGTGATGGTCCGCACAGCTCCTTATGCACTGTATGATGGTCTCTACAACTCCTTATAACTGGCATGATGGTCCCTACAACTCCCTATATCCTGTATAATGGCCCTCACAGCCTCATATATACAGTACTGTATGATGGCCCCCGCAGCCCAATATATACTGTATGATGGCCCCCATACCCACTTGTACACTATATTATGGCCCCTACAGCTCCCTTTATACTGTATGATGGCCCCACAGCCCCTTATAAACTGTATTCTGGCACCCACTCCCCATTTTATATAATATGATGGCCCCACTGCCCCTTATATATAGCATGATGACTCCCATAGCCCCTTATAGCATGATGGCACCCACACCCATTATATATATACAGGTGCATCTCACTAAATTAGAATATCATCAAAAAGTTTATTTATTTTAGTTCTTCAATGCTGAAAATGAAACTCCTATATTATATAAAGTCATTACAATCAAAGTGATCTATTTCAAGTGTTTATTTCTATTAATGTTGATGATTATGGCCAGGGGCGCACATAGAAATCATGAGGCCCCATAGCAGAAGCTCTAATTGGACCCCCCCACACCAAAAAAATAAAGAAATATTTGTCTGTGTCACAGAAGAGCCGATCTCACAACTTTCCAGCCTTTACTTCGCTTTTCTAATGTTCCTCCTATTGAAGTCCTAGATCCCTCTTTCATTGCCCCCATGAAGTATGATGCCAATAAAAGTGCCCCCCAAACACAGTATGATACCCACATGGTGCATTCCTCCACATTAGCCTCTACATGAACAGTATAATGACCTTATTGTGCCCCACTTCAACTCCCAAGGCAAAGTATGGTGACCCTAATACAGTATGATTCCCCCAACTGTGACTCCCACACAGCCCTCCATACAGTATAATGGGCCTACATACAGTATAATGGCCCACACTAGCCCTCCAAACAGTATAATGGCCCCACACAGCCCTCCAAACAGTATGATCGACCCCACACAAACCTTCACACCGTATAATTGCTTTCATACAGTATGACGGCCCCCCACATAGCCCTCAAAATATCATAATGGCCCCACATAGACTTCCATATAGTATAATATGCCACCCATAATCCTCCATATAGTATAATGCACCCTCCAAAATCCTCCATATAGTATAATGCACACCCCATAATCCTCCATATAGTATAATGAACTTCCCATGGTCCTCGATAGAATATAATGCACTCACCATAGTCCTCCATACAGTATATTTCACATCCCAAAGGGCAAAATGCAGCCCCCATATAGTATAATGCACCACACAGTCCTGCAGTATTATGGGCACCACGTACTCACTGATTTTAAAATACTGTATGTTTTAAATAAGACGACCCGAGTATAAGCCGAGGCCCCTAATTTTACCACAAAAAAACTGGGAAAAAGTATTGAGTTGAGTACGCTCTGTGTGTTTTCTCTACCACTGGGAACCTCCTATATATTACATAAAAACATTCCTGAAAACCCCTTTAATCTGACTTTATAGAAAAAGTCTATATCCGGCTACTGTCCTCCCCTCATGAATCACAAAATATGCCAAGTGTGAACAACTCCTGTCCCCAAATGAGGACTTGCAGGAGATCAGTTGATAGTCGGGGGTCTGGCAGTGAACACCCTCAGCAATCAGCTGTGTTTTGCTGGATGTAGTGGCCTCTCCAGGACACATGTGGTATTACATGGTTCGCTTTCAGAATAATATGTAATATGTAATACATGATATCTTGAAGTCTTCCAGAAGAAGATATTGGCAGACAGGTAATGACTTATTACCTACCAGCCATTGTCTCCTTTATCACTCGCTAGTTCTTATACACATTTGGATGATGTCACATCTTCGTTGGAAGCCGTATTAGGAACCTCCATCGCAGATTTTATCATATAGGATGAGTTCTCAGCCAACAGCTATTTGGCCATTGTTCACATAAAGTAAGCCTATGTTATATACAGCAATATGCAGCAGGATACAAGAGATCCAGGGAAATATCCGATCGCCAGAAATGGGGTCAGGAATGGTATGTGTGGCCTCCTCATCCCCCCAATCCTGGTATGCATGGCCCCCTCATCCCCCAATCCTGGTATGCATAGCCCCCTCATCCCCCAATCTTGGTATGTATGTCCTCCTCACCCCCCAATCCTGGTATGTGTGGCCCCATCACTGCACACACAAAAAATAAACACTTATACTCGCCTTCCTTCCTCACCTCTGCTCCAGAGCTGCTGTGTTCTGTCTGCCAGCAGCTCATGTTGGTATCTGAGCAGCGCGCGCTCTCAGTTGCCTAGGTGAGCTGCTGCTGCTGCCAGCATATTCACTCCTCTCCACGCCGGGACTATGAGCGTTGACAAGCGTGAATATGCATTCTCTTTAGTAGCGGGCACTGTAAGCAGGAGCCACGGCTCAGCGCTGCTCCGTGCCCGCTACTAAAGAGAATGAATATTCCCTCTTCTCCACGCCCATGGAAGTGGAGAAGAGGGAATATTCATGTCCCTTTAGCAGCAGGCACACGTGTTAGCTACAGCAGCCGCTACTGCATGTGCCCGCTCCTCCTCCGCCGCAACCTCCCACCCCCCCAATACTCACCTATCCTCCTCGCTCCCCCGAGGCTCATGGGCCCCATAGCAGTGGTGTGGCCTGCCACCATTGGCGGTACGCCACTGATTATGGCTTACAGCCAATGAAATCACAAAAGTCATTATCTCAGTAAATTAAAATACTTTATACATCAGCTTGAAAAATGTTTTTAAAATCCGAAATGTTGGCCTACTGAAATGTATGTTCAGTAAATGCACTCAATACTTGGTCAGGCTCCTTTTGCATCAATTACTGCATAGTGCGGCGTGGCATGGAGGCGATCAGCCTGTGGCACTGCTGAGGTGTTATGGAAGCCCAGGTGGCTTTGATAGCAGCCTTCAGCTCGACAGCATTGTTGGGTCTGGTGTCTCATCTTCCTCTTGACAATACCCCATAGATTCTCTATAATAGTTTCTCTATGGGGTTAAGTTCAGGTAAATTTGCTGGCCAATTAAGCAGAGTCATACTGTTGTTTTTAAACCAGGTATTGGTACTTTTAGCAGTGTGGACAGGTGCCAAGTCCTGCTGGAGAATGAAATTTCCATCTCCAAAAAGCTTGCCAGCAGAGGGAAGCATGAAGTGCTGTAAAATTTCCTGGTAGACGGCTGCGCTGACTTTGGTCTTGATAAAACACAGTGGACCTACACCAGCAGATGACATGGCTCCCCAAACCATCACTGATAGTGGAAACTTCACACTAGACCTCAAGCAGCTTGGATTGTGGCCTCTTCACTCTTCCTCCAGACTCTGGGACCTTGATTTCCAAAGGAAAATTGGAACTCTGGGACCTTGTGGATGGTGTCAATGACTGCCTTCTTGGCATTTGTAAAGTCAGCAGTCTTCCCCATGATTGTGGAGCCTACTGAAACAGACTATGGGACATTTTTAAAAACTTAGGAAGCCGTTGCAGGTGCTTTTTGTTAATTATTCTAATTTACTGAGATATTGACTTTAGTGTTTTCATTCGCTGTAAGCCATAATCGTCAACATTAACAGAAATAAACACTTGAAATAGATCTCTCTCTCTGTAATGACTCTATATAATAGATCTCTCTGTCTGTAATGACTCTATATAATATAGGAGTTTCACTTTTTGTATTGAAGAACTCCAATAAATTATCTTTTTGATGATATTCTAATTTAGTGAGATGCACCTGCATATGATGACTGTTGCCCCCAGTGGAATATATGCGGTGTCTATTTTGGGATATTTTAGTATACCCATGATGATACTATAGACAGCCATTATACCTGGAATGGCCCCTTCCTTGCGTGCCTTGCTTTTTTTCGCTTACATGTCTAACAATCACATATGTGTTGTGTCCCTTCCCCCATCATCCTATTGTTCTATTGCTGAATAAATATGATAGATTTTATACTCCCTGGACTCCTTTGATGGTCTTTTACCCTGCGGGGTTTTCTTTCATATATGGACTCACTCTGTGGTGGTGATGGTAGAGGACATTGTGTAGCAGGATCATTTTGGCCTTGTATAGTAGTAATTTTGGGAATATTGGTCTTTGTATAGTGTATTTTAGATTAGTAACAGTGGTATACTGCAATTATATATGTATAAATCCTCTTTTAAGTGGCAGGGAGGTTATATGGGGAAACATGTACTTTGGGGCTGGGGTCCCTGATCTCTTAGGACCCCAGCAACGCTCCTGCACTGGGGAAAAGCAGGGTCTGGAGGCCACTTTAATATCATCATTTTATGGATATGACGCCAAAGAAACTAATGAAGTGCTTTGCAAAGTGCCATAATTAAAAAATAAAATGGAACCATTTTACAAGACACGTAGCGTCTCCATTTTTCGGGATCTGGGGCCGGGTTTATTTTTTGCACGCCGAGCTGAAGTTTTTATTGATACCATTTTGGGGTAGATCCGATGTTTTGATCGCCCGTTATTGCATTTTATTGCAATATTGCGGTGACCAAAAAACGTAATTCTGGCGTTTAGAATTTTTTTTCTCGTTACGCCGTTTACCGATTGGATTAATAATTTTTTTATATTGATAGATCGGGCGATTCTGAGCACGGCAATACCAAATATGTCTATGTGGGTGGTATTTTTAGAATTTTATTTGGAATGGGGCGAAAGGGGGGTGATTTAAACTTTTATATATTTTTAATTTTTTTTTATATTTTTAAAAACATTTTTTTTTTTTTACACTTTTTGCTTGCTTCTATAGTCTCATTAGGAGGCTAGAAGCAGCAACTGTCCAATCACCTCTGCTATATACAGGGGATGAGCAGATCAGCTCTATGTAGCAGAAATGCTCCTGTGCTATGAGCGCCGACCACTAGGTGGCGCTCATAGAGTCAGTACATGACAATCACTGAGGTCTGCTGCAGACCCAGGGTTGTCATGCCCACCCATCAGTGACCCGCGATTACGTGACGGGGTCACAGATGGGCGGGGTAAGTGACGCGCTTCCGGCGCGGCGCTGTTAAATGCCGCTGTCAGAGATTGACAGTGTAACGGGTCTGGGAGGTGGAACCGCAGAGCAACTATACAAAGGGGCAGTCCTTGTAAGGAAGCGGGTGGCTCCCAGGGAAGGCGGGCAGGTAGTCATGGCAAGTGACAGGGACAGTCTCTGGGTAGAAGGGCAGGAGGTCACGGCAAGTGACGGGGACAGTCTCTTGACAGGCGGATGGTCACGGCAAGAGACAGCAGGGTAAGAGTCTCTAGACAGGCAGGTGGTCACGGCAAGTGACAGCAGGATAAGAGTCTCTAGATAGGCTAGCAGGCAGGTAGCAGGTGAGCGCTGCCAGGTGAGCGGGCAAGAGTCTCTGGACAGGCAGGTGGTCACGGCAAGTGACGGCAGAGCCTCCAGATAGGCTAGCAGGCAGGTAGCAGGTGAGTGCTTCCAGGTGAGCGGGCAAGAGTCTCTGGACAGGCAGGTGGTCACGGCAAGTGGCGGCAGAGCCTCCAGGTAGGCTAGCAGGCAGGTAGCAGGTGAGCGCTCCCAGGTGAGCGGGCAGGAGTCTCTGGACAGGGAGGTGGTCACGGCAAGTGACGGCAGAGCCTCCAGGTAGGCTAGCAGGCAGGTAGCAGGTGAGCGCTCCCAGGTGAGCGGGCAGGAGTCTCTGGACAGGCAGGTGGTCACGGCAAGTGACGGCAGACCCTCCAGGTAGGCTAGCAGGCAGGTAGCAGGTGAGCGTTCCCAGGTGAGCGGGCAAGAGTCTCTGGACAGGCAGGTGGTCATGGCAAGTGACGGCAGAGCCTCCAGGTAGGCTAGCAGGCAGGTAGCAGGTGAGTGCTCCCAGGTGAGCGGGCAGGAGTCTCTGGACAGGCAGGTGGTCACGGCAAGTGACAGCAGAGCCTCCAGGTAGGCTAGCAGGCAGGTAGCAGGTGAGCGCTCCCAGGTGAGCGGGCGGGCAGATCCATAGACAGACTGACAGGTGTTGGAAGGCAGACTGTCGGACCGCAGGAATGCAAGCAGATAGACAGGAATCAGGTAGGTATCAAGCAGAGATCTGGCAGGTAACTGGCAGGTATCTGGTAACGGGACCTGAGGGCTGAAGCATAGTTGAAAGGCTTTGCAACAACATTGCTCGGGCACCTCCATTTTGGAGGAGGTGCCTTATATATGGTGAGGTCCTCCGGCCATTGGCCGGGGACTCCTTAGGACGGTGCGCGCGGCCCCTTTAAGAGAGGGAGAGCGCGCGCGCCCTAAGCGCAGAGGCCGGGAAGCAGCGCGCGCTGCCAGCAGAGTGGGAGGAAGCTGCCGGGCACGGACCGGAGAGATGAGGGGAACGGCGTCCCAGCCTAGCAGGAGGCAGGGACGCCGACGCTACAGACAGCAGCATTTAACATGTTAACAGCCGCAAGTGGATCGCGATTCCACCCGCGGCTGTTGGGGGCACATGTCAGCTGTATAAATCACGGTTTTAGGCACTGGTCTTGTAGTGTGGTATTGGTCTGCGACCAAGTGTGAATAGGTTCAACAAAACACAGCTGGCAGACTTTAAATGGGGGGTAATATTTGGCACGCTCCACAAAATGTCACGATTATTAGGTAAGGTGTGTATAGGAAAATGTTATTTAAGGAAATAAAATGTACATTTTATTGGGGATTCCACCGCAGTCAGTGATTTTAGTCCAGTGTTTTCCTGTAACTCACATAGCAGTAGAAGACAAAGACAGAAACACAATACACAAATAACGGTAAAGTTTTAAATATTAGAGTTAGGACTGTCCCATAAGGGTCACCGTTACGAGGCGGGATGGCTTTCGCATTATTTCGATCAAAATTATGTTAACTAAGTACGCTTTATTATTTTCATGCACTATTGCGATTTATTTATTTACTGCAGGGTGTTTGAGTATTGTATTTCTGTCTTAGTTTTTTTCTGGTTAGTGGCCATGTGTGAACATGCTCTTACATGCTGCATGCACGACAATTTAAATTCCAGTTCATGTCTCGAGGTTTTTTTCATATAGCAGTAGGTTATATGGATTAAAATAAAGGTTCATTTAAATAGCTGTCATGAATTATAACATGGGGCTGTGGGATATTTGCAGTCTGTGACTTTTTTGTTTAGTAATTTATTTCCTGAAGTGTAAACTTGATACATAAAACAGCAGTGTCCATTATGATGACATCACAAAGCACATGACAGCACCGAGAACATGACATCATAGACCTCACATGACATCATAACTGCTACAGAATGTACAAAGTTCTATTCCTGAGCCATCTTGTGTCACAGCTTGAAGAGGACCAGTCCAGGTAAGTAGCTCATCACTGAACGCTGGGGATCGGGTCACTTCGGAAAGGGAGGAGGACTGGCTGCACAGCATTGTGTCACAGCACAAACAGCAGAGTAGGATCAGGAAGAGATCTGCAGTGTGTGCTGTATGGACTGTGTCCTCATCCCCATGATATTTCCAGATGATTATTAGCTGCATTGTTTTCTTTCTTCCTGACCTTCCTCAAGGCTGTTTTGAGATCTGTGGAGTAACTATCATACGTCCGGCAATTATCAACTGAGAAGACTTTTTGGGATTCAGCAAGAAGGTAGGTGTGCGTGCATGTGAGTGTGTGTGTAGGCACAGCATTGAAGGTTTGTGTGACCCCAGATCTAAAGGGAAGTGTGTCTGTGACCCCAGCACTACAGGGATGTGTGTCTGTGACCCCACCAATAAAGGGATGTGTGTCTGTGACCCCACCAATAAAGGGATGTGTGTCTGTGACCCCACCAATAAAGGGATGTGTGCCTGTGACCCCACCAATAAAGGGGTGGCTGTGTGATGGTTTGTGTGTCCCTGCACTAATGGGGTGTGTGTTTGTGTCCTCAACACTGCAGCACTGAAGGGGTGTGTGCACGTGTGTTTGGCACACATGTACATGTCTCCAGAAATGTAGCACTGAAGGGCTGTGTGTGTGGCCCCAGCACTGAAAGTGTGTGTCTGTGTCTATTTGTGTGACCTCAGCACCAAAGGGATGTCTGTCTGTGATCCCAGAAATGAAGGGGTGTCTCTGTGACCCCATCAATAACGGGGTGGCTGTGTAATGGTTTGAGTGTCCCTGCACTAATGGGGTGTGTGCTTGTTTCCTAAACACTGCAGCACTGAAGGGGTGTGTGCACGCGTGTTTGGCACACGTGTACATATCCTCTGAAATGCAGCACTGAAGGGCTGTGTGTGTGGCTCCAGCACTGAAGGTGTGTGTCTGTGTCTGTTTGTGTGACCTCAGCACAAAAGGGATGTGTGTCTGTGACCCCAGCAATAAAGATGTGTGTCTATATGGCCCCATCAATAACGGGGAAGCTGTGTGATGGTTTGCGTGTCCCTGCACTAATGGGGTGTGTGCTTGTTTCCTCATCCTGCAACACTGAAGGGGTGTGTGCACGTGTGTTTGGCACACGTGTACATGTCCCCTGAAATGCAGCACTGAAGGGCTGTGTGTGTGGGTCCAGCACTGAAGGTGTGTGTCTGTGTCTGTTTGTGTGACCTCAGCACCAAAGGGATGTGTGTCTGTGACCCCAGCAATGAAGGGGTGTGTCTCTATGGCCCCATCAATAAAAGGGATGGTTGTGTGATGGTTTGTGTGTCCCTGCACTAATGGGGTGGGTGTTTGTGTCCTCAACACTGCAGCACTGAAGGGGTGTGTGCACGTGTGTTTGGCACAAGTGTACATGTCCCATGAAATGCAGCACTGAAGGGCTGTGTGTGTGGCCCCAGCACTGAAGGTGTGTGTCTGTGTCTGTTTGTGTGACCTCAGCACCAAAGGGATGTGTGTCTGTGACCCCAGCAATGAAGGGGTGTGTCTCTATGGCCCCATCAATAAAAGGGATGGTTGTGTGATGGTTTGTGTGTCCCTGCACTAATGGGGTGGGTGTTTGTGTCCTCAACACTGCAGCACTGAAGGGGTGTGTGCACGTGTGTTTGGCACAAGTGTACATGTCTCATGAAATGCAGCGCTGAAGGGCTGTGTGTGTGGCCCCAGCACTGAAGGTGTGTGTCTGTGTCTGTTTGTGTGACCTCAGCACCAAAGGGATGTGTGTCTGTGACCCCAGCAATAAAGATGTGTGTCTCTATGGCCCCATCAATTACGGGGAGGCTGTGTGATGGTTTGCGTGTCCCTGCACTAATGGGGTGTGTGCTTGTTTCCTCATCACTGCAACACTGAAGGGGTGTGTGCAAGTGTGTTTGGCACACGTGTACATATCCCCTGAAATGCAGCACTGAAGGGCTGTGTGTGTGGCCCCAGCACTGAAGGTGTGTGTCTGTGTCTGTTTGTGTGACCTCAGCACCAAAGGGATGTGTGTCTGTGACCCCAGCAATGAAGGGGTGTGTCTCTATGGCCCCATCAATAAAAGGGATGGTTGTGTGATGGTTTGTGTGTCCCTGCACTAATGGGGTGGGTGTTTGTGTCCTCAACACTGCAGCACTGAAGGGGTGTGTGCACGTGTGTTTGGCACAAGTGTACATGTCTCATGAAATGCAGCGCTGACGGGCTGTGTGTGTGGCCCCAGCACTGAAGGTGTGTGTCTGTCTCTGTTTGTGTGACCTCAGCACCAAAGGGATGTGTGTCTGTGATCCCAGAAATGAAGGGGTGTCTCTGTGACCCCATCAATCAAGGGGTGGATGTGTGATGGTTTGCGTGTCCCTGCACTAATGGGGTGTGTGCTTGTTTCCTCAACACTGCACCACAGAAGGGGTGTGTGAACGTGTGTTTGGCACACGTGTACATGTCCCATGAAATGCAGCACTGAAGGGCTGTGTGTGTGGCCCCAGCACTGAAGGTGTGTGTCTGTGTCTGTTTGTGTGACCTCAGCACCAAAGGGATGTGTGTCTGTGACCCCAGCAATGAAGGGGTGTGTCTCTATGGCCCCATCAATAAAAGGGATGGTTGTGTGATGGTTTATGTGTTCCTGCACTAATGGGGTGGGTGTTTGTGTCCTCAACACTGCAGCACTGAAGGGGTGTGTGCACGTGTGTTTGGCACAAGTGTACATGTCTCATGAAATGCAGCGCTGAAGGGCTGTGTGTGTGGCCCCAGCACTGAAGGTGTGTGTCTGTGTCTGTTTGTGTGACCTCAGCACCAAAGGGATGTGTGTCTGTGACCCCAGCAATAAAGATGTGTGTCTCTATGGCCCCATCAATTACGGGGAGGCAGTGTGATGGTTTGCGTGTCCCTGCACTAATGGGGTGTGTGCTTGTTTCCTCATCACTGCAACACTGAAGGGGTGTGTGCAAGTGTGTTTGGCACACGTGTACATATCCCCTGAAATGCAGCACTGAAGGGCTGTGTGTGTGGCCCCAGCACTGAAGGTGTGTGTCTGTGTCTGTTTGTGTGACCTCAGCACCAAAGGGATGTGTGTCTGTGACCCCAGCAATGAAGGGGTGTGTCTCTATGGCCCCATCAATAAAAGGGATGGTTGTGTGATGGTTTGTGTGTCCCTGCACTAATGGGGTGGGTGTTTGTGTCCTCAACACTGCAGCACTGAAGGGGTGTGTGCACGTGTGTTTGGCACAAGTGTACATGTCTCATGAAATGCAGCGCTGACGGGCTGTGTGTGTGGCCCCAGCACTGAAGGTGTGTGTCTGACTCTGTTTGTGTGACCTCAGCACCAAAGGGATGTGTGTCTGTGATCCCAGAAATGAAGGGGTGTCTCTGTGACCCCATCAATCAAGGGGTGGATGTGTGATGGTTTGCGTGTCCCTGCACTAATGGGGTGTGTGCTTGTTTCCTCAACACTGCACCACAGAAGGGGTGTGTGAACGTGTGTTTGGCACACGTGTACATGTCCCATGAAATGCAGCACTGAAGGGCTGTGTGTGTGGCCCCAGCACTGAAGGTGTGTGTCTGTGTCTGTTTGTGTGACCTCAGCACCAAAGGGATGTGTGTCTGTGACCCCAGCAATGAAGGGGTGTGTCTCTATGGCCCCATCAATAAAAGGGATGGTTGTGTGATGGTTTGTGTGTCCCTGCACTAATGGGGTGGGTGTTTGTGTCCTCAACACAGCAGCACTGAAGGGGTGTGTGCACGTGTGTTTGGCACAAGTGTACATGTCTCATGAAATGCAGCGCTGAAGGGCTGTGTGTGTGGCCCCAGCACTGAAGGTGTGTGTCTGTGTCTGTTTGTGTGACCTCAGCACCAAAGGGATGTGTGTCTGTGACCCCAGCAATAAAGATGTGTGTCTCTATGGCCCCATCAATTACGGGGAGGCTGTGTGATGGTTTGCGTGTCCCTGCACTAATGGGGTGTGTGCTTGTTTCCTCATCACTGCAACACTGAAGGGGTGTGTGCACGTGTGTTTGGCACACGTCTACATGTCCCCTGAAATGCAGCACTGAAGGGCTGTTTGTGTGGCTCCAGCACTGAAGGTGTGTGTCTGTGTCTGTTTGTGTGACCTCAGCACCAAAGGGATGTGTGTCTGTGACCCCAGCAATGAAGGGGTGTGTCTCTATGGCCCCATCAATAAAAGGGATGGTTGTGTGATGGTTTGTGTGTCCCTGCACTAATGGGGTGGGTGTTTGTGTCCTCAACACTGCAGCACTGAAGGGGTGTGTGCACGTGTGTTTGGCACAAGTGTACATGTCTCATGAAATGCAGCGCTGAAGGGCTGTGTGTGTGGCCCCAGCACTGAAGGTGTGTGTCTGTGTCTGTTTGTGTGACCTCAGCACCAAAGGGATGTGTGTCTGTGACCCCAGCAATAAAGATGTGTGTCTCTATGGCCCCATCAATTACGGGGAGGCTGTGTGATGGTTTGCGTGTCCCTGCACTAATGGGGTGTGTGCTTGTTTCCTCATCACTGCAACACTGAAGGGGTGTGTGCACGTGTGTTTGGCACACGTCTACATGTCCCCTGAAATGCAGCACTGAAGGGCTGTTTGTGTGGCTCCAGCACTGAAGGTGTGTGTCTGTGTCTGTTTGTGTGACCTCAGCACCAAAGGGATGTGTGTCTGTGACCCCAGCAATGAAGGGGTGTGTCTCTATGGCCCCATCAATAAAAGGGATGGTTGTGTGATGGTTTGTGTGTCCCTGCACTAATGGGGTGGGTGTTTGTGTCCTCAACACTGCAGCACTGAAGGGGTGTGTGCACGTGTGTTTGGCACAAGTGTACATGTCTCATGAAATGCAGCGCTGAAGGGCTGTGTGTGTGGCCCCAGCACTGAAGGTGTGTGTCTGTGTCTGTTTGTGTGACCTCAGCACCAAAGGGATGTGTGTCTGTGATCCCAGAAATGAAGGGGTGTCTCTGTGACCCCATCAATAAAGGGGTGGATGTGTGATGGTTTGCGTGTCCCTGCACTAATGGGGTGTGTGCTTGTTTCCTCAACACTGCAGCACAGAAGGGGTGTGTGAACGTGTGTTTGGCACACGTGTACATGTCCCATGAAATGCAGCACTGAAGGGCTGTGTGTGTGGCCCCAGCACTGAAGGTGTGTGTCTGTGTCTGTTTGTGTGACCTCAGCACCAAAGGGATGTGTGTCTGTGACCCCAGGAATGAAGGGGTGTGTCTCTATGGCCCCATCAATAAAAGGGATGGTTGTGTGATGGTTTGTGTGTCCCTGCACTAATGGGGTGGGTGTTTGTGTCCTCAACACTGCAGCACTGAAGGGGTGTGTGCACGTGTGTTTGGCACAAGTGTACATGTCTCATGAAATGCAGCGCTGAAGGGCTGTGTGTGTGGCCCCAGCACTGAAGGTGTGTGTCTGTGTCTGTTTGTGTGACCTCAGCACCAAAGGGATGTGTGTCTGTGACCCCAGCAATAAAGATGTGTGTCTCTATGGCCCCATCAATTACGGGGAGGCTGTGTGATGGTTTGCGTGTCCCTGCACTAATGGGGTGTGTGCTTGTTTCCTCATCACTGCAACACTGAAGGGGTGTGTGCACGTGTGTTTGGCACACGTCTACATGTCCCCTGAAATGCAGCACTGAAGGGCTGTTTGTGTGGCTCCAGCACTGAAGGTGTGTGTCTGTGTCTGTTTGTGTGACCTCAGCACCAAAGGGATGTGTGTCTGTGACCTCAGCAATGAAAGGGTGTGTCTCTATGGCCCCATCAATAAAAGGGATGGTTGTGTGATGGTTTGTGTGTCCCTGCACTAATGGGGTGGGTGTTTGTGTCCTCAACACTGCAGCACTGAAGGGGTGTCTGCACGTGTGTTTGGCACAAGTGTACATGTCTCATGAAATGCAGCACTGAAGGGCTGTGTGTGTGGCCCCAGCACTGAAGGTGTGTGTCTGTGTCTGTTTGTGTGACCTCAGCACCAAAGGGATGTGTGTCTGTGACCCCAGCAATAAAGATGTGTGTCTCTATGGCCCCATCAATTACGGGGAGGCTGTGTGATGGTTTGCGTGTCCCTGCACTAATGGGGTGTGTGCTTGTTTCCTCATTACTGCAACACTGAAGGGGTGTGTGCAAGTGTGTTTGGCACACGTCTACATGTCCCCTGAAATGCAGCACTGAAGGGCTGTGTGTGTGGCCCCAGCACTGAAGGCGTGTGTCTGTGTCTGTTTGTGTGACCTCAGCACCAAAGGGATGTGTGTCTGTGACCCCAGCAATGAAGGGGTGTGTCTCTATGGCCCCATCAATAAAAGGGATGGTTGTGTGATAGTTTGTGTGTCCCTGCACTAATGGGGTGGGTGTTTGTGTCCTCAACACTGCAGCACTGAAGGGGTGTGTGCACGTGTGTTTGGCACAAGTGTACATGTCTCATGAAATGCAGCGCTGAAGGGCTGTGTGTGTGGCCCCAGCACTGAAGGTGTGTGTCTGTTTGTGTGACCTCAGCACCAAAGGGATGTGTGTCTGTGATCCCAGAAATGAAGGAGTGTCTCTGTGACCCCATCAATAAAGGGGTGGATGTGTGATGGTTTGCGTGTCCCTGCACTAATGGGGTGTGTGCTTGTTTCCTCAACACTGCAGCACAGAAGGGGTGTGTGAACGTGTGTTTGGCACACGTGTACATGTCCCATGAAATGCAGCACTGAAGAGCTGTGTGTGTGGCCCCAGCACTGAAGGTGTGTGTCTGTGTCTGTTTGTGTGACCTCAGCACCAAAGGGATGTGTGTCTGTGACCCCAGCAATGAAGGGGTGTGTCTCTATGGCCCCATCAATAAAAGGGATGGTTGTGTGATGGTTTGTGTGTCCCTGCACTAATGGGGTGGGTGTTTGTGTCCTCAACACTGCAGCACTGAAGGGGTGTGTGGACGTGTGTTTGGCAAAGTGTACATGTCTCATGAAATGCAGCGCTGAAGGGCTGTGTGTGTGGACCCAGCACTGAAGGTGTGTGTCTGTGTCTGTTTGTGTGACCTCAGCACCAAAGGGATGTGTGTCTGTGACCCCAGCAATAAAGATGTGTGTCTCTATGGCCCCATCAATTACGGGGAGGCTGTGTGATGGTTTGCGTGTCCCTGCACTAATGGGGTGTGTGCTTGTTTGCTCATCACTGCAACACTGAAGGGGTGTGTGCACGTGTGTTTGGCACACGTCTACATGTCCCCTGAAATGCAGCACTGAAGGGCTGTTTGTGTGGCTCCAGCACTGAAGGTGTGTGTCTGTGTCTGTTTGTGTGACCTCAGCACCAAAGGGATGTGTGTCTGTGACCCCAGCAATGATGGGGTGTGTCTCTATGGCCCCATCAATAAAAGGGGTGGTTGTGTGATGGTTTGTGTGTCCCTGCACTAATGGGGTGTGTGTTTGTGTCCTCACCACTGCAGCACTGAAGGGCTGTGTGTGTGGCCCCAGCACTGAAGGTGTGTGCCTGTGTCTGTTCGTGTGACCTCAGCACCAAAGGGATGTGTGTCTGTGACCCCAACAGTAAAGATGTGTGTCTCTATAGCCCCATCAATATCGGGGAGGCTGTGTGATGGTTTGCGTGTCCCTGCACTAATGGGGTGTGTGTTTGTGTCCTCAACACTGCAGCACTGAAGGGGTTTGTGCTCTCGTGTTTGGCACACGTGTACATGTCCCCTGAAATGCAGCACTGAAGGGCTGTGTGTGTGGCTCCAGCACTGAAGGTGAGTGTCTGTGTCTGTTTGTGTGACCTCAGCACCAAAGGGATGTGTGTCTGTGACCCCAGCAATGAAGGGCTGTGTCTCTATGGCCCCATCAATAAAGGGGTGGTTGTGTGATGGTTTGTGTGTCCCTGCACTAATGGGGTGTGTGTTTGTGTCCTCAACACTGCAGCACTGAAGGGGTGTGTGCACGTGTGTTTGGCACACGTGTATTAGTCCCCTGAAATGCAGCACTGAAGGGCTGTGTGTGTGGCCCCAGCACTGAAAGTGTGTGTCTGTGTCAGTTTGTGTGACCTCAGCACCAAAGGGATGTGTGTCTGTGACCCCAGCAATAAAGATGTGTGTCTCTATGGCCCCATCAATAACGGGGAGGCTGTGTGATGGTTTGCGTGTCCCTGCACTAATGGGGTGTGTGCTTGTTTCCTCATCACTGCAACACTGAAGGGGTGTGTGCACGTGTGTTTGGCACACGTGTACTTGTTCCCTGAAATGCAGCAATGAAGGGCTGTGTGTGTGGCTCCAGCACTGAAGGTGTGTGTCTGTGTCTGTTTGTGTGACCTCAGCACCAAAGGGATGTGTGTCTGTGACCCCAGCAATAAAGATGTGTGTCTCTATGGCCCCATCAATAACGGGGAGGCTGTGTGATGGTTTGCGTGTCCCTGCACTAATGGGGTGTGTGCTTGTTTCCTCATCACTGCAACACTGAAGGGGTGTGTGCACGTGTGTTTGGCACACGTGTACATGTCCCCTGAAATGCAGCACTGAAGGGCTGTGTGTGTGGCCCCAGCACTGAAGGTGTGTGTCTGTGTAATGAGTTTATAAAGATGCCCCTGTATAAATCATTCATTTCTGCATTGTGTAGACAATGAGCTTATAATGAACCAACAGTTTATACAAGGACATATTTATTATTCTGTTGGTGCCTTGGTGGTGATTTCATTTCTAGTCCCCTTAAAGGGTTATTTGGGACTTAAGAATTGATGACCTATCTGTAAGATCGCTGATCAGTATGAGATCGGAGGGTCTGACACCTGGCGCCCCCACGATCAGCTGAAATCTGTTCCGGCAGGTGCCAGACACATGATAAGCATACTTGATAGGACGCTGCTTCTGGTCTATAGGACGCACACAATACTGAGCAAGATTTTTTGTTGTTAAAAAGTGCGTCATATAGTCTAGAAAATACAGTTAATGACGGTCACTCTTTAACTCAGAAATGCATCTTATGAAGGACTATATCCGTCATAATTCTGCTCCCCGCAATTCTTGCAGGCTCACACGCCGAGTCTGCATCTTTCTCGGCAGATGATGGCTGTGTTATTCAGCAATCATATGCCTCTAACAGTCGCAGGTTGAGCGGAGCTCTGCCCACGACAGTTAGCCTATTAAATCTTGCTATCAGTGTGTGACAGCGGCATTTAATGTGCGCCAGCAGGGGGTGCACCATTCCATCTCTTCATTGGCGCACCCGTGACTTGATCACTGAAGATCCCTGTGTCTGTCATCACTGGATTCCTGTGACAGCCAGCCTGTTGCTAGTGTTCATAGGAGACCGTGATTTCTGCTATATATAGCAATGCTGTATATAGCACAAGCAATCAGATGATCGCAGGTTCAAGCCCCCTAAAGAGACGAACAAATACAGTGAAAAGTAAAAAAAATTAAAAAAGTATAAAAGTTCAAATCATCCCAGTTTTCCCCCCATTAAAAATTAAGAAATATAAAACATTTAAACAATACACATATTTGGTATCGCTGCGTTTGTAAAAGTCAGATCCATCAAAATATAAAATAAATTAATCCATTTAGTAAACGGCGAAACTAGAACATTAAATAAAATGCCAGAATTACAGATCTACATTTGTTGCAACAAGAAAAAATATTATAACAGACAATCAAAACATTGTATATACCCCAAAATGATATCAATATAACCATCAGTCTGTTGTGCAAAAAACTAGCCCTCACGCTGCCCCATTCCCGAAACATGAAAACGCCGCGGCTTTCAGATCTCGGAAAGTGGCGACACAAGCAAATTATTTTTCATCACTTAAATATAAATCCTATAAATCGTCACTTAAGTAGAAGAGATGAAGCTTTACTACCTCCTGCTCCAGCTCCAGCACTTCACCGCTGCCGCTGATCTTTAGTCACTGTCTTCAAGGGTGACATCATGACTGCAGCTCTGCAGCCAATCACTTGGCTCAGTGGGCCACGCTGACAGAGCTTCTAAGCTCAGTGATTGGCTGCAGCAATGATGTGTGCTGAAGTTGAGCCATCACCCCTGCAGCCTGTCACAATAGAGCACAGGCAGCGCTGAAGATCCAGAGCTGGAGCAGCAGGAGAAAGTAAAGCTCGGTGTGTTTTCTCTACCACTGGGAACCTCCTATATATTACATAAAAACATTCCTGAAAACCCCTTTAATCTGACTTTATAGAAAAAGTCTATATCCGGCTACTGTCCTCCCCTCATGAATCACAAAATATGCCAAGTGTGAACAACTCCTGCCCCCAAATGAGGACTTGCAGGCGATCAGTTGATAGTCGGGGGTCCGGCAGTGAACCCCCTCAGCAATCAGCTGTGTTTTGCTGGACGTAGCGGCCTCTCCAGGACACGTGTGGTATTACATGGTGCTCTTTCAGAATAATATGTAATATGTAATACATGATATCTTGAAGTCTTCCAGAAGAAGATATTGGCAGACAGGTAATGACTTATTACCTACCAGCCATTGTCTCCTTCATCACTCGCTAGTTCTTATACACATTTGGATGATTTCACATCTTCGTTGGAAGCCGTATTAGGAACCTCCATCGCAGATTTTATCATACAGGACAAGTTCTCAGCCAACAGCTATTTGGCCATTGTTCACATGACGTAAGCCTATGTTATATACAGCGATATGCAGCAGGATACACGAGATCCAGGGAAATATCCGATCGCCAGAAATGGGGTCAGGAAGGAATTTTTTTCCCCCCTGAATCAGAATTCTTTTGGGGGGGTTTCTTTGCCTTCTTCTGGATCTTTGGGTCCCAATGACTCTCAGGTGGTCCCCAATGACCGCAGCTCGTTTTGTGGTCTCCACCGGGGCCAATCTGAGAGTGACTGTGACCATAGTTTAATTTCTTAAAGGACCAGTAATATTTTCATTACAATGTTGCTTATTGCTATTTCAATAAAAAAAATAATTTTATATATATATTGTTTTGTGGTTTTTTTTTTCCTGGATTTCACCTTACACAGTGAGAATGATAAGAGTAATCACAAAATATGGGGGCTCCATACACAGAGAGAACTCTGGTACCAAATTCCATGACAATTGTTCTGGGGTTCAGTCTGTGATGGAGCAGTAACATTGTATCCAGGACGTCGTACACACCATGCTACAGAAAGAAGACTGAAGAACGGGACGCAGCCGCAGAATACAGGAGACACAGGGTCTTGTGTAACAGTAAAAAACAGGAAAGATGTTCAACAAGTGGCCGGGGGGCTCCAGGACCAAACCAGGAGGGAGGCCTCAGTCATCAGTGGCCAATATTCCCATGAAGTGGCCACATTTACCAACCGTTCTGCAGCCACTCGTTTACCTTTCTCCAACACCTCCGTTGGTCCTTGCAGTTATTAGGCCACCACTGAAATGCTTTTCTGACTACACACAGTCACGTACATAGAAACCGTGCATGCCGCCATCACCGTCCACAACCAGAGTCCTGGTCCAGACCAGTGGCCTTTCCAATTCAAGTCTACTTGGGTTTAAACAAGGGCACTGTCTCTAAGAGAACCATGTGCTTGCCACTTGGAACAGCAGTAATACAGTAACACCAGGTTAATATTCTTCGGGCACAGAGATGCACAGACAGTGAACCCTCTTAAAAAGAAGAATTGGACTGACGTTCCCTAAGCAATAAGTACCCACACAATTGGAGGGACAGATTGCTAGCCCTTGCTGCACCATGGTGTATGCCCAGTGGTGGCCACTCTTAGTCTAAGTTGGCTCTTCAGATTGCATGGTGATAAAGAACCTGAGGGCCATATACCTTCAAGAAAAAGATCTCATAAGGACACGTCGCCTTGAATTGTGAAGAACACAATAATGTTTTCCATACAATTCTATTGTGTTCTATTCAGGATATATATAAAAAAAGTCTGGTCCTTAGAAGTTATAAAATGAGGTCAATACAACCTCAGGTGAACAACAACACATCACAAATTACACCAGGTCATCGAATATTTACCAAAAAATAGACTTAAATGCAGAAACAGGGTGTGAAAAATTAAAGGGGTTGTCCAATGAAAACAAGCTCCAATCTACAGGAACCTTCATCCCCTTTAGATTGGAACGGTGGTCCGCATGCTAAAATGCTGCTCCATTCATTCTATATGAGGCGGCCATGAAGTGAGCCCGACTTTTTTGGACGGATGAGACAGAGTGGCGTTACAGAGAAGGGTCCTTGGATTGGACGCCGAGTTACGGACCCCAAAGCAGCACTGAATATGATGTACTAGTGGGAGTCACGAGTGCAAGGGTTCAAGGGCGCCAGTAGTGGAAGACATAGTGCGCGAAACCGAAGAACAAGTAAGCAGACCTGCTGATCAGCACTGCAGTGCTGAGGCCGAGTTATGGCGAAATAGGGAGCGACGGTGCGCCTCACCAGTCCTGGAGTATATTACAGAGGAAGGATACTGTGTGGAAAATGCTTCATACTGTAAAGGAAACGTCCAGAACACTTTGTGCCCCCCGATATCCCTTGTATGCCGGGACGTTGCTAGGGTCCTAAAAGATCAGGGGCCAAAGCCCCAAAGTAGGTGTTTCCCCATACAACCTCCCCGCCACTTAAAAGAGGACCTATACATATATAATTACAGTACACCATTGTTGCCAACCTAAAATACACAACTGAAAGACCAATATTCCCAAAATTACTTCTATACAAGGCAATAATAATCCCGCTACACAATGCCCTCTACCATCAACACTACACAGTGAGTACATAGTATTATGATTTGACCATTGCCTCTACATAAAAAACACACTGTACAAAGACCATCTGACTTCTCACATTTCCAGCACCGTCCCCATCTATTCCCACCCTGCACAACCTCCCCATGCTGCCTGCTCTTCTGACGTGGAATAGGAACCTCAATACTTCAAAAATTATGTCATTACTATGATTACCCTCCACCAATTAATGCTACAAAGACTGTGTGCGAGATAGAGGGGACCTATAAAAATAATAGCGTCCCATAGAAAGTAGTAAAGACCCCACTGTGCTACCTAGCAAGTAATAATGCCAGATATGCTCTTATGAAAGTTTCAGTATCTGAAGTGTTCCCTCCAAGCAACAAATACCGTTGAGTATCCCCTTTAAGTAATAATGCCCCCTTAAAGCCACAATCAAACTACACCCAACTACAAAGTTCTTCTTCAAGTCTATGGACGATGATTTCGGGGTGGTGAAAGAAGAAATTTCTGATGATGCACCCATTTAAAAGAAATAATGTCCTGAGTGCCCCCACAGCACCCTGTATATTGTATGATAGTCCCACAGCTCACTACACACTGTATGATGGTCCCCACAGATCCCTATACACTGCATGATGGTCCCCACAGCTCCCTAGACACTGTATGATGATCCCCACAGCTCCCTACGCACAGTATGATGATCCCCATAGCTCCCTACGCACTGTATGATGGTCCCCACAGCTCCGTATGCACTGCATAATGGTCCCCACAGCTCCCTATGCACTGTAGGATGATCCCCACAGCTCCCTATGCTCAGTATGATGGTCCCCACAGCTCCGTATGCACTGCATAATGGTCCCCACAGCTCCCTATGCCCTGTATGATGGTACCCACAGTTCCCTATGCGCTGTATCATGGTCCCCACAGCTCCCTACGCTCTGTATGATGGTCCCCACAGCTCTGTATGCATTGCATAATGGTCCCCACAGCTCCATATGCCCTGTATGATGGTCCCCACAGTTCCATATACACTGTATCATGGTCCCCACAGCTCCATACGCTCTGTATGATGGTCCCCACAGCTCCCTATGCACTGCATAATGGTCCCCACAGCTCCCTATGCCCTGTATGATGTTACCCACAGCTCCATATGCACTGTATCATGATCCCCACAGCTTCCTACGCTCTGTATGATGGTCCCCACAGCTCCCTATGCACTGTATGATGGTCCCCACAGCTCCCTATGCACTGTATGATGGTACCCACAGCTACATATGCACTGGTTTCATGGTCCCCACAGCTCCCTACGCTCTGTATGAAGGTCCACACAGCTCCCTATACACTGTATGATGGTCCCCACAGCTCCCTACACACTGTATGATGGTCCACACAGCTCCCTATACACTGTATGATGGTCCCCACAGCTCCTTAGATACTGTACGATGGTCCCCACAGCTCCCTAGACACTGTATGATGGTCCCCACAGCTTCCTACACACTGTATGATTGTCCACACAGCTCCTTAGACACTGTGTGAGGGTCCCCACAGCTCCATAGACACTGTATGATGATCCCCACAGCTCCCCCATGCACTGTATGATGGTCCCCACAGCTCCCTATGCATTGCATAATGGTCCCCACAGCTCTCTATGCTCTGTATGATGGTCCCCACAGCTCCCTATGCACTGTATGATGGTCCCCACAGTTCCCTATGCATTGCATAATGGTCCCCACAGCTCTCTATGCTCTGTATGATGGTCCCCACAGCTCCTTATGCACTGTATGATGGTCCTCACAGCTATCTACGCTCTGTATGATGGAACCCACAGCTCCCTATGCACTGTATGATGGTCCCCACAGCTATCTACGCTCTGTATGATGGTCCCCACAGCTATCTACGCTCTGTATGATGGTCCCCACGCTCCCTATGCACTGTATGATGGTCCCCATAGCTCCCTATGCACTGTATGATGGTCTCCACAGCTCCCTATGCATTGTCTGATGGTCCCCACAGCTCCCTATGCTCTGTATGATGGTCCCCACAGCTCTCTATGCACTGTATGATGGTCTCCACAGCTCCCTACGCACTGCATAATGGTCCCCACAGCTCCCTATACACTGTATGATGGTATCTACAACTCCTTATAACTGGCATGATGGTCCCTACAACTCCCTATATCCTGTATAATGGCCCTCACAGCCCCATATATACAGTACTGTATGATGGCCCCCGCAGCCCAATATATACTGTATGATGGCCCCCACACCCATTTGTACACTATATTATGGCCCCTACAGCTCCCTTTATACTGTATTCTGGCACCCACTCCCCATTTTATATAATATGATGGCCCCACTGCCCCTTATATATAGCATGATGACTCCCATAGCCCCTTATAGTATGATGGCACCCACACCCCTTATATATATGGGTACATCTCACTAAATTAGAATATCATCAAAAAGTTTATTTATTTTAGTTCTTCAATGCTGAAAATGAAACTCATATATTATATAAAGTCATTACAATCAAAGTGATCTATTTCAAGTGTATATTTCTGTTAATGTTGATGATTATGGCCAGGGGCGCACATAGAAATCATGAGGCCCCATAGCAGAAGCTCTAATTGGACCCCCCGCCCAAAAAAATAAATAAATATTTGTCTGTGTCACAGAAGAGCCGATCTCACAACTTTCCAGCCTTTACTTCGCTTTTCTAATGTTCCTCCTACTGAAGTCCTAGATCCCTCTTTCATTGCCCCCATGAAGTATGATGCCAATAAAAGAGCCCCCCGAACACAGTATGATACCCCCATGGTGCACTCCTACACATTAGCCTCTATATGAACAGTATAATGACCTTATTGTACCCCACTTCAACTCCCAAGGCAAAGTATGGTGACCCTAACACAGTATGATTCCCCCAACTGTGACTCCCACACAGCCCTCCATACAGTATAATGGGCCTACATACAGTATAATGGCCCACACTAGCCCTCCAAACAGTATAATGGCCCCACACAGCCCTCCAAACAGTATGATGGACCCCACACAAACCTTCACACCGTATAATTGCTTTTATACAGTATAACGGCCCCCCACATAGCCCTCAAAATATCATAATGGCCCCACATAGACTTCCATATAGTATAATATGCCACCCATAATCCTCCATATAGTATAATGCACCCTCCAAAATCCTCCATATAGTATAATGCACCCCCCATAATCCTCCATATAGCATAATGAACTTCCCATGGTCCTCGATAGAATATAATGCACTACTCATAGTCCTCCATACAGTATAATTCACACCCCAAAGGGTAAAATGCAGCCCCCATATAGTATAATGCACCACACAGTCCTGCAGTATTATGGCCACCACGTACTCACTGATTTTAAAATACCGTATGTTTTAAATAAGACGACCCGAGTATAAGCCGATGCCCCTAATTTTACCACAAAAAAACAGGGAAAACGTATTGAGTTGAGTATAAGCCTAGGGTGGGAAATGCTGCAGCTACTGGAAAATTTCACCATTCTGGTATGTATGGCTCCCTCATCACCAATCCTGGTATGTATGGCACCGCTCATCTCCCAATCCTGGTACATATGGCACCCCTCATCCCCCAATCCTGGTATGCATGCCCCCCCCCCTCATCCCCCAATCCTGGTATGCATGGCCACCCCTCATCCACCAATCCAGGTATGCATAGCACCCCTCATCCCCCAATCCTGAGATGCATGGCCCCCCCTCATCCCCCAATCCTGGTATGCATGGTCTCCTCATTCCCCAATCCTAATATGAATGGTCTCCTCATCCCCCAATCCTGGTATGTATGGCCTCTTCCTCCCCCAATCCTGGTATGCATGGCCTCTTCATCCCCCATTCCTGGTATATATGGCCCCCCTCATCTCCAATCCTGGTATGCATGGCACCCCTCATCCCCCAATCCTGGTATGCGTGCCCCCCCTCATCCCCCAATCCTGGTATGTATGGCCCCATCACTGCACACACAAAAAATAAACACTTATACTCCCCTTCCTTCCTCACCTCTGCTCCAGAGCTGCTGTGTTCTGTCTGCCATGTTGGTATCTGAGCAGCGCGCGCTCTCAGTTGTCGATGTGAGCTGCTGCCGCTGCCGGCATGTTCACTCCTCTCCAAGCCGGGACTATGAGCGTTGACAAGCGTGAATATGCACTCTATTTAGTAGCGGGCACTGTAAGCAGGAGCCACGGCTCAGCGCTCCTCCGTGCCTGCTACTAAAGAGAATGAATATTCCCTCTTCTCCACGCCCATGGAAGTGGAGAAGAGGGAATATTCATCTTCCTTTAGCAGCGGGCACACGTGGCAGCTACAGCAGCCGCTACTGCGTGTGCCCGCTCCTCCGCCGCCGCAACCTCCCACCACCCCAATACTCACCTATCCTCCTCGCTCCCCCGAGGCTCACGGGCCCCATAGCAGTGGTGTAGCCTGCCACCATTGGCGGTACGCCACTGATTATGGCTTACAGCCAATGAAATCACAAAAGTCATTATCTCAGTAAATTAAAATACTTTATAACATCAGCTTGAAAAATGTTTTTAAAATCCGAAATGTTGGCCTACTGAAATGTATGTTCAGTAAATGCACTCAATACTTGGTCAGGGCTCCTTTTGCATCAATTACTGCATAGTGCGGCGTGGCATGGAGGCGATCAGCCTGTGGCACTGCTGAGGTGTTATGGAAGCCCAGGTTGCTTTGATTGTAGCCTTCAGCTCCTCTGCATTGTTGGGTCTGGTGTCTCTCATCTTCCTCTTGACAATACCCTATAGATTCTCTATGGGGTTAAGGTCATGTGAGTTTGCTGACCAATTAAGCAGAGTGATACTGTTGTGTGTAAACCAGGTATTGGTACTTTTTGCAGTGTGGACAGAGGCCAAGTCCTGCTGGAGAATGACATTTCCATCTCCAAAAAGCTTGTCGGCAGAGGGAAGCATGAAGTGCTGTAAAATGTCCTGGTAGCCGGCTGTGCTGACTTTGGTGTTGATAAAACACAGTGGACCTCCACAAGCAGATGACATGGCTCCCCAAACCATCACTGATTGTGGACACTTCACACTAGACCTCCAGCAGCTTGGATTGTGGCCTCTCCACTCTCCCTCCAGACTCTGGGACCTTGATTTCCCCATGCAAAATTGGAACTCTGGGACCTTGCGGATGGTGTCAATGACTGCCTTCTTGGCATTTGTCAAGTCAGCAGTCTTCCCCATGATTGTGGAGCCTACTTAAACAGACTATGGGACATTTTTAAACACTTAGGAAGCCGTTGCAGGTGTTTTTTGTTAATTATTCTAATATACTGAGATAATGACTTTTGTGTTTTCATTGGCTGTAAGCCATAATCATAATTAACAGAAATAAACACTTGAAATAGATCTCTCTGTCTGTAATGACTCTATATAATATAGGAGTTTCACTTTTTGTATTGAAGAACTGAAATAAATTATCTTTTTGATGATATTGTAATTTAGTGAGATGCACCTGCATATGATGACTGTTGCCCCCAGTGGAATATATGCGGTGTCTATTTTGGGATATTTTAGTATACCCATGATGATACTATAGACAGCCATTATACCTGGAATGGCCCCTTCCTTGCGAGCCTTGCTTTTTTTTACATGTCTAACAATCACATATATGTTGTGTCCCTTCCCCCATCATCCTATTGCTGAATAAATATGATAGATTTTATACTCCCTGGACTCCTTTGATGGTCTTTTACCCTGCGGGGTTTTCTTTCATATATGGACTCACTGTGTGGTGGTGATGGTAGAGAACATTGTGTAGCAGGATCATTTTGGCCTTGTGTAGTAGTAATTTTGGGAATATTGGTCTTTGTATAGTGTATTTTAGATTAGCAGCAGTGGTATACTGTAATTATATATGTATAAATCCTCTTTTAAGTGGCAGGGAGGTTATAGGGGAAACATGCACTTTGGGGCTGGGGTCCCTGATCTCTTAGGACCCCAGCAACGCTCCTGCACTGGGGAAAAGCAGGGTCTGGAGGCCACTTTAATATCATCATTTTACGGATATGACGCCAAAGAAACTAATGAAGTGCTTTGCAAAGTGCCAGAATTTTCACAATTCTGAAAATAAATTGTAATTTTAGTTCCACTATAAGTGATGTTAATTCTGTTATGAGAGCTAACCTTCTGAGACAATTTATCAATGCGGTGTGTGAATTGTCACATTAAGCTTTGCTACATCTATACATAGTGAAGTTCAGGATCAAAATGCTGCAGGTCCCATCTCTTCTACAGAACAATCCCATGGAAATAAAGCTGATCATTTTATCAGACGGGATCATTAGAACTTACCTGGTTGGATCCTTTGTTTCTGGTGGTTTCTTTCCCAGGTCGTCATTAAGGCCCTTTACAATAAGCTCCAAAAACTCATCGGACTTTCTGAATCTTTCAAGCGTTTTCTCCATCACAGAAAGGAGGCGCTTATCCTGGCAGAAGAGAGTCACAGATATATTGTTCTACATCTTCCAGATGTTTGGATTTATTTACAGACTAATGATTAATCTCGCATGAAGAATGATAATATTATAACAGATCACAATTTTGGGGTAAAATTATTCAATTTTTTAAAAATATATAGCAATTACATTATTCTGACAAGAGCAATTTTTTGTTTTTTTCCTCCCCTTTATCCCAAAAAAATATAACTTTGTTTTTTCATTCACATAGACGGAGGGCTTGTGTTTTGTGGGACTAGTTGTTTTTTGGAATGACAACATTCAATTTACCACATAAAGTATTGAAAAATGGGGAAAAAATCAAAGTAAGGTTATTATTTTTGTTTGTTTGGTTTTTTTTTTAAGAACATTTAAAAAAAAAAGTGGTTTGTGAGACCATTTTCATCTTGCGAAGACCTAATTTTATAAAATGATCCCATTGATGGAGTTGTCGGCTTTTTATTGTGGAGAGATCAGTAGTTACAAGTTTCTGATTGCATTTTTGGGAGGGAAGTAGAGTGACCCAAAAACCACAACCACAACCACAACCATGGCACTTTACTGTCCTTTACAGCATTGACCCGACGTGTAATAGATTTATATGTAATGAAAGATTGCACTTATGTCAATGCAGCAGCAACAAATATTGTTTTACGCTTTTTCTTTTTTATAGTTGGCCAGAAAACCGCAGAACCTTAAGCAGAAAATGACATGAATAAGAACATCTGCCCGGCTTGTACCGGATCCGGGGGTGTTACGTACAAGGCGAAGCTCCCAGAATAAGGATTTGCTTCATTTTGGTGCAGAGTTTCTAGTAGTTTCTGGTTACTACTGTTACAGGCAGATGCCGTCTGCATAATACAGCCAGCACCGCCTCAACCCCTCCATGCATGTGGACCCCGGCACAAACACTCCGGTACATCCTTTTATGCTAAGACATTAATAATTCTACAGTTATCACACAACTTATATACAGAAACCTCCCAACCGTCCCCGATCCAATGGGACTGTCCGGCTGTCGCTGGAGGTCGGGGCTATGTCCTGACGAGCTGTGTTCTGTCAGGACAGTCCGTGTAGTACAAGAATGTCTCATGCCGTGCTGCTGTGATCGCTCCTGGAGAGGGGCAGCATACGCTCCGTATGCCTTGTACACACCCAGCTCCGCTCCGCACACCTCGTACACGCCCGGCTCCGCTCCGCACGCTTCGTACACACACGGCTCCGCTCCGTACACTTCATACACACCCAGCTCCGCTCCACACGCCTCGTACACACCCGGCTCCGCTCCGTGCGCCTCGTACACGCGCGGCTCCGCTCCGTACGCCTCGTACACGCGCGGCTCCGCTCCGTACGCCTCGTACACGCGCGGCTCCGCTCCGTACGCCTCGTACACGCGCGGCTCCGCTCCGTACGCCTCGTACACGCGCGGCTCCGCTCCGTACGCCTCGTACACGCGCGGCTCCGCTCCGTACACCTCGTACACGCGCGGCTCCGCTCCGTACACCTCGTACACGCGCGGCTCCGCTCCGTACACCTCGTACACGCGCGGCTCCGCTCCGTACACCTCGTACACGCGCGGCTCCGCTCCGTACACCTCGTACACACACGGCTCCGCTCCGTACGCCTCGTACACGCGCGACTCCGCTCCGTACGCCTCGTACACGCGCGGCTCCGCTCCGTACGCCTCGTACACGCGCGGCTCCGCTCCGTACACCTCGTACACACGCGGCTCTGCTCCGTACACCTCGTACACACGCGGCTCTGCTCCGTACACCTCGTACACACGCGGCTCTGCTCCGTACACCTCGTACACGCGCGGCTCTGCTCCGTACACCTCGTACACACGCGGCTCCGCTCCGTACACCTCGTACACACGCGGCTCTGCTACATCCACACTGTAAACCCCTCCTGACCCCACACATAAACTTCAGCTCATCCAGCACCATGACAACCAGCACAGCAGAGTCCTGCATCCACTGAGGCCCCTGATCATGTGACTCCTGACTCCTCCCCTCCTGTGACCTCATCACGGCTCCTGTGCGCACAGAGCAGCCATATATGTGGTGGTGGCTCTGCAGGTGGAGGTATGTGGAGACCCCATTACTGGGCGCAGGGGGCATTAACCCCTTCAGCACGGAGACTCTTTTGGGGTCTTGTGTTGCCCCTTTATAAGAATCATAAGGTTTCTGTTCTGTTTCCTGTAATAGATACATACGACCCAACTATGGAGACAGGAAGGGAGGAAACGTATTGTTCTCATAGTACAGGACCCCTTTACTGCCCCCACAGTGTAATGCCCCCATTATGCCCCTTATGCAGGATGTATGATGCCCCACAGTGTAATGCCCCCATTATGCCCCTTATGTAGTATGTATGATGCCCCCACAGTGTAATGCCCCCATTATGCCCCTTATGTAGTATGTATGATGCCCCCACAGTGTAATGCCCCCATTATGCCCCTTATGCAGGAGGTATGATGCCCCCCACAGTGTAATGCCCCCATTATGCCCCTTATACAGGATGTATGATGCCCCCACACAGTGTAATGCCCCCATTATGCCCCTTATACAGTATGTATGATGCCCCCCACAGTGTAATGCCCCCATTTTGCCCCTTATGCAGGATGTATGATGCCCCCACACAGTGTAATGCCCCCATTATGCCCCTTATGCAGGATGTATGATGCCCCCACACAGTATAATGCCCCCATTATGCCCCTTATGCAGGATGTATGATGCTCCACACAGTGTAATTCCCCCAATATGCCCCTTATGCAGGATGTATGGTGCCCCCACACAGTGTAATGCCCCTTATGCAGGATGTGCGATGCCCCCACACAGTGTAATGTACCCACAGTACCGCCTGAGGTCATACAGTTAGAATAAGTCCTGAGGTTTTACAGTTGGAATAATCCCTCTAGAATTGGTTTTACCTTTGCCTGCTCCCCTATATGTATACCCTCGAGCATGTATATGACGCGCCCCCTGGGTCGTGGGGTACTCGGTGCCCGGCCGGTCGTTGCTAGGGGAGATGTCACAGTGGTGGTGACCCGGTCCATGACCCAGGGCGGTCAATAAAAAGGTGACAATTTACAGGGGATTTATAGTTTTTATATAAATGTTCATGACGCCACCTGTGGTATGCGGCTAAAGGGAGCCGCCACTGCGGAGCAGGTCCTCTGGAGCTGTTGTTAATGCAGCAGAGTTGGTTTAGCTCTCCACAGGTAGACCTTAGCTCTGTGCTGAGATGTTATAGATGTTGCAATTGTGGTGCGGTGTAGTGCAGGGGGTGATGGCGCAGCAATTATTTCTCAGAGACAGCGGGCTGCAGTCTTCAGGGTTTACTCACAGTTGTTAAGTTCCTCAGGTTACACTTTCCGGATTACAACCACCCACGTCGTGCTGCTTTCACCGGACAGGGGTTCAGCAATCCCTCAGGTATTTCAAGAGTGCCTGACAGGACCCCGTTCTATATGTCCTTCTCAGCCGTCTTCCTGCGCTGGTGTGTGACCCACTACTCGGTAGCGTCAGCCCTCCCTGGGAAAAGGTGTACTCGGACGGCGGGCCAGTGTTTGTAGGGGTGGATGCAGTCGCGGCCTTGGCCCTGTCCGTGCCCAGGGCGCACACATTAAAAATATGGGCTTTAGTGGAAGAGTGGTTATTTGTCGACTACGCCACCTGTGGTTTCTGGTGAGGACCACCAGCGCTGCAGCAGTCCTCTAAGGCCGGTGTTTTGGCTGCCAGGATGTTATAGCTCCCCGCAGGTGGAGCTAGGCCTCAGGGCAGGGTAGAAGAAGTGCAGTGCAGAGGAATGGTGGTCGCGGTGCCGCGCAGAAATGAGAGAGAAGAGGCGGTGTATGAAGTCATCCAGGTTTTTACTCACGGTAGACTTGTTTTCAGCCATAAAGCTTCTCTTTGTTCCTCACGGCATACTGCGGCCACCAGGATGGGGTTCAGCACACTCCGGGTAGCTCGGCTGCACCAGACAAAACCCCTGCACCGGAATGTTCCTCTCTCCTACCGTACTAGAACCGCCTCGTGCCCCATTAAAGTCCCGTACAGGTACTGCAATGTCCGTTGAAGGTGACTTCTAGCACCCGGACCGCCTAAGTCCTTTATTGGTGACTGGAGTGTAAACATGGCTCAAGGCTGGGGTCCCTCTGGATAGACGCAGATTAAAGGAATACAGGTGGTGACTCCGCTCCGTCCGTATTCCCCCTGGGATCCACTTCAGCCTCCGGACTTTTCTGACAGAGACATGGAGTACAAAGTCAGATAATCGGGGACCGGTACCCCCTTTTGCGGCGGGAGTCTCTCTGACCCAGTCAGAACAAGGGTAGCCGGTGGCGACTCCGCTCCGTCAGCACCCGTTGAGATCCTTTCGCCTGTGGAGCTCTTCTCCTCTGCTCCCCTCCTAGGCCCTCTTACTTGGACAGAGCTTGCTGTGACTGAATTCTGCCCAAGTCCCCTATCTCAAGGCCTGAGACCGGGCATCGCAGCCTCCTGAGGCATCTGCAGCTTGTACTGTCTGGCTCCTCCAGGGAACTGCGACCAAAGACCCTGTATTAAAGATGGACTCCATATTTATATGGATCCATTGGTGTAACCGTAAAGTGCTTCCTCCATCCTCACTCACTAAGATTCCCCCTACTTTTGGTTCCCCCCATACTCCTCCATTCAGGACCGGGGCAGCACATTGTGCTCTAAACCCCCTTCAGAATGGGAGTGTGTAGTGTGGATGTCTGGTGGGGTCCGGTGTGGTGCTCCATCCTTACCTCAGAGAGGAAGTACCACACCTCTTTCCATGAGGTGCAGTACACCTGTGGTGACTGAACCCTCAGGGGTGCCACACTGGCGCTCACCCTCCTTGCCCTGAGCCTCGCCAAACAATGTCCCAAGCCGGTATCCTCGGATCTTTCTGGGCAACCTGGAGTTCCCTGGATCCTATGTGGTTACCTTTTTGGCGACTTGAGTGCGGATGTGGCAACTGCACCCTGAAAGTACAGAAGCCTCCGGTTTCTAGTTGAACTTTGTAATTGTCACTAGTTAGGGGCCGGTCCCCTCTGCGGCTCGATCCCTCCACCGCCTGGCAGATTCGGGCGTACGGGTGGCCTCCAGCACTGCCCGTACCCCTGGGATCCCTTCCTCGTTCCTGGAGCCTTCCTCCTGCTCCTCTCCTCCTCAGTCTGTCCTGGGCCTCTCTCTAGGCCCTCCTCCTGAGCCGAGCACTTGCAGAGCTCCTGCTCCCAACTCTTCCTCTCAGACTGCTCTGACTGACTGACCTGTCCTTTCAAGATGGCTTCACTCTATATACTGTCCTAACAAGTGCTCATCTGAACTTCTTCCTCCACCCACACCCACTACATGGTTCCCCCTATTTTGGTCCCCCCCACTCCAGCCAGGTACAGGGCTCAGCAGGAAGCACGAGGCATCTTGCCCCTCCTGCTGGTCTGGAGTAGTGTAGTGTTGGATGCAAGTGTTTGGGTCCTGGGCAGCACTCTATCCTTACCTGAGAGTGAGATACCACACCTCTGGGTGAGATGCAGTACCTCTGTGGCGACTGAACTCGCAGGGGCGCCACATATACATGCATGTAGGGGAGCAGGCCTTTCTAGATATCGAGGCTTTGTACACTAATATACCGCATGAGGATGGTATCAGAGGAGTAAGACATTTATTGAAATCGAGATCAATGGAGTGTAGCAGACATAATGACTTCATGGAGAATCTTCTAAAATTCACTCTTACTCATTACGTATTGCTTTTTGACAGGAAGTACTTCCACCAGCTCAGGGGTACTGCTAACCTATTCCTGGGCTGGTGGGAGGAATCCACAATATTCAGGGATGATCATAAGTGATGACATCCATATATTGGGGTATGATACAAATATATTGACTACATTTTTATCATCTGGTCAGGGACGAGTGAACAATGTTTTGAATTTGTCAGGGAACTCAATATCCATAGAGTGGGCCTGAGATTTATATCAGAGTTTAATTATTACCAGTTGCCGTTCTTGGATGTACTAATCAAGAAAGATTGGGATGGGACCCTAAGAACACACATCTACCATAAACCTTCAAGCACTAATAAACTATTGAAGTGGGATAACCACCAACCCATCTCCATAAAAAGAGGAATACCCAAGGGCCAATTTTTATGGTTGAGAGGGTACTGCTCTAATGTCACAGATTTTAATATACAGGCAATAGACCTGAACATCAGATTCAGGGAAAAAGGGTACTCATGGAACATTTTGGATTTCACATCGTTTGCAGAAAAATGGGAGAGCCAAACGCTCCTCCATACCAATCCATGAGACTAAGAAAAATATTGGACTACACGAGTAAGAAAAACTTATGACAGAGTGACTGTATCTTTCATATCCTCAGAAAACACTGGGATATACTTGTGACTATCCCGGACCTGAGGGTGCTGTGGGATCTATTCCTACAATAACTTTCAGAAAGGGTCGGTCCATTAGGGACCATTTAGTGCATAATTTCTATAAAAAAACCTGCACCCAAGGGGACTTGGCTAGATAGAGGAATCTGCTGTTTCTTTAGATTTGAAAGACATTGTACATGTAATTGGATGAGACCATGTAAATGTTTCTTGAGCTCCTCCATGGTTGAAATCTTTTTTCCAGTGGGATTATTCGAATTGTAAAACCTCAGGACTAGTATATATGGTCACATGCACCTGCCCCCTAGATTATGTAGGCAAGATCAAGAGGGAGTCTAGGAGGAGGGTGGGGGGCATTTGGGTGATATATGCCATGGTTGGGAAACCCCATTAGCGAGAGACATGAACAGTGTACATTGCGGTGAAACCGGAGACATCTCCTTTTGTATCATTGTGGTTGTTAAACCCAATGTGAGAGGAGGAGATCACAATAGATGTATCCTCAAAAAAGAAAGTGAGTGGATTGTTAGGGGCCAGTGAATCCAGTCTAAGGGACTCAATGAGCAAATTTCCTATGCCTGTTTAGTGTGAATACAGACCCATTCTGGATTATATTTTTGGATTGTATACTCTACCCATTGCTACTTGGTTCCCTGTGAATGGGGTTTACATATTGTTGTACTTCATCGAGATATCTGAGCTTCTATATCTGAATTATATTCCACTTATACTATTTCATAATTAACAAGTGTGGTGATCCTTGTGTATCTCTAATTGTGCAATAGAGGGGAAATTTGACCATTTAGGAATATACTGTGGGCCATCATCCCATATTTTTTGTAGTGATAAAGTAGACCTACATGCTTATTGCATGATGGGAGAATGTGCAATACTTGTTTTTAGTCTCCCATGACGCTGATCTCAGAGATAGAAAAATCCTATGTTGGTGGAATGCAATCTAAAACAATTATGCGCTCTGGTGTGGAACGCATGCTTCCGATGACTGTGATGCACTCCGGCATGGAACGCACATGTCCGGGCACCTTTGTGCTTTCTGCTCGCCCCTCTCCGTTGTTTTGTGCTGAATTGTGGGGAGTACTTGAGAATTTATTTTTGTTCCATCTGTCTTTAGTTGATCCCACTGATGCATCAGATAAGTCCTCAGAGAATTTTAATTAGAGGAACCCATGGACACATTAGGATTTGTGAAGCTGACCTCCGCTCTCCTCTATTTCCTTTGAATTTGTTTTGTGACTTGTATTTCAAAACAGTAGCTCTTGGTTTTGTTTCATTTCCATGTGTAAATTGAATTTGACTCGTAGTCTTTGATATCTCTTTCAAACTTAGTTTTTTTGATGTCTGAGATCCATCCTCCAGACTTTGTAAATTCTTTTGCATATTTTGAGTTTTGTATCCAATAAGGCTTCTACACTAGGCGGAATACTTTCAACTAGTTATTTTCAAGAAACAAATATCAAACGCAATGTGACTTGGTTATCCTATAAGTTTTTTTTTTTAAATGTGGACATTCATCCTGTAAAGCATGCAACTATGTTTATAAAACCGACACATTTGAAGAAAACCTAATGGAACAGCAATTTGCAATACACAATTTCATCAATTGTAACACTATAGGGGTCATCTATTTAATAGAGTGTATAGAGAGTTAACTACAATATGTGGGATGCACGTCAGGTCCGCAAAAAACTATATTAGCAGACAATTATCCGACACCATCAATCCCACAACATTAAACGTGTCTGTGGTTTCAAGACACTTTTCACAAAAACATAACGCGGGTGCTCGGGTTCAACATATTGCGGATCGGATAGACAGATTGCTGGGTGGAGCTGGGGAAAACCCACCGTTCATGGTACACATTGGTACTAATGACAAAGTTAGAGGGAGGTGGAAGGTCCTTAAAAATGAGTACAGGGAAGCTGAAGACCAGGACCTCAAAGGTGGTGTTTTCACAAATACTGCCGGTGCCACCTGCGTCTTTCTCCACCTGCGTCACTAGAAAGACGTCGGGAGCTTAGGGAGATAAATCAGTGGCTTAGAAATTAGTGCAGGAAGGAAGGGTTTGGGCTCATGGAGAACTGTGCCGATTTCGCTATTGGCTACAGGCTCTACGGTAGGGATGGGTTGCATCTCAATAGGGGAAGGTGCAGCTTTGCTGGGGGAAAAAAATGGTCAGACGGATGGGGGAGCTTTTAAACGAAGATCTGGGGGGAGGGTAGTCATGCTTATAAGGGGTTAGATAGACTAGACAGAGTGGGAGAGTAGGGGGGGCTGGGATAAGCAAGGAAAGTAAGGAGTTGAGTAGGAGTAGGAAATTTGCTAATTGTATTAAATGTCTGCTAGCAAATGCAAGAAGTCTTGCAAACAAAATGGCTGAACTGGAGACTCTTATGTCGGTCAGAGAATACGATGTGGTGGGTATTACAGAAACCTGGCTGGATGAAAGCCATGACTGGGTGACAAATATAGAGGGATACACTACATTTAGAAAGGACAGGAAAGAGAAAAAAGGTGGAGGGATGTGTATTTTCGTAAGATCCAACTTAAAATCTGTGCTCAATGACAACATTGGTGGGAGCTGCGACAATGTAGAGTCAATTTGGGTGAATGTACACGGGGATGGCAATAATGGAAAGCTGCTAAGAGGAGTTTGTTACAAGCCTCCTAATATAGCTGAACTTCTAGAGGACGAAATGTTGGAACAAATTAAAAATGCAGCAAATAATAATAGGGTCCTTATTATGGGGGATTTTAACTATCCAGATTTTCATTTGGACATAGAATCTTTTGTTCTAAAAGCTGCAAATTCTTATCCACAGTTCAGAACAATTACCTCTCTCAGTTGGTAGATGAACCAACCAGAGGAGGTAATCTGCTGGATCTGGTGCTGTCAAATAGACCAGATACAATTTCAGATCTAGAGGTCCGGGAGCATTTGGGAAACAGCGACCATAATATGATAAGTTTCAATGTAATATTTAATAAAACATTTCAAAACGAAAATGCTAAAACCTGGAACTTTAGGAAAGCTGATTTCAACAAATTAAGGGAAGAGCTTAATTGTGTAGACTGGGACCATATCATGGTAACTGGGAATACCAAATGTAAATGGGTCATGTTTAAGGAAATACTACTAGATTCCTGTAGAAAATTTATACCCTGGAATAAAAAGGAACCAGGAATAAAAAGAAACCATTATGGACAAAAACAAAGGGCATTCAAAATCTTGAAGGCCGAGAATACTGAAATAGCATTTCAGTAGTATAAAGACCTAAATAAGAAATGTAAAAAAGAAATCAACCTAGCAAAATTATCTACAGAGAAATAAATTGACAGAGACATTAAATTCCCAAAAATGTTATGCATACATCAATGCCAAAAAGAGTAAATCAGATGGTATTGGCCCCTTAAAAGACAATAATAACAAGATAATTATAGAGGACAAAGAAAAGGCTGAGATATTAAGCAGACACTTTTCATACGTGTTCACCAACAAACAGTCTGTTTCAGGGTTCTTTCAAGAGGGCAAAAATCAAAGTTCACTTCCTAATATAACTAGTTTAACACAAAAAGAAGTACGCCTGCGTCTGAGCAAATTAAACATTGTCAAATCCCCTGGACCAGATGGTATTCATCCACGGATACTGAGGGAATTGAGCTCAGTAATTGACAAACCGCTGCATCTCGTATTCTTAGACACTCTTGTAACAGGGGTAGTGCCACAGGATTGGAGGATAGCAAATGTACCGATATTTAAGAAAGGTAAGAAGGTGGATCCAGGTAACTACCGTCCGGTAAGTCTGACATCAGTAGTGTGCATAGTTTTTGAGGGCATCATAAGAGATGACCTGCAGAGATATATTGCAGAGAATAATATAATAAATGATAATCAGCACGGATTCATGAAAAATAGGTTGTGTCTAACCAACATGTTGGGGTTCTATGAGGGGATAAGTGCAAATCTAGATGTTGCTAATGTGGCTGATGTGATTTACCTGGACTTTGCAAAGGCATTTGATACTGTACCACATAGCAGCCTTATACTGAAGCTACAGAAGCAATGACTTGGGGGAACTATATGTAGATGGGTAAGGAATTGGCTAAATGATAGGAAACAAAGAGTCGTCATAAATGGTACATTCTCTAAATAGGACATAGTCAGCAGTGGGGTGCTACAGGGATCTGTGCTAGGACCAATTCTTTTTAACCTCTTTATTAATGACCTTGGGAATGGAATTGTAAGTAAAGTGACAGTTTTTGCTGACGATGCCAAACTATGTAGGATATTAAAATCTGATCTTGACATTACGATATTGCAGAACGATCTGGATAAGATGACTGAATGGGCAAACACTTGGCAGATTAAGTTTAATGTAGATAAATGTAGAGTAATGCACATAAGATGGAGTAATCCTATTGCTGCATATACATTAAGTGGGAGTATACTCAGGACTACAGAACAGGAGAAGGATTTTGGTGTTCTGGTTACAAGTAAGCTGAGCAGCAGTACTCAATGTCAAGCAGCAGCCGCAAAAGCAAACAAGATTTTAGGGTGTATAAAAAGAGAAATAAAATCCTACAATCCCAACGTATTGTTACCCCTTTATAAATCACTGGTGAGGCCACATCTGGAATATGGGATCCAGTTTTGGGCTCCACATTTTAAAAAGGATATTCAGAAGTTAGAGTCAGTTCAAAGGCAGCAACTAGATTATTATATAGAATGGTAGACCTCTCATATGATGAGCGGTTGAAAAAGTTGAGCTTGTTTAGCTTAGAAAAACGACGCCTCAGAGGGGATCTCATCTACATGTATAGATATATGTGTGGTCAATACAAAGGTCTAGCACATGACTTATTCCTTCCAAAGACTATACTAAGGACCAGAGGGCAATCATTACGGGTGAAAGAAAGGTGATTCCGGCACCTAAGCAGGAAATGGTTCTTTGCAGTAAGAGCAGTTGGGCTGTGGAATGCCCTACTACAGTAGGTAGTAATGGCAGACACTATATCAGCTTTCAAAAAAGGGCTGAATGATTTCCTTGACACAGGTAACATTGTGGGTTACAGTTAAATTATACAAAATGTTACACCTATAGTAGTACATTTGATCCAGGGTTCTTGTACTGATCGCTTTTTCTCGGGGTCAAGAAGGATGCAAATTGTCTGAATGTGTCCTGGGGTTTTTGCCTTCTTCTGGATCAACAGATTTAAATACAGGGATTTTAGTAATACCATATGAGTAATACAAAAAATAAAACTAATTAAAAAATTATAAACTGGTTCATTTGTAACTGTAATAGTGCAGTAATAATAAAAATGGTAATACATTTGTGAGGCCTGGTTCCAGTAAGTTAGTTTAGTGTTAGCGTAGGGAGTACAATTGGGGGAGAAAGGTTGAACTTGATGGACCTAGGTCTTTATTCAACCTACGTTACTATGTTACTATGTATAAAGGGGATATCATATCCTTCAGATTTTAGGAATAGAAAAGGCTTATAAACCATTAAAAGGCAGAGATATGAAAAGAAAAATGTTAAATAGAGAGTCACATTGGATTTTTAAATTACAAACTAGAGCCCCACAGGGAATGAACATCAGACAGGATTTAATATTACAGTGCAATTAATTGTATTTGATTTTATTGAATATCTCATGCATGAGTTGTATTTGTGTATTATTGTGACGCTGAGTCACTTTTCACAGCCAAGCTGTGAGACGGAATAGCCGAGGAGTCCGGAGTTAAAAGCCAGTAGGGTACGTCATAAACAGAAGGAAGAGGCAAAGGCTTATTCAGGTAACGTTACGTTGGTCAGAATACCAGGAGGATAGCGGATCAGAGCAGAAGGGGTTAAACAGACGGATGGTCAGAACAAGGTCCAAGGTCAGGCAACAGAATATCAATACACAGAACACTTAGGCACAGAGAAACAAACCTCACACTAGCTGAATGTACGTCTGGCAGAGGTCAGGGAGAAACAGCTAGATATGTAGCCTGGCAGTCACCTGGAATGATGAACACCTGGAGATAGCCAGTGCCTCCCAGTCTCAGATTGGACAGCCAAGCTGTCAATCAACACACTGACTGCTTCAGCACGCCCCTGTACCAGATTGGACCACCGAGCTGTCAAAGTACCGACCGCTCCAGCATGCCCCTGTACAAGATTGGACGGCTGAGCTGTCAGTAACTGCATCCCAGACACAGTGAGGGGTGGAACTGTGACAATTATCTTTTCCTTCCATACAGTACAGGGTCAAATTGTCTGAGAAGTACTCAGTAATCAACGGACACCCAGGTGTTTGAAAGGGAAGGATATAAAAGTATCAGAGACTCACATGTTGCAAACCATGAATAAGCCTTGGTTTGGTATGTGGGCACTTGGTGGTATGCCATCACAACAGTTTTTATGAATTTACAATAAATGAGAGGTTTTAACAATATAGACAATGCTGGAGAATCCATCTCTCCTCCTTTCTCTACTTGAAATGTCCCTGACCAGGGCGGCTCCAGTGATCTTTAGACAAAGTGCATTGAATAAACAGTGAGCTGACCTCCCTCTCCATTTTCCCATTACATGCATGTTTTCCCTATAGTGACAAATATTTATTTTTGCTAAAACTGTGATATTTTCACTTAAACTTTTTTTTAAACCTTTTTTATAAACTTTTTTAAACAACTTTCATTAGTGCGATCATACAACATACAAACCTTTGATTGCTCAGGTGATGCACTGTACTACTGTAGTGCCGTGTATTATCACTGCCTGTCAGTGCAATAGTAACGACCCCATACACATGAGATAAGTATTGGTTGAATGGTCATTTGGCAGATGGCTATCTCTCCCGACTCCCCCATACACACAAATATTCCAGCTTTCCTGTGGTCTGTATGACTGACTGCATCTGTAGGGAGGCCCCCAAATACATTATATAGTCGACCAAAACCCCCCAAATCAGTGCTTTCATGCAACTTTAGTCTAATATTTAAGGGTGGCGTTAAAAGGTAACTTATTGGACGCTGCCTCTGGCCCGGCCTAATAGACTTTTGTACATTGCAGGCCCAGAAACCATTATTAGGCATTTAAGTATTGTAGGAACTATACCATTGAGCACTTGGGGAAGAAGGGGCATTGGGCCAAACTCTGTCACACCTTCTTAGATGCCATGTTAGCTTTTTGCAGGAGCAAGTGGTTAAGCTGCCAGAGATTTTGTTGCAGCCGCACCTGTCTCATCCTTGCTGTGTACATCTATGTTCTGGTGCCCAAAAGAGTTCATATAAAAACAAAAACAAATGTTTAACTTGTTAAAAAATAATATGTGTCTTCTGCTTTTTGCATGTTTTTTCTTTTTACAAGAATTGTTGGTGACCATTTTCTTTTGAAACATTTTAATATCTGCTTTTTTTCTGGGGTTTTTCTTGTAATATAGGAAAGCCTAAGGCCAGAAATAAACCCCATAATACACTGTACACGTAGACTTTGGTATCAAATAATTGCTGTCCGCGGTGTTTGTGCAATCAAAACAGCTTTTATAAAAGCCTCAAACTTCTGTGTGTTAATCAGACATGAGCGGTAACTTGATAGAAGATTACAGTCCGGGGAAGACGGGAAACATTCATACAGACAGCCGGTGTTGATGTGTTTAGTGACGGTTTGTGACTAAATATGTTTTTAGAACCGTAGTAGAAGATGTTGCCTCATCATGTAGTTATTTCTCATTTCACGTGAAATTAATATCTCCTGCAGTACTGCTAATGCCAGTGTCGGAAAATGAGACGAGAATTAGTGGTATGGAAGATAAGTCTATGAGAAACGTATTCAGCTGCAGACTCCGAGGAAGAAATTGCTTGTTGTCTGTGGCCTAAAATATAAAGGTTTTATTACTAGATGTAAAGAAAAAACTAAATACTGTAAAATCATAAATCTTATATGTTTCCCCTCATTATGTCCAATAGTTGTATTATACCAACAGGATTTTTATGATGTTCCATCGGCTCATCATCTCCTCATTCAGGTCTCTACAACACCGGATCCTCTCAGTGGAGATCTTCTATATAAGAAAATTTTCCTGATTTATCCATCAAAGATGGATATGGACAGGGACAAGATGGCGGAGAGGATATTACACCTCACCCTAGAGATCCTCTTCCGGCTTACTGGAGAGGTGAGAGATTCTGATGACATCACATTTAATCATTCTTATCTATGGGAATAACAGATGAACTGAACTGGAGAGGTGAGGACTCTGGAAATGTCTGTTGTGAGATTTATTAATGTGTCTTTCCATAACCAGGATTACACAGTAGTGAAGAAGACCTCTAGTGAGTGCTGTCAGGACCCTGTGTCTGAGGGATGGGGAAAACCCCTGAGACTAATCACGGGGCCTCCACCTCACCCCCTGATACATGAGGACATCAATGACCAGAAGATCCTAGAACTCACCTACAAGATGATTGAGCTTCTGATTGGAGAGGTGACATTACTGGGAATGTGGGGACATTATACAGTAACGCTATGAAGGGATTGTGGAGATGACGGTATCAATGTATGTGTCAGGTTCCTATACGGTGTCAGGATGTCGCCGTCTATTTCTCCATGGAGGAGTGGGAGTATTTAGAAGGACACAAAGATCTGTACAGGGACGTCATGATGAAGATTCCCCAGCCCCTCACATCACCAGGTAATAGACAGGACTAAATACACGCAGCTTACAATTATCTGTATGAAAATAATTAATTCAGTCCCTGTATGTGTTTCCTCCAGATCTATCCAGTAAGAGGACAACACCAGAGAGATATCCCCGTCCTCTTCTTCCACAGGCCTGTAAACAAGAAGATCCCAATGTTCCTCAGGATCATCAGGTAGATGGAGAGAAGGTGTCATGAGATCTCCCCTACAATGTGTAGACGGCTGTAAAGGTCTTGTGTTCAGTCTTGTTTTATCCACAAATATTTATATTTGTGTAATGAGAACGGTGGAGATGACGGGATTAGAGCTGATCATAGATGTGACTTCTCCATCTTACTTCTATAATATTTGTTCCAGAGTGAAGATCAGACCCATATTAATACTACAGAGACATATGTGATGGGTGATGAGCAGTGTAAAGAGGAGATTCCTACATATGACTACCCAGGTGAGTCGTAACCACTAAATGCAGTGAACTCACAGATTCTTCTCAGTCACCGGCTGTGGCTGCTTTATCGGTGGTGTAGTCCGGCCGTATCACAATCGTGGATCACCATTTTGCCGCTCGACCACAACATTCTCCTCTGTCCGAAAATGTTCAAATTACTTTGTGAAATTGTGAAAGACCTTTTCTATAGAACTTACAACCTGGAGGATCCACCTACTCCCTAGGATTAGAAGACACTGTCCGTTACCTGCCCAGATCTGTAAACTACAAAGCCAAATGACAGCGTATGTAGAATGTGCTGACAAGTTAGAAAATCACTTGAAGAAAAATATTATGATGGGCCTGTAAGAGAAAGCGGAGGGTAATGATGCTGTTGGCTTCCTAGATCCCTGATATCTTATTGGATGAATCTACCTTCTCGCCCTTCTGTGCTGCTGAATGTGCTCATATGGTCCTTACAAGACACTGTACAATAACAGCAGAGTTTCCCTTTATCTTGACTTTTCAATTTCTTTTCAACAAAACTAACTTCAAACAGGATTGCGATAAGCTACACTAAAAACATTACACCTGTGCCATGATATATCTCTAAACTGTGCGTGGCTGATAGCTGTAATATACATTTATTCCCGCCTGCAGGAGATGTGCTGGCATGGCTCGAGCCCTGGTTTCATGGATTCACTCCACGTCATAAATTCCATTATGTTTTCAATCCTAAGGAATTCAGATTACTGCTCAATCTCTCCTGAAATGGGAGCGCTAATACTTTCTCTACTCTGCTGGTCAGAATTCATAGTAGCTCCAATGGTCCACCATAAATGAGTGCAACTCCGGTTTAGTGTTGGATTTCTCCCTTCATACATACGTTGTTGTTGTTGGGGATGTTACATGTTTTTATATTCTTTTTTTTTTTTTTTACCAGTTCATTCTGTATGATAGCTTCATTGTAGTGGGATCGGCCTTCCTCACTTATGTGACTCTGTAACTCCCTGGTAGCCTTTCAAAAAGATCTCCATTGCCTCTTCCAAATGCCCAAGCTCTAAATTTAAGACACCTCATCTCTGCACTATTATAAAAAGTTCACTTTAAATGTCTAATATTTCTTCTTGAAACTAATCTGCCAGAAAATATTGTCCCTTAAGATAGTTTAGATTGCCAAGAGCCACCGAGCCCCATACTCTAATTACTCCCATCACCAGCGCCGCCTGCAGAATGAATAAGGCGGCTCCTGGTGACAGAAGCCGATTCACAGGATCAGATCCCAGAGGAGATGGGACAAACCATTTGCAGAAGCCCTAATATGACAAAATGTCAGAAAACCAGAGCAGTAGAAATCCCCATAAAGTGACTTCATTTTGGAAATTACAACTCTCAGTGAATTAATCTATAGGAGTATTGATTATTTTGACTACACAGGCATTTTCCGAAAATTAGCCCTGGATGTTGGAGAGTAAAAATTGCATATTGGCCATTTTATTACCCAACACATAGTGCTCAGATTGTGCTCCAGGAGACAAAAACACCTTAAATTAAGTGGGTTCTTCTCATTATAGTAATGCCAAATACATAGATGCTAAATGTGGTTTGGGCGCACTGCAAGGCTCAGAAGTGAGGGGGAGATCTGACTTCGGAAAAGAAGATATTGCTGGATTGGTTTATGGAAGCCATGTTGATTCTCAAGAGCCTTTGAGCCACTAATAATGTGGAAACCTCTGTTTTTCCACTGACAGATGATGGACCTGAGTGGGGACTTGTTTTTGTGTGGGATGAGTAGAAGTTTTTATTGGTATCATTTTTGCCTACATAACATTGTTTGATGGCTTCTTATTCCATATTTTGGAGGCAGAATGAACAGTTGGACACCACGCTCTACTGGTTCATCCTATGAGGTTTTCTATTAGACTGTGAACTGTCATTCTGTCAATAACTTGCCATTTCTACAGACATTTTAAGCACAATTAACACAAGAATCCCATAGAAAAATAAATAAAGATTGCATACCACTTCTAAATCAATCTAAACAAACACATCCCTGGGCTACATGCTAGTCCAGGAAAATGAAGAGATATATGCTCAAGTTTAAAAATCTATTTTATTAGACACAAATCTAAAAAATAGAGGAATATTTAAAATATTTTAAATATTCCTCTATTTTTTAGATTTGTGTCTAATAAAATTGATTTTTAAACTTGAGCATATATTTCTTGATTTTCCTGGATTAGCATGTAGCCCAGGGATGTGTTTGTTTAGACATTTTAAGTAGAAATGTTCAAAACCATAAATTTCAAGGACATTTTATTCAAAATTAATAATTGTTTTTTTTTCTTGGCAGATGACTGTACCAGAAGATCAGAGGGACAGGAGATTTTTAAATCTGACGATCTTGAGATCCCACAGGATACAATTGAAGTGAATGCCATTACTCCAGATATACCATCATCCCTTCACAGTAAACATCAATCATCTGATCCTATGAAACAGGTCCTATCTTCTGATTCATTACCAACTACTAAGGAAAATGAAAATAAAATAAGCATTAAAAAACGAACTGCTCCTAAAGCAAAGAAATCATTTTTATGTTCAGAAAATGGAAATAGTTTTACCCTCGAAAAGTCTATTCTTAAACCTCAAAAAATACAAACAGCGGACAATAGATTTTTTTGTTCCAAATGTAGAAAATATTTTAACCAGAAATCAGTTTTTGTTGATCACCAGAGAACCCACACAGAGGAGAAGCCTTTTTCATGTTCAGAATGTGGGAAATGTTTTAACCGTAAAAAGTTTCTTCATAGACACAAGAGAACTCACACAGGGGAGAAGCCCTTTTCCTGTTTAGAATGTGGGAAATATTTTAACCGGAAAGACCATCTTGATAACCACCAGAGAACCCACACAGGGGAGAAGCCCTTTTCCTGTTCAGAATGTGGGAAATGTTTTAACCGGAAAGAGCATCTTGATAACCACCAGAGAACCCACACAGGCGAGAAGCCCTTTTCCTGTTCAGAATGTGGGAAATGTTTTAATCGTAAAATGATTCTTGATAGACACAAGAGCACCCACATAGGGGAGAAGCCGTTTTCCTGTTCAGAATGTGGGAAATGTTTTAACAAGAAATCAGGTTTGCTTAAGCACCAGAGAACCCACACAGGGGAGAAGCCTTTTTTTTGTTCAGAATGTGGGAAATATTTTAACCATAAATCAGTTTTGGTTACGCACCAGAGAACCCACACAGGGGAGAAGCCCTTTTCATGTTCAGAATGTGGGAAATGTTTTAACCTTAAATCAGCTTTGGTTACGCACCAGAGAACCCACACAGGGGAGAAGCCCTTTTCATGTTCAGAATGTGGGAAATGTTTTACCCATAAATCGGATTTGGTTAAGCACCAGAGAACCCACACAGGGGAGAAGCCTTTTTCATGTTCAGATTGTGGGAAATGTTTTAACCAGAAATCCAATTTGATTAGGCACCAGAGAACCCACACAGGGTAGAAGCCTTTTTTCTAATCTTTTTTTTAATCCAATACATTTTTATTGAGATTTATTCATTAGTTGTTTTTTTTTGTTTTTTATAAAACAAGAAACCAGTACATACAATAATAAAATAACATACCATAGGGATGACATACATGCATCTCTCCTATATATCCTTTCAGCTTGCCCATTACCGCCTGATAACTTGCAGTTCTAATACCGCTCTCCATTGATCCTCAGAAATTGGACCTATATCTCCATCCATTTTTGTCTAGCTGGAGAAGGAAATTTTGTTAAATAATTATCAAGAAGGACTCAGTAAATATCAGAAATATGACCCTTAGTATTTCCCTTCTCTAATACCAACTTAACAATAGTATTATTTTCTACCCAAAAGGGCGTCCATCTTGATTGTGCATTAAATGAATGCCGAAACTGTAGATATTTATACAATTGTTTGTCAACCCAAATCCCCCCTTTAATTGATCAAAGGACTTAAGTATTCCTTCACACAATATGTTTTATATCGTATATATTCCTTTATCCTCCCAACTCCAAAATCCCTCTAATTTACAGAACTCAGCATATTTATTATTAAACCATATAGGTGTAGATTCATTGCAGTCTCCTATTTCCATTATATCTTTACCCCTATCCCAGACCTTGTAGAGTAGAGCAGGTGTAGGGTATATTGATTTCTTGTGTGCGAGGTCATTCAGTTCCACTATATGAATAGGAATATTCCACCGTGTTCCTGAGGTAATTAACCCCTTAATACTATTTGGGTTTGCAGCGCTATGCCACCCACCCAAATGTGACAATTGCGCTGCAATATAATATATTAGTGCATTAGGAATCGCCAATCCACCAGATTCCTTGTCACTTTGTAGATATTCACATTTTATCCTAGCCGATTTCTTTTTCATATAAGAGAATGAAACTTGCTATGAATTTTCTGAAAATGGGAATTATGGATCCAAATAGGGGCATTATCCAGAATGTATGAGTTGGGGCATCTATATAATTTTTAATAAGTTCCCTCTTCCTACAGCTGATAATGGTAATCTCCACCACGCATCGATTTTCTTTTTATACTTTTCCAGAAGAAGATATAGATTCAGTGCAATGTAATCCGGAGATCTTTTTGTTATACTTATACTCGGTATTAGAATTTCTCCACCGTTCGTATTCGTGTATGTTCTAATATGCTCGAATTAGGGATATCATCAAATGGTAGAATAACCGACTTATCCCAATTAATGGACAGGCCTGACCATTCACCAAACTCTCCAATAATGTTCAGAATAGGATCAGTAGACTTCTGGATATCACCTACAGTAGAAACCAGAAGTTTCCATACACTATGTAAAAAGACACATTTGCAGGTTTTTCTCAATATCGGACATGAAATCAGAATAAACCTTTCCCGTTTTAGGTAAATTAGGATTACCATCATTTATAATATTTGCCAAACGCCAGAATAATGAGAGAGAGAGACTGTTTTAAGGAATTTTTATAACTTACTGCAAAATCAAAAGTGTACATACATTTCATTAGTATTTGGTACCATTACCCTTAAACTGAATGACTTGGGTCAATCGTTTGGGATATCCTTCCACAAGCTTCTCACAATAGTTGGTCGGAATTTGGGCCGATTCCTCCTGACAAAACTGCTGTATCTGACCCAGGTTTATAGGTCACCTTGCTCGCACCGGCCTTTTCAGCTTTGCTCCTAAATCTTCAATAGGATTGAGATCAGGGCTTTGTGATGGCCACTCCAAAACATTGACTTTGCTATCCTTCAGCCACTTTGTTATCATTTTGGCAGTATGCTTTCGGTCATTGTCCATTTGGAAGACCCATTTCCGCCCAAGCTTTAACTTCCTGACTGATGTCTTCAGATGCTGCTTCATTATTGCCACATAATCTTCTTTTCTCATGATGCCATCTATTTTGTGAAGTGCACCAGTCCCTCCTGCAGCAAAACAGACCCACAACATGATGCTGACACCCCTGTGTTTCACAGTTGGGATTGTGTTCTTAGGCATCCAAGCTTCTTCCTTTTTCTTCCAAACGCAACAATGGTCATTATGCCCCAAAATTTCAATTTTAGTTTCATCAGACCACAGGACATGTCCCCAAAAATTAAGGTCTGTGTTCCTGTGTGCATTTGCAAACATTAATCTGCCTTCTTTGTTTCTTCTGGAGTAATGGCTTCTTCCTGGCAGAGTGGCCTTTCAGCCCATGTTGATACAGTACACGTTTCATGGTGGATATTGACACAATCTTACCAGCTTCCGCCATCATCCGCTGCTGTTATACAGCTGTGACATATGAAGGGATTGCCTAACAAACAGGCAATCCCTGCATATGTCACAGCTGTGTAACAGCCGCGACACATGCAGACGCGGTTGCTTCAACTGAAATGCCGAGCACGCCAAAACTATTCAGCGAATACCCGAGCGTGCTCGTTTAAAGGGTTAAACAAGCATGCTCACTCATCACTAATGTCAGATATTGAGAAAAGTATGCATATGTGTCTTTTTATATAGTGTATGTAAACTTCTGGTTTCAACTGTATATATATCAGTAAATCGTCAGCATAGAGTGAACTCATTCATCTAAGTTACCATATTTAAAGCCTACAATATCCGGGCTAGCACTCAACATATAGGCCAAAGGTTCAATGGCCATCGCGAGCAGGAGTGGAGACAGGGGGCATCCCTGCTGTGTGCCCCTCCCCATCACGATTGAAGCAGATAAGAGACCGTTAGTTCTTATTTTAGTCTGAGGTCCTGAGTACAAAACCTGTATGTATGATAGGAATTTGGGACCCACCCCAAACCTTTTCAGAACCTTCTACAGGTATTTCCATTCTACGCCATCGAATGCTTTAGCTGCATAGAGAAAGAAAGAAAGAAAGAATAGCTTTATGTCCTATTATTACATCTGATTTCTGAATATTCAAAAAAGGCCTTTCTAAATTCATTGCTGTGGACCAGTTTTGCATAAAGCCTGATTGATCCTGATGAATAATCTCTGTAATAATGTGAAATAATCTATTTGCCAGGGCCTTTGCAATAATTTTAGTGTCTACCAATAGAAGAAAAATGGGACGATATGACAGCAGGTCTTTCCCTGGGTTCAAAAGGATAACTACAATTGCATCATTCATAGATTTTGGCATGTGACCCAATTCTAATGCTTCATTAAAAGTATCTCATAGTTTAGGGATTAGGAGATCCTTACATTTTTTTAAAAATTCACATAACAGTCCATCAGAGCCGGGTGCCTTTTCATTACCAAGGGACTGTAATGCGTCCTCAAGTTCAGACATTGTCAGTGGGTTTTCTAGGTAGGAGCTACTTTCCTCTTTAAACTTAGGTAATTTTATATCCTCAAGAAACAATCCAAGTTCGACCGCATTTCCTCTAAATCTTGATTCATAAATACTAGAATAGTAAGTATGAAAGGCATTTAGCACATTGTTTCCTGATGTGGTGTCTCGATTTTCCGTGACATAAGATGGACCCTCCTGTGATTTATCTACGGTAGAAAGAAGATGCCTCACACTTTCCCTCTGTTCAAAATATTTTTGCTTTGTAAAGAACTGCTTGTTTTCCGCCTTAGAGATAAGATGATCATGAAATAATCCAAACAAACACAAGAAAAAATCAATCCAAATGGGTCTAGCTGTTGATTCTTGAGCTTTCAGCCATACCTTGTGAAATAGACCAATCCTTCCTTGCTAATTTGTTCTTATTCTCCTCCTCCTTCCTTTCCCTGATCTACATGCTATTGATTGTTAATCTTTGTCTAACCATTTCACACCTTTAGGGTATGTGCACACGATGCAGAAATGAAGCAGAAAATTTCTGCATCATTTCTGCATCTCCCTGGCAGAAAAAACGCATGCAGATTGACAAGCGCTTTCCAGGCGATTTTAGCATCACCTGGAAAGTGCTTGACAACTAGGTCACACTATATAAATCCATGCAAACAGCATGGATTTATATAGTGTGACCCGAGAGAGTGTATATACTTACCTCCGATGGCCCGCGCTGTCCTGCTTTACAAAGTTCCCGGCTGCCGGCAACTTTGAATTGAAAGACCTGCCGACGTCAGCGTCACGTGACCCGTCACATGACTCTGACGTCAGCGCAGGTCCTACAACTCACTGCAAGTGCCGGGAACCAAGCGGGAGCGGAGCGCGGGCCGACAGAAGGTAAGAATACATTTATTTTTTATTTTATTCTTTTTTTACAGCTTTTTTAATGGTACCTGGGTGTGGAGGAGAGTCTCCTCTCCTCCACACTCGGGTACCATCCGCATATTAGAACGCGCCAATAGCGCAAGTACAGATGCTGTCTTGCGGAATTGGCGCGTTCTAATGCAAGTCAATGGCGGCGAAATCGCCGCGTTTCCGCAAAATTAATTGACATGCTGCGGATTTTTGACCGCAGCGTTCACGCTGCGGAAAAATCCGCTTCATGAGCACAGCACATGCGGATTTCCATTGGGGAACATTGCTTCCCTTCTACCATGCGTTTTTCATGCGTTTCCGCGGCGTTTACGCAACTGCAAAAACGCCGCGGAAACGCATGAAATACGCATCGTGTGAACTCAGCCTTATGCAAGTTGGTTTCTCATTATGTTGTAATATCTATTACTTTTCCCAGTAGCTTCGTATGTATCAGACAATATTTGCAGAATCATCTGTTGGGTCTTGTAGTTTTCCTAGGGACCCTCTCAATCTCTCAGTGTGACACCAAACAGAATTAACGAACGACGTTACAATATGTGATTTCTTCTTGATTACAGTGTTTTCCAATAAAAGTTTTTCCATTTAACAAAGTATTTGCTCGTGAGTTTCTTATTTTTTTCTGCTTCTATTCTTTCTAGATATAATAGATTTGTTAATTGTGAGATGAAATCCTGTAAAGTCGGGATTGAAGGTTCCAACCAGCAGCCTAGTAACATACGCTTTGCCAATAGAACCAAAACATAGAATAATGGAGAGATCTTAAATGAAGACCTTCCTTCTTTCGTTTTCTGTCTAGGCCAGTAGTGAAACAATATCATCATAAGAGGGAGTTGTGTTTTAAAGTTCCACATTTCTTTAACCCCTTAAGGACCTTGGGATTTTCCGTTTTTGTATTTTAATTTTTTGCTCCCCTTGTTCCCAGAGGTATAGCTTTTTTATTTTTTGGTCAATATGGCCATGTGAGGGCTTATTTTTTGTGGGACAAGTTGTACTTTTGAACAGCATCACTGGTTTTATCATATTGTGTACTGGGAAATGGGAAAAAAACTCCAAATGCGGTGAATTTGTAAAAAAAATGCAATTCTACAGTTGTTTTTTTTACCACGTTCACTGAATGCTAAAACTGAGCTGCCATTATTATTCTCCAGGTCATTACGAGTTCTTAGACAGCAAACATGTGTAGGTTCTTTAAGTGGTGAAAAAAATGCCATTTTCCGAGACCCGTAGCGTCTCCAATTTTCGGGATCTGGAGCCAGGTGAGGGCTTATTTTTTGCGAGCTGAGCTGACATTTTTATTGATACTATTTTGGGGTAGATCCTATATTTTAATCGCCCATTATTGCATTTTATTGCAATGTTGCAACGACCAAAAAAATGTAATTCTGGCATTTAGAATTTTTTTCTCGTTACGCCATTTACCGATCGGATTAATTCTTTTTTATGTTGATAGATCGGGCAATTCTGAATGCGGCAATATCAAATATGTGTTTGTTTGTTGTTTTTTTTATTTTGAATGGGGTGGAAGGAGGGTGATTTTAAACTTTTATATTTGTTTTATTTTTTTATATTTTTAAAAACATTTTTTACACTTTTTGCTTGCTTCAATAGTCTCCATGGGAGATTCGAAGCAGCAGTTGTCCGATTGCCTCTGCTGCATACAGGTGGTGAGCAGATCGCCTGTATGCAGCAGAAATGCTCACTTGTTATGAGCGCCGACCACTGGGCGGCGCTCATAGTAATAAGGACATGACAACCACAGGGGTCTGCTACAGACCCCGGGTTGTCATGCCAACCCATCGGTGACCCGAGATCATGTGACAGGGTCACCGATGGGCGGGGCTAATGCCGTGCTTCCGGCGCGCCAATGTTAAATGCCGCTGTCAGAGATTGACAGCAGCATTTAACTGGTTAACAGCTGCGGGTGGATCGCAATTCCCCCATTGGCTGTTGCGGACACATTCAGCTGTATAAATCAGCTGACATGTGCCCGGTTCAGTGCGGGTTCAGCGCCGGAGCCCACGCTGAACTGGGGGTGATGACCTGGGGCATACTAATACGTTCCAGGTCATAAAGGGGTTAATGCAATCTAGAATAGCCCCCCAGAAGATGCGTAGTCTTGAACACAGCCAAAGCCCATGTAATAAGTCCGTAGAATTCTATCAGGTTTAAGGGGCGTTTTGGGGAGATCAAAGGCGGATCTGACTTTATGAATGATCTTAAATTGGGTTTCCCTCCACATCTCATTAGTTATTGCTTTACAGTTTTTTCTCCAACTTTCTCTTATCTTAACTCCAATGTCTTGATCATTAAATTTTCTCCCAGTGTTTGAAAGATAATTCAGTATTTACTCCCAACATCACATCCCTCATTACAGAAAGATAGATGATGACGTCCTCGTGGCCCTCACTAAGCAATCAAAGCCATTAGTAGTAATTTCTAGGGAGGTGTCTTTCACGTGACTCATGATAGAGCGTCTAATTTGTTCCAATTGTAATGTCTGATTAGAGCTTAGATGAAATTTCTCAATCAACTCATCTTGATTTTTGATGTTGATTCCTTGTTTATTTCAAAAATTCTATCAGATCCTCTTTTAAAGAATTACCCACCAACATTAGCCAATATGGTTCAATCATCACGGGCATTTCATTACCCCCTCTATTCCCCCTGTTCTCAATTGCACACATATCAGAGAATGGCCTGAGATTCCCCTGGGTAAATATTTCACTTAATGAATTAACGGATTCAGAGATTCTGGTCCAATTGCCAAGTCAATCCTTGACAAGGAATGGTGTGACATTGAGTAGCATGAATATTGTCTAATTGAGGGATTTCTCTGTCTCCAAATATCCACATACCCAATTTCTGAAAATAATCTAGCCATCCCCGTAGAGGAGGCCGAGTCAGGTATGTTACCCATATGTAGTCTATCCCAATGTGGATGGAAATAATTATTGAAATCTCCAACCAACAAAACTGGAGTCGTAGGAGAGTCCAAGGTAAAGTATAATACGTTTTTTTAATAATTGTATCCTTATATGGAGGGGGTTTATATAAAGCTACCAAAATTATTTTAATTCTGTATATATAGCCTAATATACCAATATACCGTCCTTCAGTATCCATGACAGTTTTAAGGCATTTAAATGGGATTGATTTATAAATCAAAACAGATACCGCTCTGGCATGAGAAGAAAATACTGAATGAAAAGCATGGCCTATCCACGACCTATTAATTTGTTTTGTTTCATGGGTCAAATGTGTTTCCAACAAGCAGACAATAGCTGGTTGGTATTGATGTAACAAGTATATACAGCACACCTCTTAGTTGGGTCTCCCATGCCCCGCACCTTCCACGCTATAATATTTACAAGCTTAGCCATATGTGCGCAGGAAAACAGAATAACCAGTAGACCGTTTTGAGCTGTTCCTCCACCCTCCCTTCTTTTTTGCATGTACCCTTTTTTAACACATAACATAAATAACTTCTAACATTGCAATACAACCAATCAAACATTACAGACATTTCTCCCCGGAGGAGAGATTGGAAGCTTTTATAAGTTCAAAACCTGACCTAAAAAGAAAAGCTCTTCTTCAAAACCTTTTTAGAGATTCCCGCTGTCCATATCAAATGGCATCAAGATTCAAAAGCCACCAAAGCAAAAGTGTTGATGTTTATGGAGGTCCGGATTTATCCACTTTAAATTTAGCTTCGCTGATGTCCAGCCATTGTGTAGTTTCCCGGGGAGATTCATGGATGAGCCCCTTTCCTGAGACTACAATCCTCAGGTGTGCCGGACACATCACAGAATATGGGAGTAGTAAGTCTCGCAACCTTTTCTTTACAGGTGTAAATTGTGCTTTGCGTTTCTACACTTCAGCAGAGATGTCAGGAAAGATGGCCACCTTTGGTCTTCGATAAGTTAGGACAGTTACATGATTGTATCGCTATAATCCTGGTAGAGGGGGTCTGAAAGGCACCCTATGAGCACACTCTATTGCCAAGTAAGGAGACAGAACCTCTCTTCCAAACACATCCCTGAACCAGGTCTCCATAAATTCAACCGGATTTTTGCCTTCAGCTCTTTCTGCGACTCCTATAAGGAGTAGATTGTTTCTACAGGGTCTTTTCTCCAAGTCAACTGTTTTATTAAGTAGGGTAATCAGATTTTGCTTGTATGTTTTCATATCCTTTTACATAGGAGACAATTGATCCTCAATATTACTAATTCTGCCCTCTGTTTCTTTAATTCTTTCAAACGCCCTTTGAATGTCTCTCCTTATAGATGACATATCTTCCTTCATAAATCCCATATGGGTGGTAATGCTGGACAGGGACTTGTTGGACATATTGACCACAGATGGCACATCCCTCATGGTGGGTTTCTGGTCTGTGGTATGCTCTAAGTTTACTGCCGGCACCAAGTAAATTCCTTACTTTATACCCAGGAAAGTTGGTGCTGAATTTTTTTGCTGCGTCATCTGCTCTTTATCAGGAGCACACGCTTCTCCCTGCTCCTCCTGTTCCTCCCCCGGGTGACCTTTAGGAGAATCCTCTATGGCCGCCTCTGTCACCCGGGCAAAGCGTCTGACGAGATGCAGCCTCCAACATCTTATCTCCCTGTTGGGCTGGCTGTCCTCCTTGCCAGTGTGGCTCTTTTGACTGGTCATTCTCCTCAGGGGACGCCGAAATCAACTCCTCACAGGTCCCGGAGTGTGTTAGATGGTAGGATCATTGGTATAAATCTGTTTTCTGTCGGTGCAGGCTGGGATTACAGGATTATGAGCGGGAGCTCAGTCCATGTGTCTGCTCACATCAAGCCTCAGGCCACGCCCCCTGCCTTGTTTTTTAATAAATTTTTTACTGTGTTCACTGAAGGGGTTAACTAGTGGGACCGTTTTATAGGTCGGGTCATTCTGGACGCGACCATACCAAATGTGTGTACTTTTTATATTTATTTTTTCATAAAAAATATTTATCGGTACAATATAGTTGTATGTACAGTATATATATGCATGTATTTTTTATTACTATTATTTTGTAATTTTTTTAAAAAAGTTTTTACTATTTTTTTCAGAATTTTTTTTTTTACTTAGTCCCACTATGTGATTTTCACTTTCACAGCTCTGATTGCAGTTATAAAGCATAGCAGCAATGTAAGAGCTTTGCTATGCTTTATAACAGTCAGTGCTGCACTGACACCAGTTAGGTAGATCATGCACTGCGCACGACCTAAATAACTTGTTAGCTCTGGTCACCCGGATGTCATCATGACGACATCGAGTCACCATGGCAATGATCGGCCCCTGAGGTAACTAGTTTCTGATGACATATGGGACATCACCGCTTTCAGGAGAAATTGTGCAATAAATTATGGGGTCCAGATTCACCTATTAACCCTTGTGTACCTGACAAATTTGCAGCAAATACAAAAATTGCATTTTTACCACTAAAATGTCATTTCCACAACCCAATGTTAAAAAATTCTGTAAGGTACCTATGGTTCATAATACTCACTACACTCCTAGATGGATTTCATAGGCAGTGAAGTTTCCAAAATGGTGTCACATGGGGAGGGGGAACGGTTCTGCCACCTCAGGGTGGCTTTTAGAAATCTGCGTTTTAAAAGCCAAAATCCAAAGCAGAAACACAGAACATGACGTCATGGAAGACGTTTCTGCTTTGGGTTTTGGGTTTTAGCTTTTAGCTATTGCTCCACACTCGGTACCTTGGACCACTTAGAGCAGAAGTATAAGGCATATTACCTATCTTGTCTGCTTGTCTACAAGTTTTGACCTGACCCTCATGTTGAACACGTCCTCTAACATCTAACCAGCATCTTCTGGGCACTTCTCTCCACAGCCGGTCATTAAGCCCCTTTCTTATATATAACGCTGTCTGCCATTGATCTGATGTTGTGTCCATTGTTTCCCATCCCCCTTCCCTCTCTTTGGAATACTCCGTACCTTACATTACACTTCCTTCATTAGTCATTGACTCTATTTAAATCTTTACAAGAGGGATTCATTCCCTGGTCCCACCAGTTGATTCGCCGCCTGTGTAGGACCACTTTATATCTATAATCATCTTATGCTATACAGTTAAGCTCATCTATATGTTATTATTTTTAGGCTAACCCAGGATCATTGATATACTACACTAGGCACTAGGCATATTGCTTTATACACTTGGCCTCATTCTACTTGTACATATTTGCTCCTTTGTGGTTCAGGATACTTGTGTGTGTAAATATATATATAGTGTGGGCACCCGCTTCTGCAGTGCCACCATGTAACCAATTGCTTGTGAAATAAAGGTTTTTGACTGACCTCATGATTGGTGTTTCTGCTTTGGGTTTCTGATTATTGTTCTCAAACACTAGTGTACAACCACATATGGGGTACTGCCACATTTGGGAGAAATTGCTTAACAAATTGTGGGGTCCAGTTTCTCCCATTATCCCTTGTGTAAATTATAAATTTGGTGCTAAAACAGTATTTTAGTGGAAAAAATATATTTTTTGTTCTCACACCTAAATGTTATGAAGTTTTGTGAATCACTTGTAGGTTAGAAATGCTCAGCACACCCCTAGATGAATTCATTGGGAGGTTTCTTCTGTTTTTCTATGCCAGGGGCTCTCCAAATGCGACATGGCATTCATCTATTCCAGACAAATAGCACTCTTTCCTTTCCTAGCCCTGCCATATGCCCAAACAGTAGTTTTTGACCACATATGGGGTATCATCGCGTTCAGTAGAAATTGCATTACAAATTATGGGGTCCGTTTTCTCCTGTTATCCATTGTGAAAATTACAAATTTGGGGCTAAAACAACATTGAAAAAATTAAAATTTTCAATATGTCGACCTAATGTTATCAAATTCTGTGTAGTACTTGTTGGTTCAAAATGCTCACTATACCCCTGTAAAAAATCTTTGAGGTGTGTAGTCTCCAAAATGGGGTCAATTGTGGGGGGTTTCGGCTGTTTGGGCACCTTAGGGGCCCTGCAAATGCGACATAGTGTCCACAATTTATTTCACCCAAATTTGTGTTCCAAAATTCAAATAGTGCTCCTTCCCTTCCGAACCCGGCCGTTTGTCCACATTAACTGTGTAACAAATTTTGGTGCGCTATCCCTTGTAAATTAAAAAATTGGGGCTAAAGTAACATTTTAGAGGCAAGATTTAAATGAATATTTTTTTAATTCCACTTTGCATTAATTCCTGTGTAGCACCTGAAGGGTTAAAAAATTTCCTGACAGCAATTTTGAAATATTTGAGGGATGTGGTTCTTAAAATGGCATCACTTTTGGGGAGTTTACGGTATATAGGCCCCTTAAAGTTCATTGAAATCTGAATAGGTCCTTAAAAAAAAAAGGTTTTGAAAATTTCTTGAAAAAATGAGAAATTGCTGCTAAACTTTTAACCTTTCTAACATTCTAACAAAATAAAGTGACGTTTGAAAAATGATGCAGATGTAAAGTAGACATATGGGAAATTTTATTTATTAATTATTTTTTACGGCAGAACTAACTGGTTTAAGGATATAAAAATTGAAAGTTTGAAAACTTTCCCCAAACTTCTGATATCTTCACAAATGAATGCAAAAATATATGGACCCAAATTTACCATTAACATAAAGTAAAATGTGTCACGGAAAGCCGTCTCAGAAGCACTAGGATCCGTTGAAGCGTTCCAGAGTTATCACATAAAGTTACACTGGTCAGATTTAAAAAATTTGACCTGGTTAGGAAGGTGAAATTTGGCTCGGTCACTAAGGGGATAAATGCTTTTACATTTATGTGAATATTCACAAGTTTTCTGTATGGTGCGAAATATATTCCACTAACTTGTTTAACAGTAAGATTAATATCAAGAAAATTAAGAGTTTTTTTAATGAGAAAAATGAGTGAACCTTGAATTGAAAGGCTTGTTATTAATGTAGTGACCCAAGTTCTCTATTTCCTCTCGTGTACCCTAGCAGAATATCAAAATGTCATCAATAAAACAGACGTACCATATGATACTTGATTGAAAATTACAGTCTCCATATAAAAATTATAAAAATTATTCATCCCATTTGGACATGACTATATTAGCCAGGGAAGGTGAAAATTTGTCTCCGATGCCAACTGCTTGTGTCTGTAAAAAATCCCTAATGTTCATGAATAGATGACTGGGATCATTGTCATCCCAGTCATCTATATATTCTATTTTTGGGTATATATTTTTTGTGTTTTTAATTTTAGGTACCAGCTGACAATTAACCTCCAATTGGCCCATGACATGGGTCACATCCAAAGAGTGCATAGATATATCATATATATAGGGAGCTAGAAGTATCATGTTCAGACCATGAATAAGGCTTATTGCTGAAAAGCGAAGGTCCGTCCCAATACCTATTTTATCTTTCTGACCAGCCAGTTACTGCTTCTGGATGTTTTTAATGATGAAATACAAGTAAAGCTTTATATATACTTACCTGGAATGATGTCTCACTGCTGGATTCCTCCTCTCTTGTACATATGTATCTTCAATATGTTTTGGTAAACAGATAAAATGCCAAAACTTGTGTCACTGTCCAAATATTTAGCAGACCTAACTATCTAAAAGTGCTATTGACATGACATTCTCAGCAGATGATGATAACAACCAATGCAATTAAAACAGGCAAAGAAATCAAACCATAGATGTCCGTAAATTAAGTTATGAGAAATGACACAGGGAAAAAGTATTGAACTCGCTGTCTGCAATTTTTTTAATACTACATACAAAAGCCTTTGTTGGTGATGACAGCTTCAATACACCTTCTGTATGGAGAAACTAGTCGCATGCATTGCTCAGATGTGATTTTGGCCCATTCTTCCACACAAACACTATTCAAATCCTGAAGGTCCCGTGGGCTATTACTATGAACTCTGAGTTTTAGTTCCTTCCATATATTTTCTATTGGATTCAGGTCAGGTGATTGGCTGGGTCATTATAGCAGCTTTATTTTTATCTGAAACCAATTGAAAGTTTCCTTGGCTGTGTGTTTGGAATCATTGTATTGCTGAAATGTAAACCCTTAGGCTATGTTCACACACGTTGTGTTTTTTTCTGCTGTTATCTTTTCTTTGGCAGGAAAACAGCTGTTTAAAAAACGCAGGTTTTGTTGCGTTTTTGCTGCATTTTTTTGACCACCCATTACTTCCTATGGGTGAAAAAACGCAGCAAAAACACTGGTGCGTTTTCTGCTGCAAAAACACTGAATGAGGTGACATGCTCTATTTTCCAAAAAACACAACCAAGTCACAAAATACACAGCAAAAAAATAAAAATGTGTGAGCGGAGAATTCTGGTTTCTCATAGACTTTGCTAGTGCTGCAAAACGCAGCTGAAAATTTGCATAAAAATCAGTAGCAAAATACGTTGCAAAAGCCAGCGTGTGTCAATATAGCCTTATTTCAGCTTCATCATCCTGGTAGATGGCGGCAGACTTTTATTAAGAATGTCTCAATACATTTGTCCATTCATCCTTTTGTGACGACACAGCTTTTTTTCTTAATTATGCCAGACATAATTTCTGATGGCCAAGAGCAATATACCTTTATTTTTATGTTGACTTTTTTTAAACTGTGTTCTTCTTTGGTTGCTCAACACAGACTATTGTTCAACAAGTAACAATACAGAGAAAAACAAGAGAGCACTCACCAGTCTAAAAAAACCTCCTTTATTTCATCCATTAAAAATCCATAGCAGGGGAGTCGGTGGTACACGTTGTACTTTAATGTATACTGTATATACAGTACAGACCAAAAGTTTGGACACACCTTCTCATTTAAAGATTTTTCTGTATTTTCATGACTATGAAAATTGTACATTCACACTGAAGGCATCAAAACTATGAATTACCACATGTGGAATTATATACTTAACAAAAAAGTGTGAAACAACTGAAAATATGTCTTATGTTCTAGGTTCTTCAAAGTAGCCACCTTTTGCTTTGATGACTGCTTTGCACACTCTTGGCATTCTCTTGATGAGCTTCAAGAGGTAGTATGAGACCTGTCAGTGAGTCATGTCTGACTCACTGACTGTACCTGTGAGAGCCAGCTTATTGCTGGATCCCATAGGCCACCGTACCATGGGATCATCACATGATCTCAAGGTACCATGGTAACCATCGGGACCCACGATTCTCATCGCGGGGGTCCGATGGTTATTAAGGGGGGTATTTTATCATAAAGGGCCCTCAAAGTCACTTCAAATGTGATGTGGTCATTAAATAAATGGTTTTCTAAATCTTGTTGGAAAAAGGGGAAATCGCTGGTCAACTTTAAATCCTTATAACTTCCTAACAAAAAAATTTGGGTTCCAAAATTGTGCTAATGTAAATTAGACATGTGGGAAATGTTATTTATTAACTATTTTGTGTGACATATCTCTCTGATTTAAGGGCATGAAAATTCAAAGTTTGAAAATTGCAAAATTTTCAACATTTTTGCCAAATTTCCGATTTTTTTCACAAATATACGCAAGTCATATCGAAGAAATTTTACAACTATCATGAAGTACAATATGTCATGAAAAAACAATCTCAGAATCAGTGGGATCGTTGAAGCGTTCCAGAGTAATTACCTCATGAAGTGACAGTGGTCAGAATTGTAAAAATTGGCCCGGTCATTAATGTGCAAACTATCTTCGGGGGTAAAGGGGTTAAAGGAAAGTTGAGTGCAAGGAAAAAGTGTGGTAGGAAAAGGTGCACAAGCAACCGGGATAACCACAGCCTTGAAAGGATTGCTAAGAAAAGGCCATTCAAAAATTTGGGGGAGATTCACAAGGAGTGGACTGCTGCTGGAGTAATTGCTTTAAGAGCCACCACACACAGACGTATCCAGGATATGGGCTACAAGTGTCGCATTGCTTGTGTCAAGCCACTCATGACCAATAGACAACGCCAGAAGCGTCTTACCTGGGCCAAGTAGAAAAAGACCCAGACTGTTACTCAGTGGTCCAAGGAGTTGTTTTCAGATGAAAGTAAATTTTGCATTTAATTTGGAAATCAAGTTCCCAGAGTCTGGAAGAAGAGTGGAGAGGTCACAATCCAAGCTGCTTGAGGTCTAGTGTGAAGTTTCCACAATCAGTGATGGTTTGAGGAGCCATGTCATCTGCTGGTGTAGGTGCACTGTGTTTTATCAAGACTAGTGATGAGCGAGTATGTTCTGTTAATCATTTCGCCGAGCATGCTCAGGCAAACACCGAGTATCTTCAGAGTGCTCTGTGTTATGTTTGAATCACTACTGTGTGCATGTTTTGCAACTGTTTGACAGCTTTAATAAATGTGAGGAATGTATGTTTCTTAGGCATTCCTCACATGTATTAAAGCTGTCAAACAGTTGCAAATCAGGCACACGAGAGTGATTCAAACATAACACAGAGCTGTGTTCGCCTGAGCATGCTTGTAAATCTCGAATAACGAGCATGCTCGCTCATCAATAATCAAGACCAAAGTCAGCACAGCCGTCTATCAGGAAATTTTAGAGCACTTCATGATTCCCTCTGCCGACAAGCTTTCTGGAGATGGAATTTTCATTCTCCGGGAGGACTTGGCACCTGTCCACACTGCCAAAAGTACCAATACCTGGTTTACACACAACAGTATCACTGTGCTTGATTGGCCAGCAAACTCGCCTGATCTTAACCCCATAGAAAATCAATGGGGTATTGTCAAGAAGAAGATGAGAGACACCAGACCCAACAATGCAGACGAGCTGAAGGCGGTTATCAAATCAACCTGGGCTTCCATAACACCTCAGCAGTGCCACAGGCTGATCACCTCCATGCCACATTGATGCAGTAATTGATGCAAAAGGAGCCCCGACCAAGTATTGAGTGCATTTACTGAACATACATTTCAGTAGGACAACATTTCGGATTTTAAAATCATTTTTTCAAGCTGTTGTTATAACGTATTTTAATTTAGTGAGATAATGACTTTAGTGTTTTCATTGGCTGTAAGCCATAATCATCAACATTAATAGAAATAAACACTGGAAATAGATCACTGTTTGTGATGACTCTATACAATATATGTTTCACTTTTTGTATTGAATAACTGAAATAAATTAACTTTTTGATGATATTCTAATTTTGTGAGAAGCACCTGTATATATACAGGAAAGTCCAGGGTCACTGGAGGACACTTCTGCTGTAATTTACACCACTTTTGTGTTGTCAATGCTGATGATTTTGTTTTCTGCTCCATCACTGTCATGACCCTCCCGGCAAATTTATACCCAAACTCTTAATTTGGAGTTGATTTTTCAGGACCTCACTCTAGCAACTCCATTTTAGTCTCCTCACTAGTGAGCAGTCTACAGTGGAGGCTAAAATGATAAAAAGTCCTCACGTATCTGAAGCTGAACCCATGCAAGTTAACCGCCTATTAAAATGTGAAAGTGCTTAGAGAAAAGAACGGAGACTTTGGGAAAATCTGTGTTTTTATTGTGGCAACACTGACCACTTTCTCGTCAATTGTCCTTCTCGACTACATAAAGCTGTGGCAGTGGATCTCAACTTTTCCGAAGAAGAATCAGTCTTGTCTGAACCAGCGCCTCCAGTGAATGTGGTCATCCATTCAATTTCTTCTATTGCACCCAACAGTAAAAAAGAAAACAAGGTCTCTCATTGCTTTATTTTTATCAAGTTTCAAGTTGATTCTCAAATGATTTCCACATCTGCCATGGATGATTCAGGAGCAAAAGGCAATTTTATGGACATCTTTCGCAAATGAACATGGGGTAAAAATTCAAAACAGACTTTCATCTATTATCATGGAAACTGTTGACAGATCTACACAAAATTCGGAACCAGTGAATCAAGAGACTGAACCCTTAGAGATGTTATGGAACCTAATCACCATGAGGTTTTATCCTTCCTACTAATCTCATCTCCACATTTTCCAATAATCCTGGGGTTTCCATGGCTACAGACTCAAAATCCCACTATCAATTTGGAAACCAAAGAAATGTCTTTTCCATCTACTGTACCCTTCCCACAGGCTTCACCAAATGAAGAGTTTGTAGAGGATTCTTGTGCCGATACAGTGTAATACTTTAATTAGCCAGATGATTAGATGTGGTAATCCAAAAGAAATACATTATTGGGTTTTATTAGAGATTGCTGGCTGTTTTATTAATGTTCTGCTTGCTCTTCAGTTTATGTACACTAATTTAGCTTGTAAAGTGTTCAGCATTCCACTAATTTCATTACTATCTAAGCAGCCTCTAACCATTTTTCAAAAGTCGTCTAGGCCTATTGTGTAAGTGTTGAAAGAAGATCCGGCAGAGCCTTCACCACAGGGAATCTCACATGTAGACCCAGGTGATGCGGTCGACCGGAGAAAGATACCTCCACTAATGCACACTTAGCTTTGGAGGGGGTGGGTGAAAGGAGTTCTGCCCATTCAAGAGACTTGAGCCCAGAGAAGCAGAAGGGAGCATGTGTTTCTGTAGCTGTGGGACTTGGGACAGAGAATCAAGGAACATCAGAAAGATGAAAGGAGAATGAGAGACATCCTTCAGGACAGCAGATGGATTGCACGGCATCCAAAGAGACACCGATTTGTATTTCACATGATTCTAGTCAGATATGGATTTGCTCCATTTAACCATCAGAGATACCATAGATACTTTTGGGGAGACCAGGAGAGGACAAAGAAGTCACCTGGTCCCATGGATGTTGTTTGGGCGTTGCTAGGGTGAACCCACCAGTCACCTAGAACCCATGGAGACATTTAGAGTTGCCAGGAGGGACCCACCGGTCGCCTGGCCCCATGGAAACACTCGGAGAGGCCAGGTTGGGACCCTCAGGTCTCCTGGCCTTGTACCTTGATGGACTGCTAGCTTCCTAAGCTTACTGCTACCTCCTCTCTGTGGGGGCCCACCAGAAGCGGGGGGCCACTGGTTGAGGTAGTCGGCCCTGGAAGTCTCCAAAGGTGCAGTTGTTCTATCCTAGGCAGTCGAAGAAGGAAGGGTGAGACTGTGTAATGTTCCGTCTTGGGTATATGATGGGATTGTTCTGTGTGTTTGTCAGTTTGTGGGTCAATAAAGTATTGCCACGCTGTTTTACCCTCACCCTGTGCTGTCTGAGTAGCGTTACGCCCACGGAAGACCCCGGGTCTTCACAATCCTGATTAATCTTCTAAACTACCATCTGTGTATAAAGAATTTGATGATGTATGTGACAAGTAGTATTGTGTCTAGGTGTTAGCTTAGTTTCCAGTCTCCAAGCTCCTGAACATTCTTTCCTAGATTGTTCTCACCCATCTACGGATTGTTCCTACAACTCCTTTTGCTAACTACAAGAACTTCTGCTACTGCTTGCTCTTCTGCTCGTGCTCCTTTGGCCACTGGTTTCCAGAAGTACTGTGCCGATATCGTAACACACCGTCCAATCAACCTTACTGCATTTGGTGGTATCTGAGCAGAAAATATCGGCCATTGGAAACCAAGCATGCCTGAAACTTCACACAGCCTCCACCATGTGTTACAGAAGATGTGCTGTGTTTGGATCATGAGCCGTTTCAAGCCTTCTCCAAACTTTATTCTTCCCATCTTTTTTATACAGGTTGATATTAGTTTCATCTCTCCAAAGAATGCTTTGCACCTTGTGGTGAACCCTCTGTATTTGCTCTTATGAAGTCTGCTCTTTTATGGTGGGCCTAAACACTGAAACCCCTTTTTCCTGGAAAGTTTTCTTCACGTAGGTTCATATTGTGAAGGGGCTTTTCTTCATCATTTAAAGGATTCTGCAATCATCCTCCACGGTTGCCTTCAGTGGGCGTGCACACCTTTTTGAGTCCCCAAGCTCAGAAGTGAACTTTTTTTTTGCAAAATATACCATGCTGTTAATTTAGCAACTCCTAATATTTCTGATCATTTGTAGATTTGATCTTTTCTCTTCCATTGAGAGCTCATTTCTGTGTTATGAGTTCACAGCAACAGCTTCCAAATACGAAGCCACACCTGGAATCAGCACAAGACCTTTTACCTTTAATTGATGATGGATTAATGGGGGAAGAGCCCATACAGCCAGTGAAAGAGCTTTTGAAATAATTGTCTAATTACCTTTGGTCCCTTGAAAAAGATGCAGCCCCATATTAAAGAGCTGTAATTCCTAAACCCTATATCCAATTATGATGTGAACACCCTCAAATTAAAGCGGAGAGTTGGAACTTTAAGGCCAGACTGATTATATAATTGTATCCTAAATATGTTTTGGAAAACAACTAAAATGCCCAAACTTGTATCACTGTCCAAATATTTTCTGGACCCAACAATTTAAAGAAATCAAACCAAAGATGGCCAAAAATTAAGCTATTTGTAATAATGAGAAATGACACAGGGAATAAGTATTTAACTCACTTACTTAAGTTTATTTAATACTTCACACAAAAGCCTTTGTTGGCGATGACAGCTTCAAGATACCTCCTGTATGGAGAAACTAGTCACATGCATTGCCCAGGTGTGATTTTGGCCCATTATTCCACACTAACACTCTTAAAATTCTGAAGGTCCCTTGGGGAATCTTCATCATCCTGGTAGTTGGCCCTAAATGCCCCAAAGTTTCTGAGGTTCTAATCCCCAGAGAGCCAATGGGATTGTATATGCTGTTAACTGTTGTTGATCCAATAAAGTCTTATCTGAGTGTGGTCCCCTACCCTGCATGGTCTGAGAAGTGTTAGACCAACGGGAAAGGAGTACGGCAATCAATAGGATGAACTCTGGCCCATGTGGTCTTTGTAACACTGCTGCATGGACAGTGCATGCACACTCAGCTCAGCTACATACGCACATTTACATACACACAGCTCTGCTACATATGCATATTTATATACACAGAGCTCTGATTCACATTTACATACACACAATACGTACATACAATATGTTAATAACATATATAGTTTCTAACCGTCTGAGTTATTTTTGATGATCAACAAAATACGATTTTCCAGAAATTCATTTCTCACACTCTAGGTATGATAATGTCTTCTCTCTGTATCGGATTTTTGATCTTTAAATGGGGCTGTCCACTACTTAGACAACCCCTTCTCATTTCTCATGTTTGGTCCTGTTAATATAAAAACAATTATACAAACCTCCCATGTCTGTGGCGTTCTAGCGGTGTCAGCACTTGCATTTCCAGGGATTATATGACGTTGTTACGTCATGTAAGCCCTGTGACCAATCAGCCATGGCATGACTGTCTCCACCTTTTAACACATCGAACAATAAGAGAAACTCAGAAAGAAGCTGTAGCCCTGGCTTCCTGTTGATGTTCAATCTGTCCGAAGGCGGGGACAGTGAAGCTGGCGCTGACTGGGCGTAGGGCTCGTGTGATGTAACAACCTCACAATAGCCCCGGGTACACAAGTGCAGACACGGCTGGAACAGCGACAACATAGAGGGTGAGTATGAGTGTTTTTATTTTAATGAGGCCAAACATGAGGAATGACAAGTGGTTGCCCTAGTATTGGACAACCTTATTAGGAAGATACAATTTTCAGTTAAAACTTTTCAAACATTCTGAACATGAAAACCGCTTATCCCCTGTATGAATTCTCTGGGGCTTATTCAAATCTGATTTCTGGTTAAAACATTTCCCACATTCTCAACAGGAAAAAGGCCTCACTTCTGTGTGGGTTCTCTGGTGCTTAATCAAAGCTGATTTCTGGTTAAAACATTTCCCACATTCTGAACATGAAAAAGGCTTCTCCCCTGTGTGGGTTCTCTGGTGGTAATCAAGATTGTGTTTCCGGTTAAAACATTTCCCACATTCTGAACATGAAAAAGGCTTCTCCCCTGTGTGGGTTCTCTGGTGGTTATCAAGATTCTGTTTCCGGATAAAACATTTCCCACATTCTGAACATGAAAAAGGCTTCTCCCCTGTGTGGGTTCTCTGGTGGTTATCAAGATTCTGTTTCCGGATAAAACATTTCCCACATTCTGAACATGAAAAAGACTTCTCCCCTGTGTGGGTTTTCTGGTGGCTACGAAGATGTGATTTCCAGCTAAAACATTTCCCACATTCTGAGCATGAAAAAGGCTTCTCCCCTGTGTGGGTTCTTTGGTGTATAACAACATCTGATTTCCATTTAAAACATTTCCCACATTCTGAACATGAAAAAGGCTTCTCCCCTGTGTGGGTTCTCTGGTGGTTATCAAGATTCTGTTTCCGTTTAAAACATTTCCCACATTCTGAACATGAAAAAGGCTTCTCCCCTGTGTGAGTTCTCTGGTGGTTATCAAGATGCTGTTTCCAGCTGAAACATTTCCCACATTCTGAACATGAAAAAGGCTTCTCCCCTGTGTGGGTTCTCTGATGGCTATCAAGATACGCTTTTAGGTTAAAACATTTCCCACATTCTGAACATGAAAAAGACTTCTTCCCTGTGTGCGTTACTTGGTGCAAAACAAGACTACATTTATGTCTAAAATATTTCCCACATTCTGAACAGGAAAAAGACTTCTCCCCTGTGTGTGTTCTCTGGTGACTAAGAAGAGATGATTTCTTCATAAAACATTTCCCACATTCTGAACATGAAAATGGCTTCTCCCCTGTGTGAGTTCTCTGGTGACGAACAAGCTTCGATTTCTGGTTAAAACATTTCCCACACTTGGAACATTAAAATATATTTTCTGCTGTGTGAATGTCTTGATTCTTAAGAAAAAACTTTTGGAGAGGAAAACTATTCCCATAATCTGAACGTGAAAATGGATTATTTGCTTTAGGAGCAGTTTGATTTTTAATGCTTATTTTGTGACTTTGATTTTCCTTAGTATTCGGTAATGAATCAGAAGACAGGATCTGTTTCAAAGGATCAGATGACAGATCTTTGCTGTGAAGGGTTGATGGTATATCTGGAGTAATGGCATTCACTTCAATTGTACCCTGTGGGATCTCAAGATCATCGGATTTAAAAATTGAAGATATCAGCTGTCCCTCTGATCTCCTGGTACAGTCATCTGCCAAGAAAAAAACAATTATTATGTTTGAATAAAATATCCCTGAATGTAATATTTTTGAACATTTCTACTTAAACTGTCGGTAACAATGGAAAGTTACGTAGAAAAATTTTATTATTCACCAAGACAATGACAGTTCACAGTCTAATAGAAAACCTCATAGCATGAACCAGTGGAGCGTGGTGTTCAACTGTTTGTTCATTCTGCCTGTCAAATATGGAATAAAAAGCCACCAAACAATGTTATGTAGGCGAAAATAATACCAATAAAAACTTCTACTCATCCTGCAAAAAAACAAGTCCCCACTCAGGTCCATTATCTGTCAGTGGAAAAACAGAGGTTTCCACATTATTAGTGGCTCAAAGGCTCTTAAAAAGAAACATGGCTTCCATAAACCAATCCAGCAATATCCGCTCTCCCAAAAACAAATGCCCCCCTTGCTTCTGACCCTTGCAGTGCGCCGAAACCACATTTAGCATCCATGAATTTGGCATTACTATAGTGAGAAGAACCCAGTAAATTTATTGTGTGCCTCCTGGAGCACAATATGGGCACTATGTGTTGGGTAATAAAATGGCCAATGTGCAATTTTCACTCTCCAAAATTCAGTGCGTGCTAATTTCCGGAAAGTGTCTGTGGAGTCACTAGTCCTATAGATTAATTCATTGAGGGTTATAATTTCCAAAATGGAGTCACTTTATGGGGATTTCTAATGTTCTGGTTTTCTGCCATTTTGTCATATTAGGGCTTCTGCAAATGGTGTATCCCGTCTCCTCTGGGATCTTCTCCTGCGATGTCTGCTTCTGTCACCAGGAACTGCCTCATTCATTCTGCGGGTTGCGCTGGTGATGGAGATGTCGGAACCAGAAGCTCTGGGCGGTGCAGGCTCTGTCCAGCCATTAAGATTAGGGTGCTTGGGACCTGTAGTACCATCCAGTCTGGCAGTATGAGTGTGTGCAATCTAGCTGAAGTCACACTACTAAAGCTCGGAGCATATTGCCAGAAGCTGCCTGATACAGCCTTGTTCTCCTCTGGTTCAGTCCTCTGTACTCAGCGCCTGGCTTGTGTGTTTGTTTCCGGATGTGGCCTTGGCCCATTTACTGACTATTAGTGATGAGCGAGCATGCTTGTCACTACTCGTTACTTACCTGAGCATCACAATGCTCGAAATGCTCAGTACTCAGCGAGTATTTTTTTTTCTTAAATTTTCGGGAGCGAGCTCGAGTCCCGGCCTCACATGTTTGGCACTTTTTAGGCAGCCAATTAACATGTAGGGATTGCCTGCCAGTCACTGTAATGCCGTAGCCATGTTGGTAGTGACATTATAGTGAATGGCTGGCCACATAGCATCATCAGGTCTATATAAGACCAGGGACCCTGCCCTCATCACAGTCTACCCCGGAAATAGGCAGAGTAGGGAGAGCTGCGGCTGAGCGATGCAGAGAATTCTAGCTTTTAGACAGGAATTCCACACCAGTTGTATTTATTTCATCTGAACCAACAGCCCTTGTAATGGCTCATTCTGATGTATATTAATACTGCTGTTAGCAGGTTAGGCAGAGTTTGTGGAGAGATAGTGCACTACAGGTTAGGCTTCATTGCATGTTCTTTCTGGTGCTGTAACTCATATCAATAGCCCTAGTTCTCAGGGATAATAATATTCCTTTTTGCTCTTAATCCTGCTAATTTTTGTGAAAAGCAATATAGTACACTATTTTTACTGCTCCATTTGTTTGTTAACAGTATACAGCCACACTTAGTTGATTTGACTAGCATTGCTATGTAGTGCAAGCATAGAAAAAGTCCATCTGTGGTGGTCAGATTTTACTGCGTAATGATCCTGAAATTTTTTGGAATCTGCAAAATATTATACTCCATTTAAAATGTGCCAGTTGTGTGTTGAAAACATACATCCTGACTTGGCCGCTAACCAATAGCATATTGCTATTGCAGTAAAACTTGCTCATCTGAAGTGGTCAGATTTTTACTGCGTTAATAATCGTGAAATTTTGTTGAAGTTGCCAAATATTATACTGCATTTAAAATGAGCAAGGCGCGTAGTAAGGGACGGGGAAGTGGATGTGATGCTGATGGTGCACGCAGAGGCTAAGGCTGTGGGCAAGGTGAAACTGTGCCTGCTGCAGTAGCACAACAAACATCCACATCATGTCGACCTAGCGTCCTGTCTACAAACCCCCACTTTGTAGGGGGTTGCAGAACAACACTCTTGAAGCCAGACCAGTGTGAAAAGGTTGTTGGGTTGATAGCAGACAATGCTTCCAGTCAGTTTCCAGCACCACCCTGTCTTCCACACGGTCCAGTCTCAGTAGTCTTGAGTCTGGACCACATAATCCCGCACCCGGCAACCCCGCCAATCAGCTGCTATTGGTGCCAGTGGCTTCCGTCGGCCGGAAGCGCTTACTTGCAGAGCTTGGCCGTCTAGCTTTAGTGGCCGCCGCAGGGTACTCAAACAATAGTAAGGGCCGCCTGATGGCGCTTTATAAATAGTGAGGCCTGAAAAAAAAATGGGACTTACAGAGTCTCTCTTTCATAAATGAAACAGATGTATCTGATCATGTCTTACACACCACATGGCCAGATAAGGTAGTAAAATGTTAAAATTACATTTACCGGTGAATGCATTTTCCACCGTTGAAGGCAATGTGAACGTGCAAAAACACTAAGTGTGAACATAGCCCAAGGTGTGGAGGAATATTTTTTCTGTTATTTATTTTGCATTATATAGAAGTCATTATCCTGGAAAGAATGTTTCTTAAAAATTGTTGTTTCCAGGAAAATCCATTTTATCTTCGCTTTTGTATTTTTTATTGTCAGCCCGTAAAAGTGGCATACTACTCTGGTAACATTGTTCACAGCAGCGACCTGGGATTCAGAGATGATTCCAGGGGTCTTCCCCATGCTGTTTCCATGCCATTTCAGCACTATTTTCATAGATCTGAACAATTTTTAGACTCCCTCCAGCCCTACGGAGGATATGGGGGGGGGGGGTTGGGGAGGGAACCGCCGGAAAATTGCTCGAGTAACAAATAACCGAGCATCACTTCTGACTACTCTTTTGTCTTCTGATTTTGTATTTTCTCTGCCCTCCTTGTTCTGACCCGGCTACCTGACTATTCTTCATATCTCACTCCACAGAACAACAGGTCACACCAAGGCCCAAGCCTAGGTGTCTCTGTGTAAGTCCAGATTCATGTAGATGGGTTAAAGAAGTTAAAGGTTGATGGGGAAAACTGTGACTATAGACAATAACACATCACATTTTCTACTGAAAAGATTAGGCTGAACAGTCTTAGGCTCTGTGCCCACGATGCGTTTTTTCTGCAGTGGCAAAAACGCTGCAGAAACGCTTAAAAAACGCATGGTAGAAGACCTGCCATGTTGCCCAATGATAATCCGCATGTGCTGTGCACAAGCTGCGGAAATTTCCGCTGCGGGTTATCATTACGGAAAAAAACGCAGCACTACCAATTATTTTGCGGAAGCGCTGCGTTTTCGCCGCCATTGACTTGCATTGGAAAACATGGAATCCGCATCACTGCATCTGTACATGCGGAATCCAAGCGTTTCAATGTGCGGATGGTACCCAGGTGTGGAGGAGAGGAGACTCTCCTCCACACCCGGGTAACATAGAACCTGTGAAAAAAAGAATAAAATAAAAAATAAATATTATACTTACCTTCTGACGGCCCCCGGTCTCCTTGTCTTCGCTTGCTGGCAGGTCCTTCAGTGTAGTGTACCGCAAGCTGCCGGCATGCCAGGACAGAATGAAGCAAGACTCCAGGGGCCATCAGATGGTAAGTATAGATTTATTTTTCTATTTTTTGACATTCTTTGGGGTCGTTTGCATGGATTTATATAGTGTGACCAAGTTGGCAAGCACTTTCCAAGTGATGCTAAAATCGCTTGGAAAACGCTTGTCAACCCGCATGCGGAAATGCATGTGAAGAACGCTTCACATCCGCTTGTCACTGGCAGGAAAAACGCATGTACAATCCGCATGCATTTTTTCTGCCAGGGAGATGCAGAAATGCTCAGGAAAAAACCCAGAGCATTTCTGCATCGTGGGCACCTAGCCTTAATCAGTAAAAAAAAATGAGAAGAGTAACTAGTGGAGAAACCTCCCTGGAGTAAATAGATTACCAGCAGCCACAAACTCTAAATTATCGTAAAATCCAATATTTTCTGTCAGATGAGCTTCAAGAAGAAATATTAGACATTTAAAGAGAACTTTTTATAATAGTGCAGAGCTGAGGTGTCTTAAATTTGAATATCTGGCATTTGGAAAAGGCAATGGAGACCTCTTTTTAAAGAGACCAAGGAGTTACTGAGTAACATAAGTGAGGCCGACCGATCCCACCACAAATCATACAAAATGAAAATCTGTAAACCAATAGACATAGAATAAAAAAATGTTACATCCCCAACAACAATATATGTATGAGGGGGGAGCTCCAACACTAAACTGGAGTTGCACTCATTTATGGTGGACCATTGGAGCTACTGAGTCCTGACCAGGAGAGTAGAGAAAGTATTAGTGCCCCCATTTCAGGAGAGATTGTGCAGTAATCTGAATTCCTTAGGATTGAAAACATAATGGAATTTATGACGTGGAGTGAATCCATGAAACCAGGGCTGGAGCCAACACATCTCCTGCAGGCGTGAATAAATGTATATTACAGCCATCAGCCACGCACAGCTTAGAGATATATCATGGCACAGGTGTAATGTTTTCTGTATAGTTTATCACAATCCTGTTTGAAGTTAGTTGGTTTTAAAAGAAATTGAAAAGTCAGGATAAAGGGAAACTCTGCTGTTATTGTACAGAAATTCACAGTTGGCCTCACTGCACATTTAATGTTGTCGATCATAAAAGTGAAGTTTGGCCAGAAAGACGGGACGTGGTCATGTAGGGACCATATGAGCACATTCAGCAGCACAGAAGGGAGAGAAGGTAGATTCATCCAATAAGTTATCAGGGTTCTAGGAAGCCAACAGCATCATTACCCTCCGCTTTCCCTAAGAGGTCCATTATAATATTTTTCTTCAAGTGATTTTCGAACTTCTCAGCACATTCTACATAATGTGACAAAGTCACTGGTAAAGTACTGGAGGAGAGATGTGTAGCACTGAGATTGTTAGCTCCAGTAATTAAACATAGGAAAAAGGTTCCAGCACACGAGGGGGTAAATCAGCCATCTTTAGTGATAGAATGATTGAACACCTGTAGAGAGGGAGGAGGTCATAGGATAAAATTCGCAGCCTTTAGAGTATTTGTGGGGTGGGCCTGGAGGTAACAGCCGTACTTTAAATAGAAACTGTTCCTGTGTCTGCCTCTTTAAGAAGCTGAGTGAGTCGATCACAATACGCTGACATTTGGCTTTGTAGTTTACAGATCTGGGCAGGCAAGGGTCAACGTCTCCTAATCACAGTGGGTACGTGGATCCTCCAGGTTGTAAGTTCTATAGAAAAGGGCTTTTAATGCCCAAAGTCATTTGGACAGTTTTGGGTGTTAAAATATCGTGTGGTCTAGAGGGAAATGGTGATCACACGATTGTGATACAGCCGGTCTACATCACCCATAAAGCAGCCACAGCCGGTGACTGAGAAGAATCTGTGACTTATCAGCATTTAGTGGTTACTACTCACCTGGATAGTCATATGTAGGAATCTCCTCTTTACACCGCTCATCACCCTTCACATATGTCTCTGTAGTATCAATATGGGTCAGATATTCACCCTGAAACAAATATTGTAAAAGTCACAGACAGATGGAGAGGTCACATCTATGATCAGCTCTAATCCTGCCATCTCCACCGTTCTCATTACACAAGTATAAAACATATAATACTGGTGGATAAAACAAGACTGAGCACAAGACCTTCACATCCATCTACAAATCACAGGGGAGATCTCATGACACCTTCACTCCATCTACCTGATGATCCTGAGGAACATTGGGGTCTTCTTGTTTACAGTCTTGTGGAAGAAGAGGACGGGGACATCTCTCTGGTGTTGTCCTCTTACTGGATAGATCTGGAGGAAACACATACAGGGACTGAATTCATTCTTTACATACAGATAATTATAGGCCGTGTGTATTTAGTCCTGTCTATTACCTGGTGATGTGAGGGGCTGGGGAACCTCCATCATGACGTCCTTGTACAGATCTTTGTGTCCTTCTAAATACTCCCACTCCTCCATGGAGAAATAGACAGCGACATCCTGACACCTTATAGGAACCTGACACATACAATGATATCGTCATCCCCCCCAATCCCTTCATAGCGTTACTGTATAATGTCCCAGCATTCCCAGCAGTGTCACCTCTCCAGTCAGCAGCTCAATCATCTTGTAGATGAGTTCTAGGATCTTCTGGTCATCGATGTCCTCATGTATCAGGGGGTGAGGTGGAGGCCTCGTGATTGGGCACAGAGGTCTTCCCCATCCCTCAGACACAGGGTCCTGACGGCACTCACTAGAGGTCTTCTTCACTACTGTGTAATCCTGGTTATGGAGAGACACATTAATAAATCTCCCTCCAGACATTTCCAGAGTCCTCACCTCTCCAGTCCTGTCCATCTGTTATTCCCATAGATAAGAATGATGTAATGTGACGTCATCAGAATCTCTCACCTCTCCAGTAAGCCGGAAGAGGATCTCTAGGGTGAGGTGTAATAACCTCTCAGCCATCTTGTCTCTGTCCATATCCATCTTTGATGGGTAATTCTGAAAAATTCTCTTATATAGAAGATCTTCACCGACAGCATCTGATATTGTAGAGACCCGAATGAGAAGAAGATGAGCCGATGTAACATCATAAAAATCCTGTGTAATAATACAATTACTGGAGACAATAAGGGGAAATATATCAGGAGATAGAAGGTGTAGGTGTTGTATTCTCTAGTCTTGTATGGACTGGAACATAAGTTGAATTGCTGACTCAGACATCTCCTCCATGCTCCCAATCACTGGCTGTGTTACTCACTGCGTCAGCAGCTGATTGGCTGTAATAATCACAAGTTCGTTGGGGCTGACCAGGAAATACAGAGATTGGCGGGGACCCTAACAGCAATGGTATTTTTATTATTTTACAACATTCAGTTATTTTCATTGACTTCTACTAATAAAACCTATATATTTTAGGCCACAGACAACAAGCAGTTTCTTCCTCTGAGTCTGCAGCTGAATACGTTTCTCATAGACTCATTTTCCATAAAGCTAATTCTCGTCTCATTTACTGACACTGGAATATATTATACTGTGTGTGGGGGGGATGGCGGTACTGTGGGAACATTACACTGTGTGGGGGCATCATATATACTGCATAAGGGCAAACAAAAAACCGAAGAAAGATGATCTAGAGGCCGTATTGTAAAACTACAATAATCTTTATTAGTATCAATAATCAATTTTTTTTTTTTTTTTGGAAGTGCATTGAGGTGAAGGGTGCATTGCTGGAAAAGGAAAAAAAAAAAAAAAAAAAAAAAAACTCTCTAAATCTCTTAGTTTGCGAGTGTGAACGAGCTGCGTGTGTCCGGAGCGTAAGTGCGAACGAAAGTAAGTGTGTGACTTGTTTTTCAGTGACTTTGTATTCAGGGAGTTTGGAAGGGAGGACTTAGGACTGAATTGCTGACTGTATTTCATTTTTCTTTACTTTACTTTTTACTTAATTAATCCACCTGACCTACTTAGCTGATTCCCCCGTTCATACTTGATACTTAATTGATCCCCCGTCCATACTTAACTGATCCCCCGCCGATATCTAATTGATACACTTGCACATCCCTAATTGATCCCCGTCCATACACCTATATATAAATAATTGTGTTTTGTACTTGTATATATATACTGACTGTATCCCCATATTTAGAATGACGTCCATGTTGGCCGGAGCCGTGCAGTGTACATCTTGCGCAATGTATGCATTCCGTGAGCAACCGCTCGAGGATCCATACTGCTGCGAGAGATGTGAGCATATCGTGCACTTGGAAGCCCAAATTCTGGATCTAAGTGCTCAGATAGCGATACTGAGGAGCATCGACAACATGGAACGGAGTTTGCTGCTCACCGAGCAGACACTCAATGGGTCAATACTGGGGGTGGAGCATAGAGGGGAAGTGCAGGCTGAACAGGCAGGGAGCTGGATAACAGTTAGGAGGGATAGAGGGAAGAAGTATAGGAAGGCTGGTTCAGAACCGGCATTATTGGAGCACGACAGATCCTCTGACCGCCGGGGGAGTGTATGCTCCAGTAATGAGGGGGAGGGGGGAAGTGTAGGGCAGGCAAGACAGGTTCTGGTAGTGGGTGACTCTATTATTAGGGGGACAGATAGGGCAATCTGTCACAAAGACCGGAATCGCCGAACGGTGTGCTGCCTCCCTGGCGCTCGAGTCCGGCACATCGCGGATCGGGTTGACAGGTTACTGGGTGGGGCTGGCGAAGAAGTGAGTGGTAGATGGAGGGTCCTTAAAAATGATTTCAGGGACCTAGGTAGGAAGCTTAGGGCAAGGACCTCCAAGGTAGTTTTCTCAGAAATACTACCAATCCCGCGAGCCACACAGGAGCGCCAACGGGAAGTTAGGGAGGTGAATAAGTGGCTAAAGAGTTGGTGTAAGGCAGAAGGGTTTGGGTTCATGGAGAACTGGGTTGACTTCGCGGTCGGCTACAGGCTCTACCGTAGGGACGGGCTGCACCTCAATGGGGAGGGTGCAGCAGTGCTGGGGAAGAAGATGGCTAATAGGTTGGAGGAGTTTTTAAACTAGAGACGGGGGAGGGGGGGAAACAAGGAAATAGGTGGGATGTGAGGCAAGCAAGGGGGAAGGGGAGAAGTGAATATAATGAGGGTGGAGAGGGGGGTGGGGATAGTACAGTTAGATCGTTAGAGAAGAATAGGATGCTAAATAACCCCAAAGTTTTATCTTGCATGCTGACCAACGCAAGAAGCCTGACCAATAAGGCGGATGAGCTGCGGGCGCTTATATCGGAGGAGAGGTATGACAGCGTAGGCATAACAGAGACTTGGCTAGACGATAGCTACGACTGGGCGGTAAATTTATTAGATTATAGTTTATTTAGAAGGGACCGGAAACAGGGGAAAGGCGGAGGAGTCTGCTTATATGTAAAGTCATGTCTAAAACCCAGACTAAGGGAAGATATAGGAGAGGGAGAAGAGGGGGTCGAGTCCATGTGGGTAGAGATAGAGGGGGCAAAAAATAATAATAAAATATTACTGGGGGTTTGCTATAAGCCACCAAATATAACAGAGGAGAATGAGAATCTGCTATTAGGACAAATAGACAAAGTAGCAAATCATAATGAAGTGATTGTAATGGGGGATTTCAACTACCCGGATATTGACTGGGAAACAGAAACCTGTAGATCTCAGAAAGGAAAAAGGTTCTTGACAAATATTAAGGATAATTATCTCTCCCAACTAGTGCAGGAACCAACGAGAGAGAAGGCCGTGTTGGACTTAATATTGACTAATAGGCCTGATAGAATAACTGAGGTACAGATAGGGGGGCACCTAGGTAATAGCGATCATAATATTATCGACTTCAAAATGCCCTTCAGTAGGGTTATCAATAAGGGAACAACAAAAACATTAAACTTTAGGAGGGCGAAGTTTGATCAGCTGATAGAAAACATTCAACTTATTGACTGGGACAAAGTACTTAATCAAAGGAATACGAATAGTAAATGGGAAACCTTCAAAAGAATTCTGAATACTCAGTGCGAGAGGTATATACCGTATGGGAATAAAAGGGCCAGAAATAAGAGGAAACCAATATGGTTGAACAAGAACGCAAAAGGGGCGTTAAATAGCAAAAAAGAGGCATTCAAGAGATTAAAACAGGAAAACAGTAAGGAGGCACTAATGTGTTACAAGGAAAAAACGAGAACCTGTAAAAAACAAATAAAAATAGCGAAGGAGGAAACAGAGAAACGTATTGCTAGGGAAAGTAGATCAAATCCCAAACTGTTCTTTACGTATATAAATAGTAAAAGGATTAAATCGGATAATATTGGACCGATAAAAAGTGAAGAAGGCAAAATCATAGAGAAAGATGAGGATAAAGCTAATCTATTAAATAATTTTTTTTCGACAACTTTCACAAAGGAAATAGAACTAACAGGAGAAATGAGAAGTGACAAGCTTAATCCTCCACTAAGTATGACTAATCTAACCCAAGTTGAGGTACAGAAACTCCTCAGTAACATTAAAATAAACAAATCACCAGGACCTGATGGCATACACCCACGGGTACTAAGGGAACTAAGTAATGTGATAGACAGACCGTTATATCTTATATTTAAGGACTCTGTTGAGACTGGGTCTGTACCACTTGATTGGCGACAGGCGAATGTAGTGCCAATATTTAAAAAGGGAGCGAAAAGTGACGCCGGAAACTATCGCCCGGTGAGTCTGACGTCCGTTGTGGGCAAAATTTTTGAAAGCTTCATTAAAGAGGCAATTACGGAGCATCTTGATGCTAATAATCTTTTAATCCCGAACCAACATGGATTCATGAGGAATCGCTCCTGCCAAACAAACCTGATTGACTTCTACGAGGAGGTTAGCTCTCGATTAGATCAGGGGGAACCAGTGGATGTCGTGTATCTCGACTTCTCAAAAGCGTTCGATAGCGTGCCACATAATAGGTTGGTATACAAAATGAGAATGATGGGGCTGGGGGAAAATGTCTGCAAGTGGGTAGCTAACTGGCTAAAGGATAGAAGGCAGAGGGTGGTTATAAATGGAATAAACTCAGATTGGGTAAGCGTCACTAGTGGGGTACCACAGGGGTCTGTACTAGGCCCAATGTTATTTAATATCTTTATTAACGACATAGTCAACGGGATAAATAGTAAAATATCAATATTTGCAGATGACACAAAGTTATGTAAAACAATTAATACAAAAGAGGACAGTGCAGACCTACAGAGGGATTTGGATAAGCTGGGTAGGTGGAGCATTAAATGGCAAATGAGGTTTAACGAGGAGAAATGTAAGGTCATACATATGGGAAGGAAAAATGGAAGTCACCAGTACTCACTGAATGGGAAATCATTGGGGAATTCAGAGATGGAGAAGGACTTGGGCATCTTGATTGATAGCAAACTAAATTGGAGTGCCCAAAGTCAGGCCGCTGCTGTAAGGGCAAACAGGGTAATGGGATGTATCAGAAGAGGTATAGCTGCAAAGGATGAGAACATTGTTCTTCCACTGTACAAAGCACTGGTCAGACCCCACTTGGAATACTGTGCTCAGTTATGGGCCCCAATATATAGAAAGGATATAAATGAGCTTGAAAAGGTACAAAGGAGGGCAACAAAATTAATAAAGGGAATGGAGGGACTGCAATACCCAGAGAGGTTGGCAAAACTAGGACTATTCAGCCTGGAAAAGAGAAGGTTGAGGGGGGACATAATAAATGTGTACAAATATGTTAGGGGACAGTATAGAGATCTTGCCCAGGATTTGTTCAAAAGGAGGGATATTACGGTAACAAGAGGGCATTCACTAAGACTGGAAGAGAAAAGGTTTCAGCACCAGCATAGGAAGGGGTTCTGTAGCGCCGGCGTCCCTGCCCTCTGCTAGGCAGGGACGCTGTTCCCCTCACCCCTCTGCTCCGAGCCCGGCGTCCTCTCCTCCCGCTCTGCTGGCAGCGCGCGCTCCTTCCTGGCCACTGTGCTTAGGGCGCACGCGCGCTCCCTCCCTCTTAAAGGGGCCGCGCGCGCCGTCCTAAGGAGTCCCCGGCCAATGGCCGGAGGACTTCACCATATATAAGGCACCTCCTCCAAAATGGAGGTGCCCGAGCAATGTTGTTGCACTGCTCACTACTCTGCTTCAGCCCTCAGGTCCCGTTGCCAGTTACCTGCCAGTTACCTGCCAGTTTGCTGTCTGTTTCCTGCCTGACATTCCTCCTACCTACTTGCTAGCCTGAGGTCCGACGGTCTGCCTTCCTACTCCTGTCAGTCTGTCTATGGACCAGCTTGCCCGCTCACCTGGGAGCGCACATCTGCTGCCTGCCTGCTAGCCTACCTGGAGGCTCTGCCGTCACGTGCTGTGACCACCTGCCATTCCAGAGACTCCTGCCCGCTCACCTGGGAGCGCACATCTGCTACCTGCCTGCTAGCCTACCTGGAGGCTCCGCCGTTACGTGCTGTGACCACCTGCCATTCCAGAGACTCCTGCCCGCTCACCTGGGAGCGCTCATCTGCTGCCTGTCTGTTGGCCTACCTGGAGGCTCCGCCGTCACGTGCTGTGACCACCTGCCATTCCAGAGACTCCTGCCCGCTCACCTGGGAGCGCTCATCTGCTGCCTGTCTGTTGGCCTACCTGGAGGCTCCGCCGTCACATGCTGTGACCACCCTTTATCCAGAGACTCTCGCTTGCTCACCTGGGAGCACACATCTACCATCTGCCTGCTAGCCTACCTGGAGGCTCAGCCATCACAGGTCGTACCTACCCTTTACCCAGAGAGACTGCCCCGGTCACTTGCCGTGACCTCCTGCCCGTTCATCCAGAGACTGCCCCGGTCACTTGCCGTGACCTCCTGCCCGTTCATCCAGAGACTACCCCGGTCACTTGCCGTGACCTCCAGCCCGTTCACCCAGAGACTGTCCCGGTCACCTGCTGTGACTGCCTGCCCGTCTTCCCTGGTCGCCACCCGCTCCCTTACAAGGACCGCCCCCTTGTATAGTAGCTCAGAGGTTACGCCTCCCAGACCCGTTACAGTTTGCTCGGGCCAGGGAACCCGGTGGCACCCAAGCTCCCTCACTCTCGGACCTGTGTCATGAACTGTCCCGTCAGAGGTCCCAACAGGAGTCCATCCTGGGTCACCTGCGGAATGTCAATTCTCGCCTGGACACTCTGACTGCTCCACCAGCAACCACCGCCAGTGCCATGACTCGCAATCCGGCAGCTCCGCTGCCCACCAATACTATGGTATCCTACCCCGGACCCCGGCTTTCTGCACCTCCTCGCTTCGGAGGCGACTCCGCTCAGGCTCGGGGCTTTATAAATCAGTGCACCCTGCACTTTGAACTCCTGTCCCACCAGTTTAACTCCGACCGGGCCAAAATTGCCTTCATCATGTCCCATCTCACCGGGGAGGCCCTGGCCTGGCTAAATCCTCTATGGGAGAGAGGAGACCCCCTGGTGTCCGACTTGCCTGCCTTTCTCACGGCTTTCCGGAAAGTCTTCGACGAACCCGGACGGAAGACCTCATCTGCATCATCTCTGCTACGCCTCCGTCAGGGAAGTCTCACCGTGGGCCAATATGCCATACGGTTCTGTACCCTTGCCTCGGAGCTGGCCTGGGATAACGACGCTCTGGTATCTGTCTTCTGGGAGGGTCTGTCCGGCCGTATTAAAGATGAACTCGCCGGTCGAGACATTCCTACCACTCTCGATGACGTAATAACTCTTGCCACCCGGATTGACCTACGGTTCCAGGAGCGTGCCAAAGAAGTCACCCGTGAGAGGAGGTTTCCACGTCTAGCTCCTACTTTTCAGAAACCCGTCACTCCCTCCGTTTCTCCCCAGGTACACTTTCCTGAGCCTATGCAGGTCGACCAGACCAAGATGGTCAAAACCCGTCTGGACTTACGCCGTGCCGAGGGGAGCTGCTTCTACTGTGGCAGTAAGGAGCACCGGATCCGTACCTGCCCGGAGAGGTCGGGAAACGCCTGTGTCTAGGTTCGCTCAGAGAGGTCGACCTAGACAAGAATAAATCCTCTGTAGCGCTGGCGTCCCTGCCCTCTGCTAGGCAGGGACGCTGCTCCCCTCACCGCTCTGCTCCGTGCCCGGCGTCCTCTCTCCGCTCTGCTGTCAGCGCGCGCTCCTTCCCGGCGTCCTCCTCCCGCTCTGCTCTCAGCGCGCGCTCCTTCCCGGCCCCTGTGCTTAGGGCGCGCGCGCGCGCGCTCCCCTCCTCTTAAAGGGGCCGCGCGCGCCGTCCTAAGGAGTCCCCGGCCAATGGCCGGAGGACTTCATCATATATAAGGCACCTCCTCCAAAATGGAGGTGCCCGAGCAATGTTGTTTGCACCTGTGTCTCACCTGTGCTTCAGCCCTCAGGTCCCGTTGCCAGTTACCTGCCAGTTACCTGCCAGTTACCTGCCAGTTTCCTGCCAGTTTCCTGCTAGTTACCTGCCTGATTCCTGCCTGAATACTTGTTACCTGCCTGCCTGCGGTCCGACGGTCTGCCTTACAACTCCGGTCAGTCTGTCTAAGGACCAACTTGTCCGCTCACCTGGGAGCGCACATCAGCTACCTGCCTGCTTGCCTGAGGTCCGACGGTCTGCCTTACAACTCCGGTCAGTCTGTCTATGGACCAGCTTGCCCGCTCACCTGGGAGCGCTTCTCCGCTACCTGCCTGCTTGCCAGCCCGGAGGCTCCGTTGTCACGTGCTGTGACCACCAGCTATCTCAGAGACTCTTGCCCGCTCACCTGGGAGCGCATCTCCGTTACCTGCCTGCTTGCCAGCCCGGAGGTCCCGTTGTCACGTGCGGTGACCACCAGCTATTCCAGAGACTCTTGCCCGCTCACCTGGGAGCGCTTCTCCGTTACCTACCTGCCTGCCAGCCCGGAGGTTCTGCCGTCACGTGCCGTGACCACCTGCTATTCCAGAGACTCTCGCTTGCTCACCTGGGAGCACACATCTACCATCTGCCTGCTAGCCTACCCGGAGGCTCCGCCATCACAGGTCGTACCTACCCCTTACCCAGAGACTGCCCTGATCACTTGCCGTAACTCCCTGTCCGTTCACCCAGAGACTGCCACCCGCTCCCTTACAAGGGCCGCCCCCTTGTATAGTAGCTCAGAGGTTCCGCCTCCCGGACCCGTTACAGTTTGCTCGGGCCATGGAACCCGGTGGCACCCAAGCTCCCTCGCTCTCGGACCTCTGTCTTGAACTGTCCCGTCAGAGGTCCCAACAGGAGGCCATCCTGGGTCACCTGCGGAATGTTAATACTCGCCTGAACACTCTGTCTGATCCACCAACAACCTCCGCCAGTGCCATATCTTGCAATCCGGCAGCTCCGCTGCCCACTAATACTATGGTATCCTACCCCGGCTCTCTGCACCTCCTCGCTTCGGAGGCGACCCCGTCCAGGCTCGGGGCTTCATAAATCAGTGCACCCTGCACTTTGAACTTTTGTCCCATCAGTTTAATTCCGACCGGGCCAAAATTGCCTTTATCATGTCCCATCTCACCGGGGAGGCCCTGGCCTGGCTAAATCCTCTATGGGAGAGAGGAGACCCCCTGGTGTCCAACTTGCCTGCTTTTCTCTCGGCTTTCCGGAAAGTCTTCGACGAACCCGGACGGAAGACCTCATCCGCATCCTCTCTGCTACGCCTCCGTCAGGAGGGTCTCACCGTGGGCCAATATGCCATACGGTTCCGCACCCTTGCCTCGGAGCTGGCCTGGGATAACGACGCTCTGGTATCCGTCTTCTGGGAGGGTCTGTCCGGTCGTATTAAAGATGAACTTGCTGGTCGGGACATTCCTACCTCTCTCGATGATCTAATAACCCTTGCCACCCGGATTGACCTACGGTTCCAGGAGCGTGCCAAAGAGGTCACCCGTGAGAGAAGGATTCCACGTTTAGCTCCTACTTTCCAGAAACCCGTCATTCCCTCCATCTCTCCCCAGGTACACTCTCCTGAGCCTATGCAGGTCGACCAGACCAAGATGGTCAAAACCCGTCAGGACTCACGCCGTGCCGAGGGGAGCTGCTTCTACTGTGGCAGTAAGGAGCACCGGATCCGTGCCTGCCCGGAGAGGTCGGGAAACGCCTGTGTCTAGGTTCGCTCAGAGAGGTCCACCTAGACAAGAATAAATCCTCTCCATCCCTGCTGTTGTCAGTTTCGATCATCTACGGGGAGAACCGTTATTTCGAACTAGCCCAACTTGACTCTGGAGCAGCCGGGAACCTTATTTCACAGTCCCTGGTTGAGAAATACCGCATCCCCACCAAACCTCTGGCTGTACCCTTGTCTGTCGCTGCCGTGGATGGGGGCCTCTTACCTCGCCCCATTCAACTCATCACCGAATCCATTACCCTGCAGGTGGGAATGCTGCATTCTGAAAGTATCTCCTTTCATGTTCTGCCTGGACTCTCTCACGCCCTCTTGCTAGGTCTGCCCTGGCTCCAGAGACATGCACCCGTGCTAGACTGGCAAACCGGAGAGGTCCTTCGCTGGGGACAAGACTGTCATAAAACCTGCCTGGTTCCCGTCCATCCCGTCCGTCCCTCTCCTACTCCAGCTAATCTACCTGGACTTCCGATTCCTTATTGGTCTTATGCAGATGTCTTTAATAAAAAGGAGGCAGAGACATTACCACCACATAGACCATACGACTGTCCCATCGATCTGCTACCCGGTACTACTCCTCCCCGTGGGCGTATCTATCCTTTATCCGCTGCTGAGACCCGGTCAATGTCCGAATATATTGAGGAGAATCTGGCCAGAGGATTCATCCGGAAATCTACCTCCCCGGCGGGAGCAGGCTTCTTTTTCGTCAAAAAGAAGGACGGCTCTCTCCGTCCCTGTATAGACTATAGAGGCCTAAACCTGATCACGGTGAAGAATAAGTACCCCCTTCCGCTCATTCCAGAATTATTTGATCGCCTGAGGGGGGCTAGGATCTTCACCAAACTGGACCTTCGTGGGGCGTACAACCTGGTTCGTATTCGTCAGGGGGATGAATGGAAGACGGCATTCAACACCCGGGACGGCCACTATGAATACCTGGTAATGCCCTTTGGTCTCTGTAACGCTCCTGCCGTCTTTCAAGAGTTGGTCAATGACATCTTCCGGGACCTTCTCTACTCCTGCGTAGTGGTGTACCTGGACGACATCTTGGTCTTCTCTCCGGATCTCCAGACTCACCGGAGGGACGTTCGTCAGGTCCTGCTCAGGCTAAGGCAGAACCATCTCTACGCTAAATTTGAGAAGTGCCTCTTTGAGCAGACCTCGCTTCCGTTTCTGGGCTACATTATCTCTCAGACCGGCCTACAAATGGATCCTGAGAAACTGTCTGCCATCGAGAAATGGCCCCGACCGGAGGGGTTGAAGGCCATTCAGCGATTCCTGGGCTTCGCCAACTACTACCGCCTCTTCATACCACACTTCTCTTCCCGGACGGCCCCAATTTCTGCGCTCACCCGTAAAGGTACTAATCCCAAAGAGTGGCCACCCGAAGCAGAGGAGGCCTTTCTTTCCCTTAAACAGGCCTTCTCTTCCGCCCCGGTGCTGCATCGCCCAGATGGCAACAAACAGTTCTTCCTGGAAGTTGACGCCTCCTCCTCTGGAGCCGGAGCGGTACTTACTCAAAAATCATCTTCCGGGAGGATGGTAACTTGTGGCTTCTTCTCTAAACTCTTCTCCTCCTCTGAGCGCAACTATTCCATAGGAGACCGAGAGTTATTGGCCATCAAACTGGCATTGGAGGAGTGGCGTTACCTGCTCGAGGGGGCTCTTCACCCAGTAATAATTTACACTGACCACAAGAACTTGGCTTACCTCCAGCATGCCCAGAGACTTAACCCGCGCCAAGCCCGGTGGTCCTTGTTTTTTGCTCGTTTTGATTTTGTCCTTCATTTTCGCCCGGCTGACAAAAACGTCAAGGCGGACGCCTTGTCTCGGTCCTTTCTGGTGTCTGATCTCGAGGAGGATCCGAAACATATCATCGATCCCGCCAGAGTAATGCAGGTGGCTCCCGTGAGTCTAAATCGTCTTCCTCCTGGTAAGACGTTCGTACCAGTACCTGATCGGGAGAAGATCCTACACTGGGGTCATTCGTCTAAACTAGCTGGCCACGCCGGTCAGAAAAAGACCCTCCAGCTTATTACCCGGCACTACTGGTGGCCTAACCTGCACAAGGATGTAATAGACTTTGTTTCTGCCTGTGTGTCCTGCGCCCGCAACAAAGTTCCGAGACACCTGCCGGCCGGCCGCCTCCTACCTCTGCCAGTACCTGCTGCCCCCTGGCAGCATATAGCGATGGACTTCATTACTGATCTACCCGTCTCTGCCGGTTGTACGGTCATTTGGGTGGTCGCTGACCGCTTCTCCAAGATGGCTCACTTCATTCCACTGCCAGGTCTTCCGTCTGCACCCGAGCTGGCTAAAGACTTTATCCGCCACATCTTCCGTCTTCATGGCCTGCCCCGTCACATCGTGTCGGATCGTGGGGTACAGTTCACTTCCCGTTTCTGGAGAGCCACTTGTAAATTGCTGGACGTCACCCTGGACTTCTCCTCCGCTTACCACCCACAGTCTAATGGTCAAGTGGAGCGGATCAATCAGAACCTGACCAGTTACCTTCGGCACTTCGTTAATGCCCACCATTCTGACTGGGTGGATCTCCTGCCATGGGCCGAATTCTCGTACAACAATCACGAGAGCGAGTCTTCCTCCAAATCCCCGTTTTTTGTAGTCTACGGTCAGCATCCTCGGATCCCGTTTCCCGTCTCCACCTCGGCGGACAATCCGGCTGCGGAATCTCTTGTTAACAAATTTTCCTCCATATGGGAGAGTACCCGGTCCGCACTCCTTCTGTCATCCGAGCGTATGAAAAGACACGCTGACAAAAAACGTCTGGACCCTCCTCAATTCCGCCCTGGGGATAAAGTCTGGCTCTCGTCCAAATATGTCCGGCTCAAGATCCCTTCCTATAAGTTAGGGCCTCGGTTCATCGGCCCACTGGAGGTCATCAGTCAGATCAACCCGGTGGCCTATAAATTGAAACTCCCGGCCAACTTACGGATCCCTAACTCCTTCCATGTGTCTCTCCTCAAACCTGTGGTGCTTAACTCTTTTTCCAAGTCTACAGGTACGCCTCCTGCTCCGGTTTCTGCTGAGGACGAGTTTGAGGTAGAGAACATTCTTGCCACCAAAAGGGTAAGAGGAAAGACCTTTTTTCTGGTAGATTGGAAGGGGTTTGGTCCTGAGGAGAGAACGTGGGAGCCCCGGGAGAACATCCATGCCCCTCTCATCCTAGCTAAATTTCTGTCTGGCCTAAAAAAGGGGGGGCCTAAAGGGGGGGGTACTGTAGCGCTGGCGTCCCTGCCCTCTGCTAGGCAGGGACGCTGCTCCCCTCACCGCTCTGCTCCGTGCCCGGCGTCCTCTCTCCGCTCTGCTGTCAGCGCGCGCTCCTTCCCGGCGTCCTCCTCCCGCTCTGCTCTCAGCGCGCGCTCCTTCCCGGCCCCCGTGCTTAGGGCGCGCGCGCGCGCACTCCCCTCCTCTTAAAGGGGCCGCGCGCGCCGTCCTAAGGAGTCCCCGGCCAATGGCCGGAGGACTTCATCATATATAAGGCACCTCCTCCAAAATGGAGGTGCCCGAGCAATGTTGTTTGCACCTGTGTCTCACCTGTGCTTCAGCCCTCAGGTCCCGTTGCCAGTTACCTGCCAGTTACCTGCCAGTTTCCTGCCAGTTTCCTGCTAGTTACCTGCCTGATTCCTGCCTGAATACTTGTTACCTGCCTGCCTGCCTGAGGTCCGACGGTCTGCCTTACAACTCCGGTCAGTCTGTCTAAGGACCAACTTGTCCGCTCACCTGGGAGCGCACATCAGCTACCTGCCTGCTTGCCTGAGGTCCGACGGTCTGCCTTACAACTCCGGTCAGTCTGTCTATGGACCAGCTTGCCCGCTCACCTGGGAGCGCTTCTCCGCTACCTGCCTGCTTGCCAGCCCGGAGGCTCCGTTGTCACGTGCTGTGACCACCAGCTATCTCAGAGACTCTTGCCCGCTCACCTGGGAGCGCATCTCCGTTACCTGCCTGCTTGCCAGCCCGGAGGTCCCGTTGTCACGTGCGGTGACCACCAGCTATTCCAGAGACTCTTGCCCGCTCACCTGGGAGCGCTTCTCCGTTACCTACCTGCCTGCCAGCCCGGAGGTTCCGCCGTCACGTGCCGTGACCACCTGCTATTCCAGAGACTCTCGCTTGCTCACCTGGGAGCACACATCTACCATCTGCCTGCTAGCCTACCCGGAGGCTCCGCCATCACAGGTCGTACCTACCCCTTACCCAGAGACTGCCCTGATCACTTGCCGTAACTCCCTGTCCGTTCACCCAGAGACTGCCACCAGCTCCCTTACAAGGGCCGCCCCCTTGTATAGTAGCTCAGAGGTTCCGCCTCCCGGACCCGTTACATCCTCTCCATCTCTGCTGCTGTCAGTCTCAATTATCTGCGGGGAGAATCGTTATTTCGAACTAGCCCAACTTGACTCTGGAGCGGCCGGGAATCTTATTTCACAGGCCCTGGTAGAAAAATACCGCATTCCCACCAAACCTCTGGCTATACCATTATCTGTCGCTGCTGTGGATGGGGGCCTCTTACCACGTCCCATCCAACTCATCACCGAATCCATAACTCTGCAGGTGGGAATGCTGCATTCTGAGAGCATCTCTTTTCACGTTCTGCCTGGACTCTCTCACGCCCTCTTGCTAGGCCTACCTTGGCTCCAGAGACATGCACCCGTGCTTGACTGGCAGACCGGAGAAGTCCTTCGCTGGGGACAGGACTGTCATAAGACTTGTTTGGTTCCTGTTCATCCCGCCCGTCCTTCTCCTACCCCAACTAATCAACCTGGACTTCCGATTCCCTATTGGTCATTTGCTGATGTCTTTAATAAAAAGGAGGCAGAGACATTACCCCCTCATAGACCATACGACTGTCCTATCGACCTGTTACCCGGTACTACGCCTCCCCGTGGGCGTATTTACCCATTGTCCGCTGCTGAGACCCGGTCGATGTCCGAATATACTGAGGAGAATTTGGCCAGGGGATTCATCCGGAAATCTACCTCCCCGGCGGGAGCGGGCTTCTTTTTCGTAAAAAAGAAGGACGGCTCTCTCCGTCCCTGTATAGACTATAGAGGCCTTAACCAGATCACGGTGAAGAATAAGTACCCCCTTCCGCTCATTCCAGAATTATTTGATCGTCTGAGAGGGGCTAGAATCTTCACCAAACTGGACCTCCGTGGGGCGTACAACCTGGTCCGTATCCGTCAAGGGGATGAATGGAAGACTGCATTCAACACCCGGGACGGCCACTATGAATATCTGGTAATGCCCTTTGGTCTCTGTAACGCTCCTGCCGTCTTTCAAGAGTTGGTCAATGACATCTTCCGGGACCTTCTCTACTCCTGCGTAGTGGTGTACCTGGACGACATCTTGGTCTTCTCTTCGGATCTCCAGACTCACCGGAGAGACGTTCGTCAGGTCCTGCTCAGGCTCAGGCAGAATCACCTCTTCGCTAAATATGAGAAGTGCCTCTTTGAGCAGACCTCGCTTCCGTTTTTGGGCTACATTATTTCTCAGACCGGCCTACGAATGGATCCAGAGAAACTGTCTGCCATCGAGAAATGGCCCCGACCGGAGGGGTTGAAGGCCATTCAGCGGTTCCTGGGCTTCGCCAACTACTACCGCCTCTTCATACCGCACTTCTCTTCCCGGACTGCCCCAATTTCCGAACTCACCCGTAAGGGCACTAATCCCAGAGAGTGGCCGCCCGAAGCAGAGGAGGCCTTTCTTTCCTTAAAACAGGCCTTCTCTTCCGCCCCGGTGCTGCATCGCCCAGATGGCAACAAGCAGTTCTTCCTGGAGGTTGACGCCTCCTCCTCTGGAGCAGGAGCGGTACTTACCCAAAAATCATCTTCCGGGAGAATGGTAACTTGTGGCTTCTTCTCCAAACTCTTCTCCTCTTCTGAGCGCAACTATTCCATAGGAGATCGAGAGTTCTTGGACATCAAGCTGGCATTGGAGGAGTGGCGTTACCTGCTCGAAGGGGCTCTTCACCCGGTAATAATTTACACAGACCACAAGAACTTGGCTTACCTCCAGCATGCCCAGAGACTTAACCCGCGCCAAGCTCGGTGGTCCTTGTTTTTTGCTCGCTTTGATTTTATTCTTCATTTTCGCCCGGCTGACAAAAACATCAAGGCGGACGCCTTGTCCCGATCCTTTCTGGTGTCTGATCTCGAGGAAGAACCGAAACACATCATCGATCCCGCCAGAGTAATGCAGGTGGCTCCCGTGAATCTAAATCGTCTCCCTTGCGGTAAGACGTTCGTATCAGTACCTGATTGGGAGAAGATCCTACACTGGGGTCACTCGTCTAAACTAGCTGGCCACGCCGGTCAGAAAAAGACCCTCCAACTTATTACTCGGCACTACTGGTGGCCTACCCTGCACAAGGACGTAATAGACTTTGTTTCTGCCTGTGTGTCCTGCGCCCGCAACAAGGTTCCGAGACATCTGCCAGCCGGTCGCCTCCTTCCGCTCCCAGTACCTGCTGCCCCCTGGCAGCATATAGCAATGGACTTTATAACTGATCTCCCCGTCTCTGCCGGTTGTACGGTCATTTGGGTGGTCGCTGACCGCTTTTCCAAGATGGCTCATTTCGTTCCCCTGCCAGGCCTCCCGTCTGCACCCGAGCTGGCTAAAGACTTTATCCGCCACATCTTCCGTCTTCATGGACTGCCCCTCCACATAGTGTCGGATCGTGGGGTACAGTTCACCTCACGCTTCTGGAGAGCCACTTGTAAACTGCTAGACGTCACCCTGGACTTCTCCTCCGCTTACCACCCACAGTCTAATGGTCAAGTGGAGCGGATCAATCAGAACCTGACCAATTACCTCCGGCACTTCGTTAATGCCCACCATTCAGACTGGGTGGATCTCCTGCCATGGGCCGAATTTTCTTACAACAATCACGAGAGCGAATCTTCCTCCAAATCCCCGTTTTTTGTTGTCTTCGGTCAGCATCCTCGGATCCCATTTCCCGTCTCCACCTCGGTGGACAATCCGGCTGCGGAATCTCTTGTTAACAAATTTTCCTCCATATGGGAGAGTACCCGGTCCGCACTCCTTCTGTCATCCGAGCGCATGAAAAGACATGCTGACAAAAAACGTCTGGATCCTCCTCAATTCCGTCCAGGGGATAAGGTCTGGCTCTCGTCCAAGTATGTCCGGCTCAAGATTCTTTCCTATAAGTTAGGGCCTCGGTTCATCGGTCCTCTGGAGGTCATCAGTCAGATCAACCCGGTGGCCTATAAATTGAAACTCCCGGCCAACTTGCGGATCCCTAACTCCTTCCATGTATCTCTCCTCAAACCTGTGGTACTTAACTCTTTTTCCAAGTCTACAGGTACGCCTCCTGCTCCGGTTTCCGCTGAAAACGAATTTGAGGTAGAGAACATTCTGGCCACCAAAAGGGTAAGAGGGAAGACCTTTTTTCTAGTAGATTGGAAGGGGTTTGGTCCTGAAGAGAGAACGTGGGAGCCCCGGGAGAACATCCATGCCCCTCTTATCCTTGATCAATTTCTCTCTGGCCTAAAAAAGGGGGGGCCTAAAGGGGGGGGTACTGTAGCGCCGGCGTCCCTGCCCTCTGCTAGGCAGGGACGCTGCTCCCCTCACCCCTCTGCTCCGAGCCCGGCGTCCTCCTCCCGCTCTGCTGGCAGCGCGCGCTCCTTCCCGGCCATTGTGCTTAGGGCGCACGCGCGCGCGCTTCCTCCCTCTTAAAGGGGCCGCGCGCGCCGTCCTCAGGAGTCCCCGGCCAATGGCCGGAGGACTTCACCATATATAAGGCACCTCCTCCAAAATGGAGGTGCCCGAGCAATGTTGTTGCACTGTTCACTACTCTGCTTCAGCCCTCAGGTCCCGTTGCCAGTTACCTGCCAGAAACCTGCCAGTTTGCTGTCTGTTTCCTGCCTGACATTCCTCCTACCTGCTTGCTAGCCTGAGGTCTGACGGTCTGCCTTCCTACTCCTGTCAGTCTGTCTATGGACCAGCTTGCCCGCTCACCTGGGAGCGCACATCTGCTACCTGCCTGCTAGCCTACCTGGAGGCTCCGCCGTCACGTGCTGTGACCACCTGCCATTCCAGAGACTCCTGCCCGCTCACCTGGGAGCGCACATCTGCTACCTGCCTGCTAGCCTACCTGGAGGCTCCGCCGTTACGTGCTGTGACCACCTGCCATTCCAGAGACTCCTGCCCGCTCACCTGGGAGCGCTCATCTGCTGCCTGTCTGTTGGCCTACCTGGAGGCTCCGCCGTCACGTGCTGTGACCACCTGCCATTCCAGAGACTCCTGCCCGCTCACCTGGGAGCGCTCATCTGCTGCCTGTCTGTTGGCCTACCTGGAGGCTCCGCCGTCACATGCTGTGACCACCCGTTTATCCAGAGACTCTCGCTTGCTCACCTGGGAGCACACATCTACCATCTGCCTGCTAGCCTACCTGGAGGCTCAGCCATCACAGGTCATACCTACCCTTTACCCAGAGACTGCCCCGGTCACTTGCCGTGACCTCCTGCCCGTTCATCCAGAGACTGCCCCGGTCACTTGCCGTGACCTCCTGCCCGTTCATCCAGAGACTACCCCGGTCACTTGCCGTGACCTCCAGCCCGTTCACCCAGAGACTGTCCCGGTCACCTGCTGTGACTGCCTGCCCGTCTTCCCTGGTCGCCACCCGCTCCCTTACAAGGACCGCCCCCTTGTATAGTAGCTCAGAGGTTCCGCCTCCCAGACCCGTTACAGGTTTTTTACGGTAAGAGCAGTGAGAATATGGAATTCACCGAGTGAGGAGACGGTAATGTCAGATTCACTACACCAGTTCAAGCGGGGACTGGATGCATTTCTAGATACCAGGCAGATTTCAGCGTATACTTAAAAATAAAATAAAATAGTAGGTTGATACAGGGATTTATTCTGACTGCTGGTTTCAGAGTCGGGAGGGAATTTTTCCTCAGGTGAAGATTGGCTAAATCACTTGAGGTTTTTGCCCTCCTCTGGATCAACTTTAGCAATTACAGAACTAACAGGTCGAACTTGATGGGCGCAAGTCTTTATTCGGCTTTACAAACTATGTTACTATGTTACTATGGAAGTGAACAGAGCACAGTGCAAATGGCTATGCACAAAGACGCCAGTAGGGAAGATAGAGAAAGAAGATTCCTTGCTAGTCGGACTGAGAGCTGGGTGGTATCACCGGCTGCGGTCGTAATATCCATCATCCGAAGGAGCATATGCTGTGACTGCCGATATACCTGCGGGAGATACAAAAAGCTGTGGGCCAACCAAAAGTTGGGGGACAGTGGGTATCACCTGGTACGGGGCAGTGGAACTACTGATCCCAGGTTGGAAACTCGAGGACTAAGAGAATTGCCTGTTGGACATTTATCTGGAATTGCTGTTCACAGTGGCCGGAATGAATAAAACTAATTGCATCGATAACCTGCCTAGGTGATTATTAAAATCTACAACCGCACATCTTTACAGATACTAATAAAGAATATTGTAGTTTTACAATACGGCCTCTACATCGTCTTTCTTCGGTTTTTGTTTATGTTTATGGCGATTGGCCGTGATATTTAGTCCTAATAAATGGTAGGAGTTTATTATTGTATTATTGTGATTGATATATGATATATATTGCTCTCCCTGCTATTGTTCCTATGAATTTCATCTACTATACTGCATAAGGGGCATAATGGGGGCATTACACCGCGTGGGGACATCATACATACTGCATAAGGGGCATAATGGGGGCATTACACTGTGTGGGGGCATCATACACACTGTATAAGGGGCATAATGGGGGCATTACACTGTGTGGGGGCATCATACATCCTGCATAAGGGGCATAATGGGGGCACTACACTGTGTGGGGGCATCATACATCCTGCATAAGGGGCATAATGGGGGCACTACACTGTGTGGGGGATCATACATCCTGCATAAGGGGCATAATGGGGGCATTACACTGTGGGGGGGCATCATACATCCTGCATAAGGGGCATAATGGGGGCACTACACTGTGTGGGGGATCATACATCCTGCATAAGGGGCATAATGGGGGCATTACACTGTGTGGGGGGATCATACATCCTGCATAAGGGGCATAATGGGGGCATTACACTGTGTGGGGGATCATACATACTGCATAAGGGGCATAATGGGGGCATTACACTGTGTGGGGGCATCATACATCCTGCATAAGGGGCATAATGGGGGCATTACACTGTGGGGGGCATCATACATCCTGTATAAGGGGCATAATGGGGGCATTACACTGTGGGGCCAGTAAAGGGGTCCTGTACTATGAGAACAATACGTTTCCTCCCTTCCTGTCTCCATAGTTGGGTTGTATGTATCTATTACAGGAAACAGAACAAAAGCCTTATGATTCTTATAAAGGGGCAACACAAGACCCCAAAAGAGTCTCCGTGCTGAAGGGGTTAATGCCCCCTGCGCCCAGTAATGGGGGGTCTCCACATACCTCCACCTGCAGAGCCGCCACCACATATATGGCTGCTCTGTGCGCACAGGAGCTGTGATGAGGTCACAGGAGGGGAGGAGTCAGGGGTCACATGATCAGGGGCCTCAGTGGCTGCAGGACTCTGCTGTGCTGGTTTTCATGGTGCTGGATGAGCTGAAGTTTATGTGTGGGGTCAGGAGGGGTTTACAGTGTGGATGTAGCAGAGCCGCGTGTGTACGAGGTGTACGGAGCAGAGCCGCGTGTGTACGAGGTGTACGGAGCAGAGCCGTGTGTGTACGAGGCGTACGGAGCGGAGCCGCGTGTGTACGAGGTGTACGGAGCGGAGCCGCGTGTGTACGAGGTGTACGGAGCGGAGCCGCGCGTGTACGAGGTGTACGGAGAGGAGCCGTGTGTGTACGAGGTGTACGGAGCAGAGCCGTGTGTGTACGAGGTGTACGGAGCGGAGCCGCGTGTGTACGAGGTGTACGGAGCGGAGCCGCGTGTGTACGAGGTGTACGAGGCGGAGTCGCGCGTGTAAGAGGTGTACGGAGCGGAGCCCCGTGTGTACGAGGTGTATGGAGCAGAGCCGCGTGTGTACGAGGTGTACGGAGCGGAGCCGCGTGTGTACGAGGTGTACGGAGCGGAGCCGCGTGTGTACGAGGTGTACGGAGCGGAGCCGCGTGTGTACGAGGTGTACGTAGCAGAGCCGCGCGTGTACGAGGTGTACGAGGCGGAGCCGCGCGTGTACGAGGTGTACGGAGCGGAGCCGCGCGTGTACGAGGTGTACGGAGCAGAGCCGCGTGTGGACGAGGTGTACGGAGCAGAGCCGCGTGTGGACGAGGTGTACGGAGCAGAGCCGTGTGTATACGAGGTGTACGGAGCGGAGCCGTGTGTACGAGGTGTGCGGAGCCGCGCGTGTACGAGGTGTACGGAGCGGAGCCGCGTGTGTACGAGGTGTATGGAGCGGAGCCGCGTGTATACGAGGTGTACGGAGCGGAGCCGCGTGTGTACGAGGTGTATGGAGCGGAGCCGCGTGTATACGAGGTGTACGGAGCGGAGCCGTGTGTGCGAGGTGTACGGAGCCGTGTGTGTACGAGGTGTACGGAGCGGAGCCGCGTGTGTACGAGGTGTACGGAGCGGAGCCGCGTGTGTACGAGGTGTACGGAGCGGAGCCGCGTGTGTGTACGAGGTGTACGGAGCGGAGCCGCGCGTGTGTACGAGGTGTACGGAGAGGAGCCGCGCGTGTACGAGGTGTACGGAGCGGAGCCGCGCGTGTACGAGGTGTACGGAGAGGAGCCGCGCGTGTACGAGGTGTACGGAGCGGAGCCGCGCGTGTACGAGGCGTACGGAGCAGAGCCGCGCGTGTACGAGGCGTACGGAGCGGAGCCATGCGTGTACGAGGTGTACTGAGCAGAGCCGTGTGTCTACGGAGCCGTGTGTACGCTGTATACTCCCAGGTTCGGTCAGAGACACCGCGGCTCTTTATCAGACTGTAGAAGAACTGACTCTGGACACTCTGTAAAACTGCGCTCGGACGTCTCCTGTTTCTCGCACAGATATTGATAACATAAGATGGAGTCAGACGAACCCTCCTACAAAACCTGATAACAAAGTCATTACTACAGGACTGGATGAGAAAGGGATTTATTCTACAAGAAACGCTGGGGCCACAAATGAGAGAATCCGGGCCCCGTGGCTGGATACTCCGGGCCCCCAGCGTGTTAGGAGCAGACGGGGTCTTTGTCCCTGGAGCTTCTCTGCTCGGTATAATGAGACTCTGATCTTGTTCTTATAAAGAGGGTTGGAGTAAAATAGAAGCTGCCTGAATATGAGGACCTTGTCTGATCTCTATGTCCTTGTGTACAGAGCTATGGAGATAGCGCTATTCTCTGTATAATAGATGTGATGTCTCTGGAGCCCTAATATTCCTGTACAGGGGTCTCTGTAGAGATAATCTTACCCCAGCATTATAGATTGGGAGAAGGAAAAAATGGATTGGGGACATTTTACTGAAATTTCCCTTTAAAAAATGTAATAAAAAATGTTTGTAGGAGGTAAAGAGCCGAGGCTGAAGATGCTTTATCTCCAGAAGTCTACAAAAGAAGAAGGATTGGCAACGCCAAATGTCCTTGTCTATTTTCGAATTGGGAGTTAGGAAAAGGGGCAGGAGAACATTTTGGGATTTGTTTTGGGGGGTGGGGGCAAGAAATGCAATATTTGTCCATTAGTGTAAATATATGAATACAGGTAGATCCAGAAATATTTGGACAGTGAATCTTCGTGATTTCAGCTCTGCAGGCCACTAATCTGGATTTAAAATGAAACAGTGATGAGCGAGCACTAAAATGCTTGTTGCTCGGGTCGAGCAAATTGGAATGCTTTGGTGCTGGACCCGAGCAACGAGCCCAATGTAAGTCTATGGGAAACTTGAGCATTTTTCAGGCGGCTCCCCCCGGCGGTCTGCAGGTGGCCTAAAAATTGCCCAAATCGATGGAAACAGTGCTCAAATGACATGGGGAAGACCCCTGGAAGCATTTCTGACTCCCAGGTCACTGCTGTCAACAACGTTGTCAGAGTATTACGCCACTTTTACGGATTCACAATTAAACATACAAAAACAAAATGGATTTTTCTGGGAAATATATTAAGGAACATCCTTTCCAGGGTAATGACTTGTATATAAGGCAAAATAAATAACCAAAAACAAAAATACTTCTCCACATCTTGGGCTATGTTCACACATAGCGTTTTTGATGCGTTTTTGCACTTTTGCATTGCTTTCAACTGTGAAAAATACATTCACCGGTAAATGACATTTTAACATTTTACAACCTTATCTGGCCATGTGGTGTGTGAGACATGATCAGACACATCCATGCAGTGCTGAAAAGACATGGGAACAGCATGGGGAAGACCCCTCGAAGCATCTCTGAGTCCCAGGTCATTGCCTAATGATCCTATATTACTGTGGTAATAATACAGACATTTTTGGCAACATGACAAATATTAAACTCCATTTAAAATGGGCAAGGCGCGTAACAAGGGAGGGGGAAGTGGACATGCACGCCGAGGCCGTGGGCAACATGAAACTGTGCCTGCTGAGGGAGCACAACAGGCACCCACATCATGTCAAACTACCTTCCTGTCCCAATTGCTATGGGTCGCGTAATACCACTCTTGAAGCCAGAGCAGTGTGAAAAGGTTGTTGGTTGGTGTTAGAAAAACTAACACTTCCTTACTTTAGGTAAGGGTACGGTGAGAATAGAGAAGAAAACAATCTTGAATTGTGTGGATAAAACAAAAGCTTATTTAATGTTCATTCAAAAGTGATTACAAAAATGAAGAAAAATATTTCATAGCACAAAAAAAGAAGTATTAGGTTAGAAGAGAGAAAGGAAACAATTATAGGTTCTTACGTATCTAGAATAGAAGCATGATCCGTGTTGGAGATACTCGAGGAATGAGTGATCTCCCCCATTCATTTCTGGCTCTGCTTATATACCATCTTGCCTCATAGACATACATTGGAGAATATTTTTACAGTTTCATAACCCAATATGGCGACTTGCTGGTATATTAGTAGCTTCTACCATATTAGAACAAAACTAGTAACTTGTGACATATGCATTTTAGCTACGTGCACATCACCTCTTGTTGGTATATTTTAAACATATGGTTAGTGACCTTTAAGGATCATTAGTTATCCCCAAATAACCCATATAGACAAGAGTCCTATAGGTTTGACAGGTGCTTCTACCAAGGTACCAGAATAACTGCACATTCTTTCTCTGTATTTGAATCTAAGCATGGTTAGAGCCTAAGCATGTTAAAGCTTATGTATATATATTTTTGTATCATAAGAAATTAATATTTTACAGTCCCCCCGATTATGATTTAAAAATTATCATAATCAATCCTAAACTCATTCTCTCACCATTCGTATCACATTCATTCTTTATTCTGAAAACCTTGTATCAACATCTGTATTGAATGTCATCTGAGTTCCCAAAAACTTCTAAATTAAAAATTAAAATCAAAAAGTTATATTTTTTTATTTTAACATTTTCTCTTAAAATATCATTAATTTCTGTCTTTATCTTTTTTTGTATATTTTCTTAATTTTACACATAATAAAAATCTGATAAAAAATACACAGCAAGACCAAAATAAATATGATTATGATTGGGTTTGTTAATACATTTTCTGCTGGCATTTTTTCTGAAGACTGTGACCAACTAGTTACCGATCTTCCTAGATTTCTCCACCAAGATGAGCCTGACATACTTGTCCATTCATGTTCAACATAATTTAAGTTACCTTGTTCATGTCTGAATACAATTTCAGCTTCTTTTAGTTGTTTTGTTAACAAACCTTTGTCTTTCTTTATCTCATTTGTCCACATATCCCAAGGGAAATTATATATTTGAGACAAATTGAACTGTATTGGAAGGATTTTCAGATTTCTTGTCCCTATTGACGTAATATTAATACTTTCTTCCTTCTTGTAGATAGTTTTCACATTTCCCCCCATACAATATAAACCTATTGTCAGATTTTCAGCATGTACACAACATGAGAAGAATGCAGAAACAACATATTTTTTGGACATAACTTGGAAACAAATTTTGTTTGAGCTTATTGGAGTCACCAAGTCATGTATCGTGTGCACATTCTCAACTCTGGCATGACATGAGGTATGATTATGGAAACATGAGTTATAAATGACTTTATCCTGTCCAGGTAGGAACATTACCTTAGAAACGAAATGTAAGCATGAAGAAATGTCTAATTGTCCAGTGTTTGTACCATCAAATGCAAAATCTGTGTCCTGTAATAGATAATACAGCAATTATGTATTACTAACAGGAATTCCCAGTAATAGGAACCATGGGTTCTTCTCTTCCCGATATTGGGATTAGCGATGTTACTATACAAATGTTCTGTTCACATCCTAACCACTTATTTACCCACAAATCTGTGTGATTTATTGCAAAATTATATTCTGTATGAAAAATTCTCATTATTCCTAAAGGTGTAATTTCACTTTGCAATGCCTGTGCAATCATTTTCAGATTGGTGGAATATTCAATCTGAATTTCTAGACATGCTCCGGCCACTTGGGATTCCTGCTCACTTTCTATTAGAGCTAAAGTAGCATCTTGTAGATGTGACACTGAAGATCCCAGCACAGCAGCAGTGTTCAAAACCATCTTCTCAAGGAGTTGATTCAAACTTTTCTGAATTTTTACCCCTTTACCTCCGATATACCCAATATTTTCCAAATCTGATTTAAGTGTATGAATGTCCATAATGTTAATTTAACTTCCCACTGTTCCTAATTCCCCCAAAATACCTTCTAATATCCCCCTCTTACTTCTAACCTGTGTTGAAGTTCTTCTCCCAAAACATTGTTGTATTCCCATTTCCATGTTGATGAGATGTGATTGACACTGGGGATATCTGGATGATATTTTCCAACTAGACATGCTAAAAGTCCAGACCATAGTCATCAACACTCCATCCCTTAATAGAGGTTTAGATTGGAATTGATTGATTTGGAAAGGAGTTGATGGTTGAAACCTTGTCTGTGTACATACATTATCTAATCCTGACCAAACATTTACATCTTTACATTGTTTGTAATTATTTTTAGTTAAAACACAAATTGATAAAGTCCAGAATCTTTAAGAGATGGATTATCTAGAGAAAAAAAAAATTCTTATCCAACCATCTCACATTCCCATATTGACTTCTGGGTATAACATTTGTTGGACCATTTGAAAAACTTCCCAAAAATAATTTGTTTCTGGTCCATGTTAACAAAGACTCGGGAGGTAACTCTAACCTTGTGTTGCATTTCAATTCAAGAGGAGACATATTTTCTTGACTATGTACTGCTTGTGGTGCGACCCTTACTTCTGGAGCGATAGTACTTGTTACTGTAAAAACTACAGATACCTGTACTTGTACTGGTTCTCTGGAAGTTCCATGTTTTTACCCAATCTTCATCTCCTTCTGTAATAGAAAGTAATGAAGGATCAAAAATTTTCCCAAAACGTTGTGTCTTTAACACAATCTCGGTTTCATATGTTCTAACTGTCCCTTTTGCGAGCATATCATTAGTAATATCACTCGACCACACAGCTTTCTCTTCACCTCTTATCTCTATATTCCAGTATAACACATCTGTAGGATTACATTCCCATGTGCCTGTCTTATTATTATGTATATAATCTCCTTGTAACTGTGTAAACTTACTCTTAGGTCCTATGGCAGCATGTAATATTATGGCAGTGTTGTGTATGAAGTGTAGCTCAATGCAGCATTTTACACCATAACCCATGCAAATGTTTCCAGTAATATCTACTAAATCATCTGGTATGTCTTCCTCTATTAGATTTTGTATACTTGATCCTCTTGGTTTCCGTGAATGTAAAGTTCCTTTGATATGTCCATCCACTTCACTAGTATTTGTTCCATGATATAAAATGTCTTCTGCATAGACCACAATTAAAATAGTACAAAGTAGCAGAAATGTGGTTCCCATCAGATAGTAGCTTTCCTGAGAAACTTTCTTTTCTTGAAGAATTGATGTTGAATCCCTTCCATCAAGGACATGGTATTCTGCATTCCAGCTCTTTTTGGAATCCATTTCTTCCTAAAAGAAATGCAGTATCATTATTTTGCAATATAAAATTTGCATTGATCAACATGTACCCACAATTTTTGTTGTCTGCGAGTAGTTTTAACCACGTTGGATGCTGGTTGCACTAGGATCTTAACTCGTCCCATGGTATCGATTATTTTAAAGGGACCTTCCCAGTTACTTTCCCAAGGTCCACTCTTCCTGAAAGTTTTAATCATGACTAGAGCCCCTTTTTTGAATTTGGATTCATATGGTGGCTTCATCCTCTGCATTCTTGATGCAGGATGTAGAAGAATGGTTTTCAAGTTTTCCTACAACAATTGCCACCATTTGGACCTTGGAACAGCATCTTTTTGAGGTGTGGACAAAAATGGTTCATGTGGGAAAAACAATGGCATTTTTCTTCCTGTCATTAGTTCAAAAGGAGTAAACTGAGTTGTGGAGATAGTTGTTCCTCCAACACTCAACAGTACAAAAGGTACTACATCCACCCAAGTATTACCTTTGTCCAATAACATTTTGGCAATTCTGGATTTTATTATCCTATTCATCCTTTCCACAATACCAGCAGACTGTCGATGGTAAGGTACATGAAACTATTGTACCCCTAGAATAGTACAAACTGCTCACATGATTCTTCCTGTGAAGTGACTTCCTCGATCAGAGATAATTATTCTGGGGATCCCCCAAGTACAAAAGACACGATTAACTAATGCTCTAGCTGTAGACAAAGCATCATCTTTCCTGACAGGTAAAAATTCAACCCATTTAGAAAAAACATCTACTACAATCAATGCATACCTGAGACCATTTTTACCTGATGGTAATGGACCAATGTAGTCTATTTGTAACGTAGACCAAGGACCATCTGCAGGTGCGGTTCTCAGTAGTGGCGGTTTCTGTCATTTTGGTCTTGGATTAATTTGGGCACAAATGAAGCATGATTGAACAATATTGCGTACAGTTTCTTCCATCTTTTCCCAGTAAAATCTCTCTTTGAGAATGCCTAACAATCTCTGTTAGCCCAAATGACCCAAGCTGTCATGATTATATCTCGTGAACTCATCCTGTAGATGTTTTGGTACAACAGGACGCAAGTCCCCATTTAAGTCATGACACAAAACCCGGGAAGCAACAAGAGTTGTATCTTTTTCTTGTTCTTCCGCAAAAGAAGGGATATGCGTGTCTGTTCTTTGAACTGCTGAAACCTCAAGAGGTTTAGGCTCAAACACTTCTCCTGTCAGGGCTGCCTTTTTTGGCTAATGTATCTGCGGTTGCATTTCCAACAGATAATTCATCATCAGAATTTTTATGGGCAGGAACTTTGACAATTGCAAAACTATTAGGGGTTTTTGAAGCTATCTCAAAAATTGTTTTCAGTGTGTCACTATGTACAAGAGTCTTGTAAGGCTGTGTGCCCACAATGCATTTTTTAAGAGTTTCTGCAGCGGCAATTCCGCTGCAGAAACGCTTAAAAAACGCTTGGTAGAAGGCCTGCCATGCTCCCCAATGCTGTGCACATGCTGCGGAAATTTCCGCTGCGGATTATCATTGCAGAAAAAAATGCAGCACTACCAATTATTTTGCGGAAGCGCTGCGTTTTCGCCACCATTGACTTGCATTGGAACGCATGGAATATGCATCCCTGGATCTGTAGATGCGCATTCCATGCGTTTCAATGTGCGGATGGTACCCGGGTCTGGAGAGGAGGAGACTATCCTCCGGACCTGGGTACCATAGAAACTGTGAAAAAAAGAATAAAATAAAAAATAAATATTATATTTACCTTCTTATGGCCTCCGGTGTGCTTGTCTTGGCTTGCCGGCAGATCGCGGTAGAGTCAAGGACCTGCGCTGACGTCATTTAGTCATGTGATGGGTCACGCAACGCTGACGTCGGCAGGTCCTTCAGTGTACCGCGAGCTGCCGGCAAGCCGAGACACATTGAATAAAGACTCCAGGGGCCATCGGAAGGTAAGTATGATATTTATTTTTTACCATTCTTTCAGTCACACTATATAAATCCATGCCATTTGCATGGATTTATATAGTGTGACCAAGTTGTCAAGTACTTTCCAAGTGATGCTAAAATCGCTTGGAAAGTGCTTGACAACCCACATGTGGAAATGCATGTGAAGAACGCTTCACATCAGCATGTCCCTGGCAGGAAAAACGCATGTACAATGTGCATGTACAATCCGCATGCGTTTTTTTGCCAGGGAGATGCAGAAACGCTCAGGAAAAAATCCGGAGCATTTCCGCATCGTGGGCACATAGCCTTAGAAGAATCTACAGCATCTCTTTTTCAAAACTGACAGGTAATCTGTCAGTGATCTCACAACATAGGAGCTATCACTGTAGATTACAATGGGACACTGATCATCAGCCTCATTCAGCTGTAGCACCATTCTTACCGCTTCTAGCTCTGCCCTCTGAGCTGAAAAATGACTCGGTAACTTGTGCTTTACCACCTGTCCTCTTTTGGGATAAAAAATGTCATATCCTGTATAAGAGTGCCCATCTGAATAGAATCTGGAACCATCTACAAAGACTGCTTCATCTGTTACCTCTGCCTACCGTCTGAAAAATGATGGAATAGGATCCTGAAAAGACTGGAGACAATCATGAGTTTGCCCTTCATATTGCATCAACTGAGGAAGAACATATTTGACCTTATAATCTACCTCAATTTGATTGGGAGACAATGACAGTAACCAATGAGCAAATCTCTGATGTGGGATATCTGGGATATTTTTCTCAAAGAGAAGTTTTAGTGTAGAATGAGGAGTTTGTAGAATGATTTTTTTAAAACCAACGCGTTCAGTTGCTTTCACTGCAAAGAAGACACCTACCAAATAGCCTAAAATTCTCCACTCTTCTGCCTGCAATTGTAACAGAACAGCAGACACCGCTGTCTCTGATGGGTGAACTTGCAAAACAAATGGAGCTGAAGAATCTACTGTGGACAAAGCAGGTGCATTCTGTAAATTAATTTTCAATTGTTCAAATGAGGTTTGTTGTTCAACATCCCAAGGACCAAAATAATCATTATTTTCACCTTTCAAAAGATCGTACAAAGGCCTGGCCTTTTCAGCAAAATTTTCAATGAGATTCCTGGAATAGTTTACAAGACCCCAAAAATGTCGCAATGCCTTGTGTGTGGTTGGGATTGGGAGAGAAGCGATCGCCTCTATTCTTTCCTGCAATGGCTGTCTTTTTCCTGGACTCAACAACACTCCCAGAAACCTGACCTCGGTCTGCATCAATTTGACCTTTTTAGTGTTAAATTTCAACCCTGCATCATACAACAGTTCAAACAATTCTGTCAAAAGAGAAACATGTGACTCCTTATCCTCAGTAGACAACAGAATATCACCACATATTGCAGTATGCAATCAGGCCTAGAAAATCTGGATAATACCTTTACCTACGCCTGATGAAAAACACTAGGTGACAAATGTGCTCCTAGAGGTAACCTGCAAAACAGATATTGCTCATCCAAGAAAGTAAATGCAAACTTGTACTGACAGCTCTTTTCAAGAGGTATACTGAAAAATCATTACTGATGTCTAGTACAGAGAAATATTTTGCCTTTGCATTTAGCCTTGCCATCATGTCATGAGTATCGGCAACAATGGGAGCAACATTGGGAGTATGTTTATTAAACATCCGCAAATCCAATATCATTCGATATGTACCATCAGATTTCTATACACACCATAAAGGATTGTTACTTACAGAGTTAGCCTTAGGTATGACACCTTGAGCTAGCGATTCCTGTATGATCTTAGACATAGAACCAATTTAATCTGGAGGCAATTTATACTGACGCTGTGGAGGAGGATCACATCCTTCTACATTCACAATTACATCCTTCATTGTACCCAACCTCATAACTGAACTGAGCCCAAAGAGAAGGGAAGCATTGCACAATTTCAGTCAGTACTTCATCACCACCAGTTTCAGGCCATAAATGATCTGATGACACAACATCATTCAAGCAAATACTTCCAACATGGCTAAATTCACTAGGGTCAATGACTACAGGTTCCAGATCACTTGATTCCCTAGATCAATTACCCATTCGAATTTCTGCATAAAATTTGTGCCAAGTATATTCTCAGAATCACAACAATACCAAATGTCAATTCCTGTTTTGAAAGAACCTGGTATTTCCAACATAACATTGAGAACGAGCTTTGCGTTTGTTTTTCCTTTTCCGCTGAATCCGATAATATTACAACTTGGAGATTCTGGTTTTACCATCAAATCAAGGTTAGTAACACTTAATTGTGCCCCCGTATCAATAAGAAACACAGCACTCTGTTCTGCCAAAATCACATTGAGAAATGGTCTTCCACAGTCATCCAATGTAACTTGAGTCACAAATTCCAATGGATGGGGTGTGGGAGCATTCTTTGCTAGTCAGAGAGATGGAGGAGATGGGAGCAGACCAGTGTCCCTGCAATTTGACTTTCACGGTCATTTCTCTGATCTGTCTGATTAATGGAGCATATGGTGACTGTGTTTGTGTACTGTCAGTGTGAGGGTATGTGAGAGAATTGAATGGAGGGGCGGAAGGTTTGTTGGATGATTTTGGAATAAGTCAGTTTTCCCTTGCAAGCTTACCTGTTCCCGGTGTACCTGCCTCTGATTTTGCTCTCAAAAATTTCCTGCCTTGCCACTTTAAGTGTCCAAGTATACCACAAAAATAACAATTAATATTGCTCCTCTGTGTGATATTTTTACCTCTATGTTCAGTGTAATCTCTGTTCCTAGATGTTAATGTGGGTTTAGGTTTTGGTTGAGTTTTTTCTGATGTCAGTTATCTATCTTTTTCCTCATGAACTACAGCTATTTTTGCCTTGACCTGGTTCTGCTTCATGGATCTCCTAATTTTGTCAATAAAAGATGTTGCCTCCTGCAATGATGTCTGAACACTAGCCAATTGCACTGATACAGGATCTAGGTACTTTAATTTTGTTACATACAATTTGATCATCGATGTTGGTTCCTCATTAGGCCCCACAATAGGCATCACCATTCTATAGACCTGTTCAAATTTGACCAAAAAAGCAAATGGGTCATCATGGATACTCGCACTCAAATGACGCAAAATGTCAAGAGAGGGCGAGTCTCCTGTGGTAAATAATAGCAATTGTCTAAGTCTGTCTTCTTTTGTACTATGTGTCAGTTCATTATCCTCATTTAGTCTGGGCGTGATCTGTAATCTTTTTGCCATATGTGAGGGTAACCAAACTCTGAATGTCTTGTTTTTTTGTTCATCATTAAGATTGAATTTATCTTTATTAGATTCAAAAATATCTGCATTATAAAAAGCATCCATCTTATCATTGTACTTTGGAAAGTCTTTTACAATTTTCATTAATTGATCATGTATTTTAAGATTGATTTGTGCTGCTTTGTCATGTAATTTTTTCCTTTGTAATTCATTTCCCTGTAAACTTTCTACTGAAATATCTGGATTTTGTGTGTCTGGTACAAATGATGTGGAGGTATTATCTTCACTTTTACTATTGGATCTTGTACTTACAGAAACCTTTTTTATGTCTTGGTGTAGTTTGGACAATAACTCTGTCCAAGGATCAATTTGATCCAATTATTCAATATGTTCTGCCAAAATCAAACAATTAGGACAATCAGAGTAATCCCCGTCAGCGTCTTGTGTCTCAGTATGACTGGTCTCCTGTGTGTCCACCTGTTTGTCAGAATGACTGAAGTCTTGTGTGATAATCCATGCTTTCCGTGTGTCAGTTTCTTCAAAGACTAAATTATTGTACACACGGACCATATGCATCACATTTTGAAGCCTTCTCTGTAACTATTTTACAGAGAGAAACCTTTTATCAGTACTAAGATTCTCTGCTTCACATTGGCTATACAAACTAGACCATAAATGTGCATCTGTATGACTATGAAGAAACAAACTGTATGTTAGTTTTCTTAGAATAGTCATGAATAAAATCCATTTCTCACCTATGGAATGGCTTTTCCTCTCCTGGATTGATCCAACCGTTGATGGATGGTCCTTTGTGGCTTTTCTGTGTTCCGCAGACCTCCATGTGGTTGTATGCTTTGGAGACCAACTCCTCACCGTCCTGTAGATTCCATTTGATCCCTGTGAATATGTGGAATTCCTGAGACTTGGACAACAGGTTTGTTTTTTTTTTTGCCTGATCCTGTTCTGTCCACTTCTATGGAAGCAGTGGTGTAATGTCTGACCCTGCTCTGTTCACTTCTTTGGGAGCAGTGGTGTAATGTCTGACCCCGCTCTGTTCACTTCTATGGAAGCAGTGGTGTAATGTCTGACCCCGCTCCATCCACTTCTATGGGAGGAGTGGTGTCATGTGTGACCCCGCTCAGTCCACTTCTATGGTTGCAGTGGTGTCATGTGTGACCCCGCTCAGTCCACTTCTATGGTTGCAGTGGTGTCATGTGTGACTGTGCTCAGTCCACTTCTATAGGAGCAGTGGTGTAATGTGTGACTCCACTTCGTCCACTTCTATGGGAGCAGTGGTGTAAGGTGTGACCCCTCTTGTCCACTTCTATGGGAGCAGTGGTGTAAGGTGTGACCCCTCTCGTCCACTTCTATGGGAGCAGTGGTGTAAGGTGTGGCCCTGCTCCATACATTAGAAACTGTGTATGTAATTCCATCCTGTATGATACACTCTGCTGAGCTCAATATCTAATCCCATAATGTGATACACTACACTTAGTCCTGTATCTAATCGCGCATGTGATACAGTCCACATATCCAACCCCAGTTTATGATACAGCGAGCAGCACCATCAGGATCAGCTCTGCCGGTCGTCCTCAGTGACACTGTACTTGTCAGTATCACTGGCGGTCACTAACAAAATTTGCGATACTCTCCAGACCAGTGTATCTAATCCCGTCATCGTGTGCATTACGCCCTGGACTGGACTGATGTATCTAATCCCGTCATCGTGTGCGATACACCCTGGACTGATGTATCTAATCCCGTCATCGTGTGCGATACGCCCCGGACTGGTGTATCTAATCCCATCATGTGATACACTACACTGAGCCCTGAATCTAGATATGTGTAGTGTATCATGTGCTGTGAATAATCCCAGTGTGTGTAACACGCCGTGTATTGTTATGGTAAATATTTATACTTTGTTTTGATTATTATTTTAGACAATTAAATCTACCTATAAGACTGGACTGGAAGAGAAAAGGTTTCAGCACCAGCATAGGAAGGGGTTCTTTACGGTAAGAGCAGTGAGAATATGGAATTCACTGAGTGAGGAGACGGTAATGTTGGATTCACTACACCAGTTCAAGCGGGGACTGGATGCTTTTCTAGATACCAGGCAGATTTCTGCATATACTTAAAAATAGAATAAAATAGTAGGTTGATACAGGGATTTATTCTGACTGCTGGTTTCAGAGTCGGGAGGGAATTTTTCCTCAGGTGAAGATTGGCTAAATCATTTGGGGTTTTTGCCCTCCTCTGGATCAACTTTAGCAACTACAGAACTTACAGGTCGAACTTGATGGACGCAAGTCTTTATTCGGCTTTACAAACTATGTACTATGTATATATATTTTTGATAATTTAATATTAGCCTTATAAGTGTTACTCATAAAAGCGATAACACGGCATTGTATGAAATATAGAGCTGTCTTCGTGTTAAGCTTTCCTTGTTTTTAAAAGTCTAGTAAATTAGACAGAGCTGCTTTCAAGCACGACTGTTATTTCCAATTAAAATACTTTCTTTCTTAGGTAATGTTAGCCACCCATTTCTTCTTGGGGTGTAATAAAGTACCTGTTGCTTGGGTTCTGAGGGCAGACAAGAATTATACACTCAGACACTGGCTGTATGTTATTTTCTTTCTCAATCTCAATTATCTCAATCCAGATTCTTGGAAGGGCTACCAAGACAGTATCTAACCCCAGCGTATGATACAGAGAGCAGCACTAACAGAAGTGGCGCTGCCGGCCGTCCTCGGTGACACTGTACTTGTCAATATCACTGGCAGTCACCAACAAAATGGCTCCACACTGTGATCCTAAACTTCATCCTCTCTTATCCTGTTACAAACACCCAGAAGGGGAGGAGAGGAGCGACATCACACACAGGAGAGCAGACCCAGCCCACATTTACTGCAGTCGTAATGTGAGCTAGTTGTACACAAGGTTTTCATGGAAAATTTCAGCAGCTGCTCCCCCTAGTCTTTAAAAGTGGAAATACCAAACCTTGTTAAATTATTTTTCATATTTTACTTCATTAAAAACAAATAATATTATTTAAAAAAAGAAAATCAAAACATTAATACTTTACATTTTTTTAATTGTTTACATTTTTTTATGGCACCTTCCCTTTAATCATCTAATTGCTGTAGTTACTATTGACAGCAGCATCTAAGGAGTTAAACGGCCATGGTCGGTTCCAACACTGATTGTGGCCAATGCAGCAAGTTGTCAGCTATAGTGTACAGCTGGATTGTCACCTGTTGGAGGACGCTATTCTCTTATATATCAGGTCAGTAAAGACGTATTGGTGGTCATTAAGGGGTTAATTATGTTATATGTTTTTGTACAATTTGTCAATAACATATATAGTTTCTCCCCATCGGAGTTATTTTTGATGGTCAACAAAATTGATTTTTCAGTAATTAATTTTTCACACTCTTGGTATGAGAATGACTTCTCCCGCTGTGGGATTTTTGACGTTTAAAGGGGTTGTCCAAGTAGTGGACAAACATTCCACATGTTTGACCCTGTTAAAATAAAAACAATTATTGACAGAAATATTTCACTTTTTACCAAGTGAGATAGGAGATCATCCTGAAGTCCGCAGTAAAAATCTGTTTATTTTGTTTAGGAGACAAGTGAGATACTCAGCAGGCTGTCTGACGCTAATTCATTCCGATCAAGCTTATACAGGCAATGCAAAATATACACAATCAGATATGACAGGCAGCTAACACTAATACTTGCTGCCGACTATAGATAATATTCTAAGCATACTGTGCTTCAAAAGATACGGTTACGGCTTCTACACATACAGTGGTGTGAAAATGTTTCCCCTTCCTGATTTCCTATTCTTTTGCATGTTTGTCACTTAAATGTTTCAGATCACCAAACAAATTTAAATATTAGACAAAGATAACACAAGTAACCACAAAATGCAGTTTTTAAATGAAGCTCTTTATTATTTAGGGAAAAAAAATCCAAACTTATAGGGCCCTGTGTGTAAAAGTGATTGCCCCCTAAACCTAATAACTAGTTGGGCCACCCTTCGCAGCAACAACTGCAATCAAGCATTTGCAGTTTGGCAATGAGTCTTTTAACACGCTCTGGGGGAATTTTGGCCACTCATCTTTGCTAAATTTTTGTAATTCAGCCACATTGGAGGGTTTCCGAGCATGAACCGCCTATTTAAGGTCATGCCACAGCATCTAAATCAGATTAAAGTCAGGACTTTGACTAGGCCACTCCAAAGTCTTAATTTTGTTTTTCTTAAGCCATTCAGAGGTAGGTGGATTTGCTGGTGTGTTTTGGATCATTGTCCTGATGCATAACCCAAATGCGCTTCAGCTTGAGGTCACAAACAGATGGCCGGACATTCTCCTTCAGGATTTTTTGGTAGACTGCAGAATTAATGGTTCCATTTACCACAGCAAGTCTTCCAGGTCCTGAAGCAGCAAAACAGCCCCAGACCATCACACTACCACCACATTTTACTGTGGGTATGATGTTCCTTTTCTGAAATGCTGTGTTACTACTATGCCAGATGTAATGGGACATTCACCTTTCAAAAAGTTCAACTTTTGTCTCGTCAGTCCACAGTGTATTCTCCCAAAAGTCTTTGGAGATCATCAAGATGTTTTCAGACAAAACTGAGAAGAGCATTTATGTTCTTATTGCTTAGCAATTGTTTTAGTCTTGGAACTCTGCCATGCAGGCTATTTTTGCCCAGTCTCTTTCTTATGGTGGAGTCTTGAACACTGACCTTAACTGAGACAAGTGAGGCCTGCAATTCTTTGGAAGTTGTTGTGGGGTCTTTTGTGATCTCTTGGATGAGTGGCCGCTGCGCTCTTAGGGTAATTTTGGTCGGCCAGCCACTCCTGGGAAGGTTGACCACTGTTCTATGCTTTTGCTATTTGTGGATAATGGCTCTCACTGTGGTTCGCTGAAGTCCTAAAGCTTTAGAAATGGCTTTATAACCTTTTCCAGATTGATCGATCTCAATTACTTTTTTCTCATTTGTTCTTGAATTTATTTGGATCGCGGCATGATGTCTAGCTTTTGAGGATCTTTTGGTCTACCTTACTTTGTCAAGCAATTCCTATTAAAGTATTTTCTTGATTGAGAACAGGTGTGGCAGCAATCAGGCCTGATTGTGGCTAGGGAAATTTAACTCAGATTCCCAAAGATGTGATAAACCACAGTTAATTTAAGTTTTAAGTGGTGTGTGTGTGTGTGTGGGGGGGGGGGGGGGGGGGGGGTGTCACTTTTTCACACAGGGTCCTGGAGCTTTGGATTTCTTTTTCTCTTAATAATAAAATACCTTCATTTAAAAACTGCTTTTTGTGTTTACTTGTGTTATCTTTGTCTAATATTTAAATCTGATGATCTGAAACATTTAGGTGTGACAAATAAGCAAAAGAATAAGAAATCAGGACGGGGCAAACACTTTGTTTTACACCACTGTATCTCAGAATGTTAGATGCTTCTGACCGCAAAGAGCACGACTGAAAAGTAGACTTGTTATGATCTTTTGATAAACCTATATTTCTAGAACTAAGGATTCAAATCTCTATTAATGAACACACTGAATATATACATAATGGATAAACAATATACTTATTACAAAAATTATTATAAGAACTATACAAACCCCCCATACTTGTGCCGTTCCATCGGCGTCAGCACTTGTGTTCCCGGGGCTCAGGTCAGGTTGTTTCGCCATGTGAGCCCTGAGCCCAATCAGCGCTGGTGTCACATTTAACGAGGCCAAACATGAGGAATGACAAAGCATTGTCCAAGTAGAGGACAACCCCTTTAAGAATCGAGAGCAGAAGAAAATCCAGCTTCAATGATCCTCTAAAAACATTGCTTTATTGAGTAAATATAAAAAATCTGAGATAACAGCATGGATGTTACTACTCTAGAGGGGGAAATATTTTCTAGCAGACACGTTTCAGACAGTAAGGTCTTTAGTCATTGAAGCTGGATTTTTTTCTGCTCTCGATTTGTATTCCTGCTGCATGGCTGGTTTCCTGAGCGTTGGATTCCTCAATGGTTGAGCTGAATTATTTTGTTTTTTTTCTTAGTAACCCCTTTAAGAAGATACAATTTTCGATTAAAACATTTCCAAAATTCTGAACATGAAAAGGGGCTTTTCCCGTGTGGTTTCTCTGATGTTTATTAAGGCTGAGTTCACACGATGCGTATTTCATGCGTTTCCGCGGCGTTTTTGCAGTTGCGTTAACGCCGCGGAAACGCATGAAAAATGCATGGTAGAAGGGAAGCAATGTTCCCCAATGGAAATCCGCATGTGCTGTGCCCATGATGCGGATTTTTCCGCAGCGTTAACGCTGCGGTCAAAAATCCGCAGCATGTCAATTAATTTTGCGGAAACGCGGCGATTTCGCCGCCATTGACTTGCATTAGAACGCGCCAATTCCGCAAGACTGCATCTGTACTTGCGTAATTGGTGCGTTCTAATGTGCGGATGGTACCCGGGTGTAGAGGAGAGGAGAGTCTCATCCACACCCAGGTACCATTAAAAAAGCTGTAAAAGAAGAATAAAATAAAAAATAAATGTATTCTTACCATCTGTCGGCCCGCGCAGCGCTCCCGCTTGGTTCCCGGCACTTGCAGTGAGTTGTAGGACCTGCGGTGACGTCAGAGTCATGTGACGGGTCACGTGACGCTGACGTCGGCAGGTCTTTCAATTCAAAGTTGCCGGCGAGGGAGAACAGATTGAGCAGGACAGCGCGGGCCATCGGAGGTAAGTATATACACTCTCTCGGTTCACACTGTATAAATCCATGCTGTTTGCATGGATTTATATAGTGTGACCTAGTTATCAAGCACTTTCCAGGTGATGCTAACATCGCCTGGAAAGCGCTTGTCAATCTGCATGCGGAAACGCATGTGAATCTGCATGTGGATCCGCATGTATTCTGCAGGAAAAACGCATGTGTGACACCCCAGGGGTCTGGTTGCCACAGTGATAGAGATATTACGTCTGAGAGCAGGTGGGAGGTCCTTTGGTCAGGGATCCTGTGCATGCCACACCTCCTGCCCAGTCTTGGGAGGGGAAGGACTTCCCCTATATAAACCCGGGGCTGAGGCAGAGTGAGTGAGAAAGAAGACAGAACAAGAGTAGAGAAGAGAAGCAGCATAGCAAGAAACATCAGGAGCTCTGTGGGGAGCAGTGTTACAACGAGTCAGGGGCTGGCAGCTACAGAGCTCGCCCTGACTGAGAAGATTTCTAACCGGACCCGGAGTCCGAGGCTGTGGGGACTAACTCCTACCCAGCAGCAGAAACCGTCCGGCAGAGGATTTCAGGTCCTCTGGCCCAGAAGCCCGAAGGCACGGTCACACGCGTGGGACCAGCACCGCCATCGTGGAGCGGAAGCCATTAGAAGGCCCCGAGTCACCGGCCATAAGGGTGAGCACCACACGGTACACTCAGGGACGTGGGCTACTTATTCCCGCCTCTAGCAAGGTAGCCAGAAGAGTACAGTTAGTTGGGAAGGCCTACAACTCCGCCTGGCCAGGGGAAATCCCATCTGCTCAAGGACTGACCAGGCCCCTATCACTAGCAAGTACTCCGGGAGGGTCTATCTTTGTCACCAGTAAAGACCCTGAACTACACCGCACCGTCTCTGAGTGGTTCCTGCTACCCCCATCATCCACGTCGGCTGCCCTGAGGCCATACCCCTCCCGTTGGGGGTTATACCATCCACGCTGCACCATCCTTCCACCGGCCTCAGCGGTCTGCCCCGCAGCGGCAGCTCCATAGCTGCATTCAACGGGTGGCGTAGTCACCAACCATCTACTGCTAGTACATCGCCGCTCAGTTTGACTCCCTGGGCACGGACCGGGTCGCCGCCACGAGACTACAACCCTCAAGAGATCCGGCTCCGGGTAAGCTCCCGCGTGCGCAACGCAGCGCGACACAGGCCCAGGGGCGCGTCAACTTTGGCGTAGTCGGCAGGATTTCGTGCCCGCAACCACCGGGTACTGCGTGCCTGAAAAGCAAAGACTGTTCAAACTTACCAGTGGTGAAGATTCCCGCTATCCGTGGAGGTTTCCCGCCATCCGGCGCCATCTTCTACCTTCTTCCCGCCATCCGCGAAGTTTTCCCGCCATCCGGCGCCATCTTCGACCTTCTTCCCGCCATCCGTGGAGTTTTCCCGCCATTGGACGCCATCTTGAGGACGCCGCACGGGAAGAAGAGGGGCGTGGACTCCGAAAGCGCGCGAGAACTGAAGCCCCGCCTCACGTCCGGACGTTGCGTAAGGTCCTGGAAGGAGCCCAGCAGACGCCGACGTCACCGGAGCGCGACGGAAGGTCCTCAACCCTGACGATCCACTGCAGAGCCGCGGCCTACGGAACAGGATCATCGCAAGGTAGGCCACGGTCCACTAGGGGGGAGGAAGATGTCGGATACGGAGGTAGAGCTTCACTGCCTCAACCCCCGCCAGCGCCACCGCTGCTGCAGTTATGCCCTTCACCATGCCCTATATCCCGGGAGCAGCTTGGCTACCCCAGTACTCAGGGGAGTCACATACCCTGCATGACTTTAGAGAAAAGCTGGATAGCCTCTTCCAGGTGTACCCCCTCACAGAAGAGCAAAAAGTGAGCATCCTGGTGGCCCAACTAACCGGGGCAGCCAAAAGGGAAGTAAAATCCTGGCCACCTGGGAGGAAGACTGTCGCAGGGATACTAACCCGGCTGAAGGACACCTTTGATACCCGCACCTCAGCCGAGATTAAGCTTAGATTCTACGGGTGCAAGCAGCGAGCGCATGAGAGTATAAGGGACTATGCACTAAACCTACAAGAGGCCCTGAGGGCCATAAAGCAGACCGACCCTGATGGGGTGGGAAACGAGGACAGGCTGTTGACTGAACAATTTATAGAGGGTTTATATTGCAATGCCCACCGAACCCAGTTGCGGGCAATGGCCTTACAAGATCCCCATCTGGACTTTGCACAGTTCAAGGACAGAGCCATCCGGGTGCTCCGAGAACCGGCACCGGGTGGCGTTGTGACCCACAGGCGCCCAGCTATCACTTACCACCAGGAGGCGGCGCCCTTGTCGGCAGGGCCTGTGGGAGCTGATGCGCAGGCTTTGGACAATGACCCGGCTCCAGACCTACGCCATCAGGTCCAAGAGCTAGCTAAGAGCGTTGCTGCGCTATCCCGAACTGTGCAGTCTTTACAGGTTTCCACCCCAGGGAAGATCCAGCTGGCATCCGGACCGGAGGACATCCCGTGGCGTCGACCAAGGAGGACCCCAGTGACCGATACAGCGAGGACGGACGACCCATCTGCCGCCGCTGCAATCAACCCGGACATATGGAAAGGTACTGTTCTTTAAACGGGCACAACCTGGGGTAGAGGGCCAACCCCCAGGAAAAAGATCACCAGGCCCATCGAACTGGCGCGACAGATATGTGGGAGGACGTCCAGTCTTGCCTGTGGTACTGGATGGCATTCCCATGAGTGCCCTACTGGACACCGGGTCACAGGTCACCACCATCCCGTACGTGCTCTTTAAGCAGTACTGGAATGACTCGGATATTACCCGCTACCCTGACGACGACTTGAGTATCATCGCCAGCAATGGCCAGCCCGTGCCACAAATCGGATTTAAAGAGGTGACCATCAAAATCGGTAGAGTCGAACTGGCAGCACAGGGACTGATCATTGTAGACATTGACAAACATGAGAGCCACCCAAAAATAACTCTAGGAACTAATGTAATTGAGAATTGTCTTGCAGAAGTGATTTTCCTTCTACAGCAGGTTGCCAAGAACGCCAGCTCCGGCGAGCAGCGAGTGCTCCAGAAAGAGATCCGGGCACTGATGCGACGGCAACAGGTGGAACTCTCCGGCGGTGAGATTGGTAGCGTAAGAATGTGTGACCCTTTCCCTATTGCCATGCCCCCAAAAAGTGAAATGATGATTTGGTGCCGGGCAGCTATTGGTCCGAGAGGTAGAGATTACCAGGCAATGGTAGAACCAGTTTACTCAGACAGTAGGCCCACCATTTTGACAGCACGGGGGGTGGTCAATGTACGCCATGGGAGGGTGCCCGTTCGCATAATCAATATCGGGGAGAGGGAAGTGTACCTGCCCCGGTATGCCACGCTAGCAAAATTATATACCATCAACCAAAACTCTATACAGTCTGTGGAACCCTTGCCTCCATCTCACCCGGAGGAAGGTAACGGCTCTAAGAAAGTAATGGAGGATTGGTGTCAGCAACTACACTTGGGAACTGACTCCACTCCCTCCCACCAGAAACAGGGAGTCTACCGGGTGGTTCAAGAGTATGAGAGAGTGTTTAGTAAACACCCGTTAGACTTCGGGCGAGTCAAGGGGGTAGAACACCGCATCCCCACGGGAGATCATCCTCCCATAAAAGAGAGGTATCGACCCGTACCCCCTGCACATTACCAACACGCCAAGGGGATGCTTAGAGACATGAAGGAGGCTGGGGTAATCCGGGATAGCTGTAGCCCCTGGGCAGCCCCGCTAGTTTTAGTCAAAAAGAAAGACAACACCATGAGGATGTGTGTAGATTACCGGAAAATCAACCGTATCACACACAAGGATGCGTACCCCTTACCAAGGATAGAGGAGTCATTGGCTGCTTTAAGGTCTGCTAACTTCTTCTCTACCTTGGATCTCACTAGCGGGTACTGGCAGGTTCCTGTAGCAGAGGCGGACCGGGAGAAGACCGCATTCACCACCCCGATGGGACTTAGCGAGTTCACCTGCATGCCGTTCGGACTCTGCAACGCCCCAGGAACCTTCCAACGATTAATGGAGTGCTGTCTGGGCCACAGAAACTTCGAGATGGTCCTGTTGTACCTGGACGATGTCATTGTATACTCCAAAACTTATGAGGACCACCTGAAACACCTGGCGGAGGTGTTCGAAGCTCTGGCGAGTTACGGCCTAAAGGTGAAACCCTCCAAGTGTCACCTCCTGAAACCAAAGGTGCAGTACCTGGGACACGTGGTGAGCGCTGACGGAGTGGCTCCCGACCCCGATAAGATCACCGCAATTAAGGGATGGCCAAGCCCCTCCAGCGTAAAAGAAGTGCGGCAGTTCCTCGGGTTGGTAGGCTACTACCGAAGGTTTATTCCCGGTTTCACCAAAAAGGCAGCGCCTATGCAGGACCTCCTGATAGGCCAGTCCCGGAAGGCCAAGAACCAGAAGCCGCCCTTCAAATGGGAAGAGCTAGAAGAAGAGTCCTTCCGCCAGCTGAAGATGGCCCTCACGGGGGATGAAATCTTGGCGTACCCGGATTATAGCCAGCCCTTCATCCTCTACACCGACGCCAGTAACATCGGGCTAGGAGCCGTACTGTCCCAGATCCAGCAGGGGAAAGAACGAGTAATCGCCTACGCCAGCCGAAAACTGCGACCCACTGAAAGGAACCCCGAGAATTATAGCTCATTCAAGCTAGAGTTCCTGGCCGTGGTATGGGCAGTCACTGAGCACTTTAAGCATTACCTTGCTTCTTCCCGGTTCACCGTGTACACGGATAACAACCCGTTGACACACCTGGACACGGCAAGACTCGGTGCCCTGGAGCAGAGGTGGATGGCCCGTCTGTCCAACTACGAGTTCATAATCAAATACCGGGCAGGGCGCTCCAATACTAACGCGGACGCCCTGTCCAGGATGCCCAACCTGCCGGACGAAGGAGAAGATCCGGAGGGACTGGAAGAGATTGAACTCCCTGCGTTCCACCGTCATGGGACTATCCAGTATTCCCACCGGGTAAGGAGTAAGCAGGCTGCTACGTTGAACCCCTTACCTCACTACAACTGGGCGGAAACGCAAGACAGCGACCCTGCCGTCCGACTGGTGAAGGAGATGCTGACTCGGCCGGAGGCTCGCCTTGAACCAGACGCTCCGGAGGAAGCCAAACAACTATGGGCAGAGAAGAGTCGACTGTTCCTTTACAAAGGGAAGTTGTGCCGCAGAATGGTTAACTCCCGGACGCATGAATTACTCTGGCAAGTAGTGGTGCCACGAAGAGACGCAGCCATGGTGATGGAGGCATACCACGACGGAGCTGGACACTTCGGGTGGAAGAAGCTGGAGTTCCTGCTGCGCGAGCGGTTCCACTGGGTAGGCATGAGGGGAACCATTGAGAAGTGGTGCAGAGACTGTGGCCCGTGCAACCTGAGAAGGAAGGACCGCGCCAGCCAGAAGACTCCCCTGCAGTCCATCGTCACCCGGCAACCGTTGGAACTGGTAGCCTTGGATCATGTAAAACTGACCCCAAGCAGAAGTGGCTACGTCTACGCGTTAACCATCGTGGATCATTACTCCCGGTTTCTGGTTGTCGTCCCCGTCAAGGACTTAATGGCTCAAACAGCAGCTAGAGCCTTCCAGCAGCACTTTTGCCGTCCACACGGGTACCCGGACCAAGTACTGACGGACCAGGGACCTGCCTTTGAAGCGGAGGTCTTCCAGGAATTCTGCAATCTGTATGGCTGCCGGAAGATAAGGACGACACCCTACCATCCGCAGACTAATGGACTTTGTGAAAAAATGAACCAGGTGGTAATGGATCTTCTAAAAATGTTGCCCCTGGAAGAACGCAGTCTGTGGCCTGAAAAGTTGCCCGATCTGGTGGACCTATACAACCACATCCCGGTAGGTTCCACCAACTGTACCCCGGCTTACCTAATGAGGGCAAGACCTGGTAAGTTACCTGTTGACCTGGAAATGGGAGTCCTGACACCCGAGGACACTTCACCAGAAACAGACTGGGACACAGAGAGGCAGCAGCAGTACCGGAGAGTACAGGAGAGCGTGGAGCGAAGTCTCTGTCAGGCTAGGGAAAGACAAGAGAAAACTTATAACCAGTATGCTCCCGCTGTTCCCCTGGTACCCGGAGAGCAGGTCTTGAAGAGGAAGAGACGGCTCCACAAGTTGGACGACCAGTGGGAGAAGGCCCCTTACACCGTACTGCCCTCAAGCCACGAAAACCCGAAGGTCTGTACCATCAGTAAAGACGGAGGGGAAACCACAGCCATTGTATCCCGGGACCACCTGAAGAAGTGTCCCGAACAACTAAGAAACCCTGAAGAGGAACAAGAAGACCATCGACCCGTAGAGGAAAGGGAAGATATGGTTAGTACCGTGCTCGGGGACTTCCCTCGGTCTTGGACTCAAGTCAATGGTGCAGTTGTGGTACCCGTACTCACCTTCCTCCAACCATCATCCCAAGAACCTACGGAGCAACCGGTAGAGCTGGAAGAACAGCCGGTCCAGGAGGCAGAAGACTCTACACAAGCAGACCCGGAAAGTCAACCCTCTGCTTATAGTGAGCCTGCCATACCCCTAGTGAGCCAGAGGGCCCATAGACAGCTGCCCAGTTTACCCTTGACAGCTCCTACACCCTGTAGTTCAGGGCCAGACAGTCAGCTCCGTAGGTCCACTAGGGCCACTAGAGGCCAGCTACCCGCACGTTGGAGGATCTAAATGTTTAAGCTATCTTATAATGTTTACTTGTTTATAGTTGCTTGTGTATAATTTTGTGTTTCTAGTTCTTTTTAGGAGTCCTTGGTGGATTTACCGGGAATCCTTGTACATAGTTGGAGCGTAACCCAGGATGGACTAAAGACTGTTAAGGACTCGGGGCAGGACAGGCCCCTACCTGGTTACGTCTCCCTGTTTTGGTGAAATGGACACCTTGCTTTTCAAAACTGCACCCGGTTGCGGACACGCCGTAACCATCTTATGTGTTTTTCTTGTTGTATTGTTATTGCTATACCTTGTTATGTTTTTCTAAAAAAATATGTTTAGTCCCGGAGTACTAAATTTCACTAGGGGGGAATGTGACACCCCAGGGGTCTGGTTGCCACAGTGATAGAGATATTACGTCTGAGAGCAGGTGGGAGGTCCTTTGGTCAGGGATCCTGTGCATGCCACACCTCCTGCCCAGTCTTGGGAGGGGAAGGACTTCCCCTATATAAACCCGGGGCTGAGGCAGAGTGAGTGAGAAAGAAGACAGAACAAGAGTAGAGAAGAGAAGCAGCATAGCAAGAAACATCAGGAGCTCTGTGGGGAGCAGTGTTACAACGAGTCAGGGGCTGGCAGCTACAGAGCTCGCCCTGACTGAGAAGATTTCTAACCGGACCCGGAGTCCGAGGCTGTGGGGACTAACTCCTACCCAGCAGCAGAAACCGTCCGGCAGAGGATTTCAGGTCCTCTGGCCCAGAAGCCCGAAGGCACGGTCACACGCGTGGGACCAGCACCGCCATCGTGGAGCGGAAGCCATTAGAAGGCCCCGAGTCACCGGCCATAAGGGTGAGCACCACACGGTACACTCAGGGACGTGGGCTACTTATTCCCGCCTCTAGCAAGGTAGCCAGAAGAGTACAGTTAGTTGGGAAGGCCTACAACTCCGCCTGGCCAGGGGAAATCCCATCTGCTCAAGGACTGACCAGGCCCCTATCACTAGCAAGTACTCCGGGAGGGTCTATCTTTGTCACCAGTAAAGACCCTGAACTACACCGCACCGTCTCTGAGTGGTTCCTGCTACCCCCATCATCCACGTCGGCTGCCCTGAGGCCATACCCCTCCCGTTGGGGGTTATACCATCCACGCTGCACCATCCTTCCACCGGCCTCAGCGGTCTGCCCCGCAGCGGCAGCTCCATAGCTGCATTCAACGGGTGGCGTAGTCACAAACCATCTACTGCTAGTACATCGCCGCTCAGTTTGACTCCCTGGGCACGGACCGGGTCACCGCCACGAGACTACAACCCTCAAGAGATCCGGCTCCGGGTAAGCTCCCGCGTGCGCAACGCAGCGCGACACAGGCCCAGGGGCGCGTCACATGCACAATCTGCATGCGTTTTTTCTGCCAGGGAGATGCAGAAATGATGCAGAAATTTTCTGCTTCATTTCTGCATCGTGTGCACATACCCTAAGAATTGATTTCCATGTAAAACATCACCCACATTAAGAACATGAAAAAGGCTTCTCCTCTGTGTGAATTCTTTGGTGACTAAGAAGTGATGATTTCTTCACAAAACATTTCCCACATTCTGAACAGGAAAAAGGTTTCTCCCCTGTGTGGGTTCTCTGATGTCTGATAAAACTAGTCATGTGTGTAAAACATTTTCCACATTCTGAGCATGAGAAAGGCTTCTCCCCTGTGTGGATTCTCTGATGATTAACCATAACCGATTTATAGTTAAAACATTTCCCACATTCTGAACAGGAAAAAGGTTTCTCCCCTGTGTGGGTTCTCTGATGATTATAAAGCCCCGATTTCCGGTTAAAACATTTTCCACATTCTGAACAGGAAAAATGTTTCTCCCCTGTGTGAGTTCTCTGGTGATTAACCAAAACCAATTTATGGTTAAAACATTTCCCACATTCTGAACAGGAAAAAGGCTTCTCCCCTGTGTGAGTTCTCTGGTGATTAATCAAAACTGATTTATGGTTAAAACATTTCCCACATTCTGAACATGAATAAGGCATCTCCCCTGTGTGGATTCTCTGATGTATAACAAGCTCTGATTTGTAGTTAAAACCATTCCCACATTCTAAACAGGAAAAAGGCTTCTCCCCTGTGTGAGTTCTCTGGTGATTAATCAAAACTGATTTATGGTTAAAACATTTCCCACATTCTAAACAGGAAAATGTCTTCTCCCCTGTGTGATTTCTCTGCCTCGCAAGATCTGATCTGCGAATTTTTTCTTGTTTAAGAAGAGTATTTTTATATTCTGAACGTGAAAATGGCTTCTTTGCTTTAGGAGCAGTTCGTTTTTTAATGCTTATTTTGTAACTTTGATTTTCCTTAGTAGTCGCTAATGAATCAGAAGACAGGACCTGTTTCAAAGGATTAGATGATTGATCTTTGCTGTGAAGGGATGATGGTATATCTGGAGTAATGGCATTCACTTCAATTGCATCTTGTTGGATCTCAATCTCATGTGATTTAAAAATTGAAGATGTCAGTTGTCCTTCTGATCTCCTGGTACAGTCATCTGCCAAGAATAAAATTAAGTATTATTTTTGAATAAAATATTCTTACATTTTTTTAACATTTTTACTTAAAGTGTCTGTAAAAATGGCAAGCTACGTAAAAAAAAAAAAAAAAGAATTATTCACCAAGTCAATTACAGTTCACAGTCTAAAAGACTGTGCCCAAACCACATTTAGCATTCATGTATTTGGCATCACTATAGTGAGAAGAACCCACTTAATTTATCTGGGCACTGTGTGTTGGGTAATAAAATGGCATTTTTGCAATTTTCACTCTCCAACATCCACTGCGTGCTAATTTAGGGAAAGTGCCTGTGGAGTCAAAATAGTCACTACTCCTATAGATTAATTCCCTGAAGGTTATAATTTCCAAGATGGAGTCACTTTATGGGGATTTCTACTGCTCTGGTTTTCTTTCATTTTGTCATATCAAGGTTTCTGCAAATGGTGGGTCCCATTTTCTCTGGGATCTGCTCCTGCAATGTCTGCTTCTGTCACCAGGAGCCTTATTCATCCTGCAGGCGGCGCTGGTGATGGAGGAGACGTCGGAACCAGAAGCTCTGGCGGCGCAGGCTCTGTCTAGCCATTAAGATTAGGGTTGCTGGGACCTGTAGTATCATCCGGTCTGGCAGTGTGGGTGTGTGTGCTGTCCAGCTGGAGTAATCTGCTCCCTCCTTCAGAGAATTGGAAAGCACCGCACCCTACTAAAGCTGGAAGCATATTGCTGGAAGCTGCCAGATACAGCCTTGTTCTCCTCTGGTTCAGTCCTCTGTGCTCAGCTCTCGGCTTGTGTATTTGTTTCTGTTGTGACCTCGGCCCGTTTACTGACTACTCGTTTCTTCTGATTTTGTATTTTCTCTGCCCTCCTGGTTCTGACCCGAATACCAGACTATTCTTCCCATCTCACACCACAGAACAGCAGGTAACACAGTGGCCCAAGCCTACGGGCCTCTGTGTAAGTCCAGATCCATGTAGAGGGGTTAAAGAGAATCTGCCACCCCCTGGGAGTTTGAGACCTATAGTATGGGCATACAGGTTATAGAAAACTAGATCTATACATGCCTGTATGGCCCATAGTAGAGGTCTGCTTGCAGCGAAATGGAGTTTTATAAAATCCGTTATCACATGCTTGGCGTCCCCCGGATGCCAAGAAGTCCCCGCCTATCTGCTTATTTAGCATGTTCCCCACCTCCCCTGCACATCACAGGGACCTGTGACGTGCACTGGTTTAACTCATTTCCCGCGCATGCGCAATGCGACGCTCACATCAGGAGAGCTTTGTTTCCTCCCGGTCCGTTTGTCTCTGCACTGCTCCGCAGTCGCAACGCTCATGTGCAGGGGGACATGCTACATAAGCAGATAGGTGGGGATTTCTGGGCTAACTAAAGAGATAGGCGGGGATTTCTTGGTGTCCGGGGGACGCTAAGCATGTGAAGACAGATTTTATAAAACTCAATTTCACTGCAAGCAGACCTCTACTATGGGCCATACAGGTATGTATAGATTTACTTTTCTATAACCTGTATGCCCATATTAGAGGTCTCACATCTCCCAGGGGATGAGAGATTTCCTTTAAAGAAGTTAAAGGGGTGATGGGCAAAACTGTGACTATAGACCATAACACATCTACTGAAGAAATCAAGCTGAACAGGCTTCTTTATAAAAAAAAAAAGAGTAAATAGTGGTGAAACCTCTCGGGGGTAATTAGAGCATGTGGTTCTTGGCAATCTAAATTATCGCTAAGTGCCAATATTTTCAGATCAGATGAGTTTCAAGAAGAAACATTAGACGTTTTAAATGAACTTTTTATAAATAGTGCAGAGCCGAGGTGTCTTAAATTTAGACCTCGGGCATTGGGAAGACGTAATGGAGACCTTTTTTAAAGACTACCAGGGAGTTACAGATTCACATAAGTGAGGCCGGCCGATCCCACCACAATCAAACTATCATAGAGAATGAACCTGGAAAAAAAGACATAAAAAATATGTTACATCGCCAACAAGAACATATGTATGAGGGGAGAACTCCAACATTAAAGCGGACTTACACTTACTGCTTACTGTATTTATGGTGGACCACTGGAGCTACAATAACCTGATCAGAAGAGTGGAGAAAGTATTAGCGCCCCCCATTTCAGGAGAGATTGTGCAGTAATCTGAATTCCTTAGGATTGAAAACATAATGTAATTTATGACGTGAAGTGAATCCAACATACCAGGGCTCGAGTCATGCCAACACATCTCCTGCAGGTGTAAATATTACAGTATATTACAGCCATCAGCCAAGCACAGCTTAGAGATACAGGTGCTTCTCAATAAATTAGAATATCATCAAAAAGTTAATTTATTTCAGTTCTTCAATACAAAAAGTGAAACTCATATATTATATAGAGTCATTACAAACAGAGTGATCTATTTCAAGTGTTTATTTCTGTTAATGTTGATGATTATGGCTTACAGTCAATGAAAACACAAAAGTCATTATCTCAGTAAATTAGAATAATTAAAAAAAAACACCTGCAAAGGCTTCCTATGCGTTTAAAAAGGTCCCTTAGTCTGTTTCAGTAGGCTCCACAATCATGGGGAAGACTGCTGACTTGACAGATGTCTAGAAGGCAGTCACTTACACACTCCACAAGGAGGGTAAGCCACAAAAGGTCATTTCTACAGAAGCTGGCTGTTCACAGAGTGCTGTATCCAAGCATATTAATGGAAAGTTGAGTGGAAGGAAAAAGTGTGGTAGAAAAAGGTGCACAAGCAACCGGGATAACTGCGGCCTTGAAAGGATTGTTAAGAAAAGGCCATTCAAAAATTTGGGGGGAGATTCACAAGAAGTGGACTGCTGCTCGAGTCATTGCTTCAAGAGCCACCACACACAGACGTATCCAGTACATGTGTTACAAGTGTCGCATTCCTTGTGTCAAGCCACTCATGACCAACAGACAACGCCAGAAGCGTCTTACCTGGGCCAAGGAGAAAAAGACCTGGACTGTTGCTCAGTGGTCCAAGCTGTTGTTTTCAGGTGAAAGTAAATTTTGCATTTCATTTGGAAAGCAAGGTCCTAGAGTCTGGAGGAAGAGTGGAGAGGCCACAATCCAAGCTGCTGAAGGTCTAGTGTGAAGTTTCCACAATCCGTGATGGTTTGGGGAGCCATGTCATCTGGTGGTGTAGGTCCACTATGTTTTATCAAGACCAAAGTCAGCGCAGCCGTCTACCATGAAATTTTAGAGCACTTCATGCTTCCCTCTGCCGACAAGCTTTTTGGAGATGGAAATTTCATTCTGCAGCAGGACTTGTCACCTGTCCACACTGCCAAAACTACCAATACCTGGTTTAAAAACAACAGTATCAATGTCCAGCAACTCGCCTGACCTTAACCCCATAGCGAATCTATGGGGTATTGTCAAGAGAAAGAAGAGAGACACCAGAGCCAACTATGAAGACGAGCTGAAGGCTGTTATCAAAGCAACCTGGCCTTCCATAACACCTCAGCAGTGCCACAGGCTGATCGCCTCCATGCCGTGCAGCACTAATGCAGTAATTGATGCAAAAGGAGCCCAGACCAAGTATTGCGTGCATTTACTAAACATACATTTCGGTAGGCCAACATTTCGGATTTTAAAAACATTTTTCAAGCTGTTGTTATAAAGTATTCTAATTTACTGAGATAATGACTCAGTGACAGCGTCACCTCGAGTATTTAAAACTGGGCGCCGCCATCTTGGACACAGTCGCCCGGGATCAGACAGTGTAGGGGGAGTGCTGATGAGCTAGGGAGAGATTTATACTGCAAAATACTTAGTTTAGGGTCTCTAAAGCCTGCCAAATCAAACAAACAGTCCTTCTCAGGACTAATATCCATCCCAGATATCAGGCAGGCAGCCAGGCTGTATAGTAGACGCAGTAGTTATACCAACAAACACTGCATTACAGTCCTGTGTGCTGCTGCTCAAATTGCTAGACTTAGTCCCAGGTCTCGGGGGCCAGGAAAAATCCTTTTTTTTTTCATCTAAATCCTCTTTTTTTTTTTTTTTTCCCTCCGTCAGACTGTACAAATACCCGTCTTATTAACCTTTTGGTGTCCCCCCCCCCAAAAAAAGAGTGTGTCTGTGAGTGTTCAGACACAAATATATCTGTTTAAAAGATTCTGGTGTAGGCCAGATAACTATAACTGTGGTTTTGCAGTTCCATGGTTCAAATCTCTATATTATCCAGCTTTTTGCCTTTTTTTCCGTAAAAAAAACAGTAATAGTGTCTTGCTGACTGTTCAGACACAAATATATCTGTTTAAAACATTCTGGTGTAGGCCAGAGAAATAGAACTGTGGTTTTCCTCTTCCATGGTTCTATTCTCCTTTTTATTACCCTATTTCCATTGATAGTGCGAGTGTAAGCTATTTTACTTAATTTACAATGGGCAAGGCGCGTAGCAAGGGACGTGGAACTGGACGTTCTGGTGATGGTGCGTGTAGAGGACTGGGCCGTGGCCAAGGTGAAAATGTGCCACAACCAACAGCCACATCTTCTCGCTCCCACTTCTTGACCGAATTACTAGGGAAGCACACAACACCAGTATTGCGAACTGATGAGTGTGAACAGGTTATTAATTGGATAGCAGATAATACTTCCAGTTACCTGGGCACCACCACCTCCGGTCTGTCTTCCACACGGTCAAGTTTTAGTGAGTCTTGACCGCATACTCCTCCTCACCCTGGTGCTCCTTCCTCCCACCATGCCGAGTGTCGTCAGACAGCAACTGATCCCACAGTTGGACACTCTGAAGAGCTGTTCACTGGTCCATTTCCATATTTGTGCCCCTCGCCTGCTGCGCTTCAAGTGGTGGAAGAGGAGATCCCATGTAGCGATCCCAAATATTTGAACAGCTACGGCCACAGAAAGGCGACACTGGCAATTTGTCACAAGAGGTGGACGATGACGAGACACAATTGCCACGAAGGGAGGAGGAGGATCGTGGTGCGCAAGTGGAAGAGGAGGAGGTGGTGGATGATCTAGTAACTGACCCAACGTGGCAGGAGGACACGCAGAGCGAGGCCAGCAGCACAAGGGGGATGGAGGCAGAGTACCCCAACAGGCAGGAAGAAGCAGTGTGGTGGCCACACACAGAAGGTGGGCAACCGTTCCCCGTAACACCAACACGAGGGACGTTGCCAGTACAACCGGTAGGTCTTCCACAGTCTGGAAGATTTTTAAAGACTCTGCTAATAACCCCAAAAAGGCCATTTGTACCACCTGCCATGCCAGCATCAGCAGGGGTAACAAAAGTACCAGCCTGACCACCACCAGCATGATCAGGCACATGTCAGCAAAGCACCCCCAGGGTCCACGACCAGTGTCAGCGGGTGTCACCACTGCTTTTTCCGCTGTTGTGCGTGTAAGAGAACCCCCTGTTGTGCGTGCAAGGCAATCCCCTGTCCATACTGCATGCAAAGATGCCCCCTCCTTTCAGTCTTCACTTGTTATGGCAGTTTCTCAAGAAACAGCATCAACGTCCACATCCCACCGCAGCGTTCAATTGTCCATATCCCAAACCTTTGAATGAAAGAACAAATTCGCATCCAACGCCCCACAGGCCACGGTCCTAAATTCACACATTTCACGACTGCTTGCACTGTAAATGCTGCCTTTTAGGCTGGTAGAGATGGAATCCTTCCGCAACCTTATGGCGGTGGCAGTCCCTCGGTACTCGATCCCCAGCCGACACTATTTTGCCCGGTGTGCCAACCCCGCACTACACATGCTCATGTCCCAAAACATCTGCCGTGCCCTCAACAACGCAGTTACTGGGAGAGTCCACCTGACAACGGACACGTGGACAAGTGCTTGCGGCCAGGGATGGTACATCTCCCTGACGGCACACTGGGTAAACATAGTGGAAGCCGGGACCCAGTTGGACCTTGGGACGGAACACATCCTCCCCACACCGAGGATTGTGGGCCCAATGTCAGTCAGAGTTGCCCCCACAGTGTACATCTCCTGCGTATCATCCTCCTCCTCATGTTCAGCCTCCATCTAAGATATCACCACGTCAGTTACAAGCTGGAAGCACTGCAGTACTGCCTCTGCCAAGTGGCAACAGGCTGTGCTGAAACTCATAAGCTTAAGTGATAAACCTCACACTGCTTGTGAGTTCTGGATAGCTGTGAAAGAGCAGGCAGATCTGTGGCTGAGACCGCTGAACCTACATCCAGGCATGGTCGTGTGTGACAATGGCCGTAACCTGGTGGCGGCTCTGAGGAGAGGCGAGATCACACACGTAACATGCCTGGCTCATGTGCTTAACCTCGTGGTTCAGAGGTTTCTTAAATCGTACCCCGAGTTGCCAGATCTGCTCGTCAAAGTACGCCTCCTGTCAGCTCACTTTCGGAAGTCGGCTACAGCTTCCCTGTGTTGCAGCAGCGTTTGGTGTGTGATGTCCCCACACGTTGGAACTCCATCCTCCATATGTTACAAAGGATTTGTGAGCACAACAGAGCAGTTGTGGAGTACCAGCCACAACAAGGCCTTCGATTTTCAGGTCAGACTCCACACATAAGACCTCAGGAGTGGACCTGGATGTCTGACATATGTACCATCCTGACAAACTTTGAGGAGTCCACCAAGATGGTGAGTGGCGATGACGCCATCATTAGCGTCAGCATCCCACTTGTCTGTCCTTTGCAACGTGCTCTGCAGAGAATTAAAGAGGAGGCATTGCAGCCAGAGTATGATGAGATGGATCAAGAAGCCGTAGCGGTCGATTACACACAGCCCAGCCTCATCTCATCCCAACGTGCATTGGGGGACAATGAGGGAGAGGAGGAGGAGGAGGAAGAACAGGAGCCAACTGTCATACCGTCGGTTCAGGGTGGGTGGCCTGAGGACGGGGGGAGGAGGAGGAGAGCATGGTCAGTCGTCATCTTGGTGAGGACACGGAAGTCTTGCCTGTTAGCAGTCTGGCACGCATGGCTGACTTTATGTTACGCTGCCTGACCACTCTGAACTCCACAGCTCTTCCAAGGGGCATTAAAACCGTCTTGTTAAGCTACTGTGACCTCCACGTCTCTTCCAAGGGGCATTGATATTGTCTTTTTATTCCACTGCGACCTCCACCACTCTTCCAAGGGGCATTAAAACCATCTTGTTAAGCTACTGTGACCTCCACGTCTCTTTCAAGGGGCATTAAAACCGTCTTGTTAAACCACTCTGAACTCCACAGCTCTTCCAAGGGGCATTGAAATGTTGTTTTTAATTACCTCTAATCACCACTGACTCTTCCAACGGGCATTGCATTTCCTCCTAATTTTAGTCAGCTTTTGCTTTTCAATGCATAGGCGAAAACTAAGGGAGACCCACTCCCCAATAATGGGTAGAAGGTTTTGAGTACGCTGTAATCCACGTCTGTTTCCAGGGGCATTGAAGTTCCTCATAATTTTTGGAAATCCTTCCATTCACTGCTTAGGCCAACAGTGTACAGGAGACCCAGTTGCTATAAATGGAAAAAACGGTTTAGTTAAGGCCCTCTAACCTCCATGTTACTTCCAAGGGGCATTGGAGTGTCTCAAAATATTTGGTAGGCATTGCACTCACTGTATGGGCTATAACTGTGTAGCCGAACCGCTCCTTTTTGTACAGAAACATATTCTACTAGACATGTGTTGTTGACTGGCCTAATATTAATGTGAATGGTCCCTGTTCCTCCTGCTCTTTCTCCTTTGCCACCACCTCATCCATCATTCATCACCTGAAGCTTTGTTTTAATGGGAGTCATAGAATTGGGATAGTAGCAGGAAAACATCCAGCAATCCTCGGAGGAGGTAGGATATGCGCCAAAATGCTGACCACCTCAGGCCTAGCCGCTACTACATACATGCGCTTGCATTCCAAGGAACAGAAAGCTAAGGAGATGGATGGCCTCATGATCATGAATGATTTACTCGTGGTGTAGGAGGCCGACCACTGCTGCTGTCTACCTTCTGAACTTTGTGTTGAAGCCTGATTGACCCAGGACCCGCAATCCTCTATATCTGGAGGACGTGTTGCATCCCAGTGTCCAACTGTGTCCTGGATTCCACAATATTAACCCAGTGTGAAGGCGTCAGTGAGATGGACCATCCCTGGCCACATTCACTTGTCCACGTGTTTGGGGTTAGGCTGTCTTTCCCACTAAATGCACTGGGGATGGCACAGGTAATGTTTTGGCATGCGCGCTTGTGTATAAGGAGCACCGGGACAAATAGGGGTGGCTGGGGACCGTTTTTGGACACCCGGCCGCCCCCAGGGGGTGGGGGACCGTGTGTGGGCACCCGGCCGCGGGGCGGCGGGGGACCGAGTATGGACACCCGGCTGCAGGGCGGCTGGGGACCGAGTATGGACACATACGGCCGCGGGGCGGCTGGGGACAGAGTATGGACACCCGGCCACCCCCTGGTGGCTGGGGACCAAGAGTGGACACCCGGCCGCCGGGCGGCTGGGGACTGAGTATGGATACCAGGCCGCCGACGCAGCCGTGAAGTGGTGGCCAGATTCCGCCTCCACATGCCTAAAAGGCCCAATTTGAAGTGCAAGCAAGCAAACAGTATGGTATTGCAGCCTGGGGCTGGGTGGGTGGCAGGCTGCATACTTGCGCTTGCATTGCAAGGAATGGGGGAGGTACAATGGAACACTACCCTGGGACAAGGACTTGCACGGGGATAGTTGCAAGTCTGCATCTTCTGATGCGGCAAGGATCACTTCTGATGGGCACACTTTTAGGCAGTGACCTGGGTGTCAGAGATGCCTCCAGGGGTCTTCCCCATGCTGTTCCCATGTCTTTTCAGCACTGTATGCATGTGTCACACAGCACATGGCCAGATAAGGTTGTAAAATGTTAAAATTATATTTCCCGGTGAATGCATTTGTCATGGTTGAAAGCAATACAAAAGTGCAAAAATGCATAAAAAATGCTACTTGTGAACATAGCCCAAGGTGTGGAGGAATATTTTTGGTTTTGGTTATTTATTTTACCTTATACACAAGTCTTTACCCTGGAAAGGAAGTTCCTTAACATATTTCACAGGAAAACCGTTTCAGTTTCGTTTTTGAACGTTTTATTGTGAGCCCGTAAAAGTGGCTTAATACCTCTGACCACGTTGTTGACACCACTGACCTGGGGGTCAGAAATGCTTCCTGGGGCGATCCTCATGCTGTCCCCATGTCATTTGAGCACTGTCACTATCGTTTTGGGCACTTTTTAGGCTTTCTACAGACTGCCGCGGGTGCCGCCGCAAAAATGCTCGGGTCTCCCATAGACTAACATTCGGCTCGTTGCTCAGGTTGAGCACCCGAGTATCACGGTGAGCTCTGCCTGAACTTCGAGCACCCGAGCATTTTAGTGCTCGCTCAACACTAGTTACTACTCACCTGGGAGGTTATCTGTAGAAATCATCTCTTTACACCACTCATCACCCCTCACATATGTCTCTGTAGTATTAATATGGGTCAGATCTTCACCCTGAAACAAATATTGTAAAAGTCACAGACAGTTAGAGAAGTCACATCTATGATCAGCTCTAATCCTGCCATCTCTACCGTTCTCATTACACAAGTATAAAACATATAATACTGGTGGATAAAACAAGACTGAACACAAGACCTACACATCATAGGGGAGATCTCATGACACCTTCTCTCCATCTACCTGATGATCCTGAGGAACATTGGGATCTTCTTGTTTACAATCCTGTGGAAGAAGAGGATGGGGACATCTCTCTGGTGTTGTCCTCTTACTGGATAGATCTGGAGGAAACACATACAGGGGCTGAATTCATTCTTTACATACAGATAATTATAGGCCGTGTGTATTTAGTCCTGTCTATTACCTGGTGATGTGAGGGGCTGGGGAACCTCCATCATGACGTCCTTGTACAGATCTTTGTGTCCTTCTAAATATTCCCACTCCTCCATGGAGAAATAGACAGCGACATCCTGACATCTTATAGGAACCTGACACATACAATGATACAGTCATTCCCCCGATCCCTTCATAGTGTTACTGTATAATGTCCCAGCATTCCTCATTCCCAGCAGTGTCACCTCTCCAGTCAGCAGCTCAATCATCTTGTAGGTGAGTTCTAGGATCTTCTGGTCATTGATGTCCTCATGTATCAGGGGGTGAGGTGGAGGCCCTGTGATTGGGCTCAGGGGTCTTCCCCATCCCCCAGACATAGGGTCCTGACAGCGCTCACTAGAGGTCTTCTTCACTACTGTGTAATCCTGGTTATGGAGAGACACATTAATAAATCTAACTACAGACATTTCCAGAGTCCTCACCTCTCCAGTTCTGTCCATCTGTTATTCCCATAGATAAGAATGATGTAATGTGACATCATCAGAATCTCTCACCTCTCCAGTAAGCCGGAAGAGGATCTCTAGGGTGAGGTGTAATATCCTCTCCGCCATCTTGTCTATGTCCATTTTCATCTTTGATGGTTCAATAAGGAAAATTCTCTTATATAGAAGATCTTCACTGAGAGGATCCGATATTGTAGAGACCTGAACGAGAAGACAATGAAGCTATGTAACATCATAAAAATCCTGTGTAATAATACAAGTACTGGAGATAATCAGGGAAAACATGAGGAGATTTATTATTTTACAGTATTTAGTTTTCTTCTTTACATCTAGTAATAAAACCTATATACACTGTTCAAAAAAATAAAGGGAACACTCAAATAACACATCCTAGATCTGAATGAATGAAATATTTTCATTGAATACTTTGTTCTGTACAAAGTTGAATGTGCTGACAGCAAAATCACACAAAAAAATCATCAATGGAAATCAAATTTATTAACCAATGGAGGCCTGGATTTGGAGTCACCACCAAAATTAAAGAGGAAAAACACACTACAGGCTGATCCAACTTTGATGTAATGTCCTTAAAACAAGTCAAAATGAGGCTCAGTATTGTGTGTGGCCTCCACGTGCCTGTATGATCTCCCTACAACGCCTGGGCATGCTCCTGATGAGGTTGCAGATGGTCTCCTGTGGGATCTCCTCTCAGACCTGGACTAAAGCATCCGCCAACTTCTGGACAGTCTGTGGTGCAACGTGACCTTGGTGGATGGAGCGAGACATGATGTCCCAGATGTGCTCAATCGGATTCAGGTCTGATATACAGTACAGACCAAAAGTTTGGACACACCTTCTCATTTAAAGATTTTTCTGTATTTTCATGACTTTGAAAATTGTACATTCACACTGAAGGCATCAAAACTATGAATTAACACATGTGGAATTATATACTTAACAAAAAAGTGTGAAACAACTGAAAATATGTCTTATATTCTTGCTTCTTCAAAGTAGCCACCTTTTGCTTTGATGATTGCTTTGCACACTCTTGGCATTCTCTTGATGAGCTTCAAGAGGTAGTCACCGGAAATGGTCTTCCAACAATCTTGAAGGAGTTCCCAGAGATGCTTAGCACTTGTTGGCCCCTTTGCTTTCACTCTGCGGTCCAGCTCACCCCAAACCATCTCGATTGGGTTCAGGTCTGGTGACTGTGGAGGCCAGGTCATCTGGCGTAGCACCCCATCACTCTCCTTCTTGGTCAAATAGCCCTTACACAGCCTGGAGGTGTGTTTGGGGTCATTGTCTGATTTGGGGTAATTTCTTTCCAAATCAGACAATGTGATTTTCAGGATTTGTTTTCTCATTTTGTCTCTCAAAGTTGAGGTCTACCTATGAAGTCAATTACAGGACTCTCTCATCTTTTTAAGTGGGAGAACTTGCACAATTGGTGGCTGACTAAATACTTTTTTTCCCCACTGTATATATACAGTGGGTATGGAAAGTATTCAGACTCCTTTACTTTTTTCACTCTGTTTCATTGCAGCCATTTGGTAAATTCTAAAAAATTCATTTTTTTCTCATTAAAGTACACTCTGCACCCCATCTTGATTGAAAAAAACCCAGAAATGTAGAAATGTTTGTAAATTTATTAAAGAAAAACTGAAATATCACATGGTCATAAGTATTCAGAACCTTTGCTCAGACACTCATATTTAAGTCACATGCTGTCCATTTCCTTCTGATCCTTCTTGAGATGGTTCTACTCCTTCATTGGAGTCCAGCTATGATTAATTAAACTGATAGGACTTTATTCGGAAAAGCACACACCTGTCAATATAAGACCTCACAGCTCACAGTGCATGTCAGACCAAATGAGAATCATAAGCTCAAAGGAACTGCACAAGGAGCTCAGAGACAGAATTGTGGCAAGGCACAGATCTGGCCAAGGTTACAAAAGAATTTCTGCTTTACTCAAGGTTCCCAAGAGCACAATGACCTCCATAATCCGTAAATGGAAGAAGTTTGGGACCACCAGAAGTCTTCCTAGACCTGGCCGTCCAGCCAAACTGAGCAATCATGGGAGAAGAGCCTTGGTGAGAGAGGTAAAGAAGAGAAGTGGAGAAAGGTCCACAAAGTTAACTATCACTGCAGCCCTCCACCAGTCGGGCCTTTATGGCAGAGTGGCCCAACGGAAGCCTCTCCTCAGGGCAAGACATATGAAAGCCTGCATAGAGTTTGCTCAAAAACACAAGAAGGACTCCCAGACTATGAGATATAAAATTCTCTAGTCTGAGGAGATGAGGATAGAACTTTTTGGTGATAATTCTAAGCGGTATGTGTGGAGAAAACCAGGCACTGCTCATCACCTGCCCAATACAATACCAACAGTGAAACATGGCGGTGGCAGCATCATGCAATAGGGGTGTTTTTCAGCTGCAGGGACAGGACGACTGGTTGCAATTGAAGGGAACATGAATGAGGCCAAGTACAGAGATATCCTGGATGAAAACCTCTTCCAGAGTGCTCTGGACCTCAGACTTGGTGGAAAGTTCACCTTCCACCAAGACAATGACCCTAAGCACATAGCTAAAATAACAAAAGAAGTGGCTTCAGAACAACTCTGTGACCATTCTTGACTGGCCCAGCCAGAGCCCTGACCTAAATTGAGCATCTCTGGAGAGAACTGAAAATGGCTGTCCACCAACGTTCACCATCCAACCTGACAGAACTGGAGAGGATCTGCAAGGAAGAATGGCAGAGGATCCCCAAATCCAGGTGTGAAAAACTTGTTGCATCAATCCCAAGAAGACTCATGGCTGTACTAGCTCAAAAGGGTGCTTCTACTCAATACTGAGCAAAGGGTCTGAATGCTTATGACCATGTGATATTTCAGTTTTTCATTTTTAATAAATTTGCAAAAATGTCTACATTTCTGTTTTTTTTTCAGTCAAGATGGGGTGCAGAGTGTACTTCAATGAGAAAAAATGAACTTTTTAGAATTTACCAAATGGCTGCAATGAAACAAAGAGTGAAAAATTTAAAGGGGTCTGAATACTTTCCGTACCCACTCTACAGAAGGGCGAAAAATCCAGCATGAAATCCAGGTAATGTGAAAAAAGTTAAAACTCCATTTATTGTGAAAAAGTTAAAACAAGACAATGGGACTTAGGAGTCACAATAACATGTTTCGAACTCAGATGTTCTTAGTCAGTGTGACCCATATCCAAAGAAACCAAAGTCAAATTTTTAGGATTTTATCCTATTCAGTCCAGATCTGATTCAATGGATATTTTTCAGGATGCTGTGCAGCGAGAGTTAAAGGTGTTGCATTCATCTCAGAATATGGGGAGTGCCAAGTCAAATGTGACCAAGAAAAAACAGATTGCCCTTCAAGAATTAAAATGTATGAAAGAATGTCAGACAAGGGAGGAGTATTAGTATTAACCCTTTTGCGCCAGAGCCTGCTTTCGCCTTCGTGACCGGGCCAATTTTTTAAATTCTGACCACTGTCACTTTATGAGGTAATAACTCTGGAACGCTTCAGCGGATCCCACTGATTTTGAGATTGTTTTTTTTGTGACATATTGTACTTCATGATAGTGGTAAAATTTCTTCGATATGACTTGCTTTACTTTGTGAAAAAAAATCGGAAATTTGGCATGGCAAAAATTTTGAAAATTTCACAATTTTCAAACTTCAAATTTTTATGCTCTTAAGTCAGAGAGATATGTCACACAAAATAGTTAACATTTCTAACATGTCTACTTTACATGAGCACAATTTTGGAACCAAATTTTTTTTTTTGTTAGGAAGTTATAGGGGTTAAAAGTTGACCAGCGATTTCTTATTTATCCAACAAAATTTACAAAACCATTTTTTAGGGACCACATTTTATTTAAAGTGACTTTGAGGGGCCTTTATGACAGAAAATACCCCAATGTGACACCATTCTAAAAACTGCACTCCTCAAGGGGCTCAAAACCACATTCCATAAGTTTATTAACCCTTCAGGTGATTCACGGGAATTTTTGGAATGTGGAAGTAAACAATGAACATTTAACTTTTTTTCACAAAAATTTTACTTTAGACCAATTTTTTTTTTATTTTCGGAAGGGTAACAGGATAAAATGGACTACAAAATATGTTGTGCAATTTCTCCTGAGCAGGCTGATACCCCATATGTGAGGGAAAACTACTGTGGGGGTGCACGGCAGGGCTCGGAAGGGAAGGAGCACCATTTGACTTTAGGAATGTAAAATTTGCTTAAATAATTAGTGGACACCATCTCGCGTTTGGGGAGCCCCTGATGTGCTTAAACAGTGGAAACCCCTACAAGTGACACCATTTTGGAAACTAGACCCCTCAGGGAACTTATCTAGATGTGTGGTGAGCACCTTAAACCCCCAGGTGCTTTACAGAAGTTTATAACATTAAGCCGTAAAAATGCAATTTTCACATTTTTCCCACAAAAATGTTTTTCAGCCCCCAATTTTACATTTTCATAAGGGTAACAGGAGAAATTGCACCATGCAGTTTGTTGTGCAATTAAGTAAGCCGATACCCCATATGTGGAGGAAAACTACTGCTTTAGCTAACGGCAGGGATTGGAAGAGGTTGCAGACACCATGTCACATTTGAAGAGTCGCTAACATACCAAAACAGCAGAAACCCCCACAAGTGACACCATTTTGTAAACTACACCTCTCAAGGAATTAATCTAGGGGAGTAGTGAGTATTTTTTTTAACCCTCAGGCGATACACAAACTTATATAACATTGGGCTGAGTAAATTAAATATTGCTATTTTTTTCCATTAAAATGTTGCTTTGACCACAAGTTTGCAGTTTTCAAAAGGGGTAATAAGAGAAAATGTTACACAGCTTCTCTTAAGTACATAGAACAACAGAGCCCCCCCCATAAATTACTCAATTTTACAAACTACACCTCTCAATGAATTCAACTAGGGGTGCAGTGATCATATTTACATCACGTGACAGAAATTTATACCATTGGGCAGTGAGGAAAAAAGAATTACATTTTTACCACAAAAAAATAGTTTTAGCCTCAGATTTTATATTTTCACACAGGGGAATGGGTAAAAATGGTGTCAAAATGTGTCACACAATTTCTTCTAAACGTGGCAATACCCCATATGTGGCTGTACAGTACCGCCTAGCCATACGGCAAGACCCAGGAGGGAGGGAGTGCTATTTGACTCCTGGAGAACAAATTATTGTAGAATAGTTTGAGGACTCCATACAGAGCCCCTAAGTGCTAGAAGAGCAGAATCCCCCCTCAAGTGACCCCATTTTGGAAATTATACCCCTTTGGGAATTTACATACAGGTGTAGTGACAATTTTCACTTCATGGGTGTTTTCCAGAAACAAGCAGCAGTGGATGTTGCTGAGTGAAAATTTCAAACTGCCGTTATAGTGACTAGTACGTTATAGTGACTAGTACGTTGTAGTGACCAGTATGTTGTGCCCAGCTCATGCTTCTGGAGAGATGCACCTGTAAATTAGGCGGGCTCTCATCGCTACAGGAATGCCAAACATGTGGACCCTAAATATAGTTTAGGCACATCGTGGGACTCAGAAGGGAGGGGAGCATTTGGACTTGGGAGCACAGAATTTTCTGAATTTCTTTTGGGGGCAAGGGCCATTTCGCTTTTAAAGAGCATTTTTGCTACCAGTAACTTGAAAGTCCTTTATATTTTCGTTAGATGACAGACCTGAGTGGGGACTTGCTTTTTTTGTGGATTGAGTTGAAGTTTTTATTGGGAACATTTTACATAACGTTTATCCGGCTCTCTACGCTGAGCACTTACATCGGGGTTTCCATCTAAATCTACAAGTGATGTAATTCAGATGAAACCCCAGAGGGATCCATTCACTATAGTGAGGCAGCAGTTACTCAGGACTCAGTCTTGGCTCTGTTTAGCGGTGTCTTTTTTTTCCAGAGGTGCACAGAATTGTGGCCAACCACACTTTTACGCATGTCTAAAGAAACAGACACCGTGGGATGATAGGCTAGACGGTGTCCACGGTGCCTCTATCTGCCTCATTACAGGGAATCTTCCGTCGGGTGTGCCGTATGAATCATGTATTTCAGAGATTTACACGGAAACTCCGGTGTAAGCGCTTAGCGCAGAATAAACGTGAGCCGCTCCATACTGCGTTGTTTTGGGAAGCAGAATGAACAAATTAGCAGCAGATGAAGAATTGTTTTTATTTATTTTTTACGCCGTTCCTCGTGCGGTATAAGTGATTAGACAACTTTATTCTTCGGGTCAGTGCGATTACAGTGATACCAGATTTATATAGTTTTTTTATGATTGACAGCTGTCATACACTAAAAGACGCTTTGTTTTGCAAAATCTAGTTTTTGCATCGCCACATTTTGAGAGCTATAATTTTTCCATATTTTGGCCGACAGAGTCATGTGACGGCTTGTTTTTTGCGGGACGAGTTGACGTTATTATTGGTACCAATTTTGGGTATGTGACATTTTTTGATCGCTTTCTATTCTGGTTTTTGGGAGGTAGAATGAACAAAAACTAGCAATTCAGGATTTGTTTTCTGAGGGGTTTTTTAATATCGTTCTGAAAGTGTTAAAATTGATAAGGCAGTTTTATTCTTCAGGTCAGTATGTTTACAGCGATACCACACATATAGTTTTTTTATGTTTTGGCGCTTTTACACAATAAAAACTATTTTATAGATAAAAGAATTGTTTTTGCATCGCTTTGTTCTGAGAGCTATAACTGTTTTATATTTTGGCTGATGGAGCTGTATGGCGGCTTTTTTTTTTGCAGGACAAGATGACGTTTCTAGCGGTACCATTTTTATTTCCATTTAGCTTTTTGATCGTATTGTATTCCACTTTTTGTTTGACGGTATGATGAAAAACCATAGCTCTTTGCTCTGTTTTTTTATTTTTTACGGTGTTTACAGAAGGGGTTAATTAGTGTGACAGTTTTATAGATCGGGTTGTTCCGGACGCGGCGATACCAAATTATGTACTTTTTTTATTTGTATAAATATATTGATTTATTGGTTTATTTATTTATTTTATTTTGTGATTTTTTTTTAACAGTTTGAAAACATTTTTATACTTTTTTTTTTTTTTTTTTACATTTTTACTTAGTCCCTGTATGGAACTTCAATTTTTATTTTTCTGATCACTGGTCTCATGCAATGCAATAGACATGTATTGCATTGCATCAGAGCAGACAGTTTTACACAGTCAGATCTCCTGCTAGACTCAGCTGCTGGCTGATTCTAGCAGGATACCGAGCATGGCAGACCGGGAAGTCATAATATGACCTCCTGCTGCCATGACAACGCCAGGTCCTATCACGGGGGCCGTCGGAAAGGTGAGTGGATGACCCCCTCTCCTCTTACTATCTCCTAAATGCCGTGATCGCTATGGATCGCGGCATCTAGAAGATAGCAAAGGGTTAACATCATTGGGACCTGATCCAATCAGGTCCCGATGATGTTACCTGTCAGAGCTGTTGCCCTGCACCGCAACTGCAGCGCTTGCAGGACCCTGGGGTTCCTGAGCGCTGTGAGGCCGCCGACTGTTCATAAACGTCGGCGCTGCACAGAGACCAGCCAGCACCGACGTTTATGTACAGTGTGTGAGGCAGTGATGGGGATCGTATACAAGGGACGGTATATATATGTGTATAGAGACCTATTAAAACTATTGAAGTGCATTGCAGTCACAGACACACCTGCGGCTGCAATGCAGGAATGAAGGTGAGCATTGACCTGGTCAGGCTATCTGGCTAAGGCATATTCATTTCTTGGAGGAGGCTACAGGAAGGCAGTGGGGCGGCTTCCTCACTCCAACCCGGGTTTTCCAGTGGCTCTTGCCATGGGTCCTTTAAAAACCCTGCATTAAGGATTAGTGTTGTTCAGTGTTGGGACCAGCTAGGAGGATAGCAGGAAATCTCGGCGGGCCTGTGTGTAGTTGAACCTACGCCTGGAAAGGTTCTGCACCCGTCAGGCTCTGAGCAGCCCGGCGCAGCCGTTGCCCATGGCAACCGTTATTTATGGACTTATGTTAGCCCGGCTGCGAACCGGAGGACTTTCGGTTTTACCCGTGAGTGCTGAATAAAATCTGCCTATGTTGGACTTGCTTGGGTCACTGCCTCAGTTACTGCACGGTGTGAACACCGCCGCCTTACAAGTGGGAGGTCGTGAAGCAGTTAATGGAAGCAGAGATGTATGATTTACAAATGCTATCAGATAATACAACATATAAAAAAGTCCTAAATAATCCCTTATCAAAGCTAGTTATAGATACCCATTCTATTATTCAAGAGGGTTTTACCCTAGAAGTTATAACTGAATAAGAAAGAGATTACTTAATTGTGGAGCAACCTATGTTGCCAGGTTTATATGGTCTGCCAAAAATACATAAAAATATAATTCCTCCCCCGATGAGACTCATAGTATCGGGTATAAACTCAGTTACTGAATTAATAGGGGATTGGAAGGATAATTTGTTGCAGCCATTAGTTCAAAGAACTGCAGGATTTTTAAAGGACTCCAGGGATGTCTTAAATCAGGTATCTAAAATGGAATGGCAGCCTAACTACACGTGGCTTAGCTGCGATGTAGTGTCATTGTATACTTGCATTCCTTATAATATTGTTATCCAAATGCTAAAGTATCATCTAATTAAATTCAGCGCTTATTCTTCTGATCTATGTGAATATATTGTCTTGTTGGTGCAATTTTTAATAACTAATAATTTTTTTATGTACAAGCAGGTTTTTTTCCTTCTGTGCAAGGGGGTCTCCATGGGAGCTAAATACTCCCCGTCGCTCATAAAACTTAATAATGTCCTTCTGGGAGCATAAATGTTGGTATACTTCTGCGAATCCTTATGTGAATTGTCTGTTCTGGTATGGCAGATACATCGATGATTTGATCTTCATATGGAGGGGCAATATATCTGCCATACTGGAATTTGTACAGTATCTTAATGATTTTAATTTGTCATTCACATACAATACTCACCCCACTGTAATTCCATTCTTGGACCTCAGACTGGAGGGGGGAAATGGAAGTATAGCTACTTCATCATTTTCTAAACCCCGCTCAGGAAATACGATACTGCATGCTGCAAGCAGTCGACCGCAGTCACACCATAAAAGCCATCCCAGTGGGGGAGTATACCAGGATAAAGCGTAACTGCAGTAAAGCTGACAACTAGAAAGTGAAATCACTACTTGTCGGGATAAACTAATTAGGAGAGGTTACCCACCCTGGACTCTGGACAGAGCTTCAAGGATCGTAGCTACAAGAGACAGAGAAAAACTAACTGATGTTTCTGAGTAAAACTGATGAAAAAAAGATAATGAAATCAGATTAAAAAAATAATAAATATTTGCCCATATTGCATGATGACCGTGTCATATCTGAGATTCTGAAGTCAGGGTGTTCAATTGTGGCAAAGAGACATTTTATCCCCAAAGAGATCTAATACTGTGAGACAAAGACATGCATGGCTAAATTACAAAAGATTTTTTAAATGTGGACAGAATGGCTGTGGCATGAGTAATTTAGTTCAGGTCTCAAAAAATTTCTCCAATAAGGAGAATACGCATCAGTTTAACGTTCACAGCTGCATAAATATTGCAACAGTAATCATGTTGTATATATAACTGAATGCAAAGCGTGCAGTAAATTGTATGTGGGGTGTACTGTAAGAAAATTGAAAAAACGCAGAGCAGAACATATAGCTGATATATTCAATGTGAATGAATCTAATAGAAATGTTTCTTATGCTTCCAGACACTTTATTCAGATCCATAGCAAAGATATCTCTCAGCTTTATGTATGGTATTGAGAAAAAATCTTTCCCAATCCCAGAGGAGGTGATTTGAAGAACGCCTACTAGATTGGGAGACATATTTGATGTTCCACCTAAATACATGCCATCCAAATGGACTAAACATGCGAAGAGAAATAATGTTCCATTATTAAAGGATAATTTAGTCTGTTCTAAAAACATTGTATTGAAAGAGTTTTTTAATATACGTTGTATGTTTTTTGTATAAATAATCATATGTAAATTGCCTCGGATCATGTGACATTTTTTTTAATAATTCTGTATGTAAATTGTTCCGGGTCATGTGATATTTTTATGAAAGGTTATTGGTGACTATCAGTATAAAAAGATGGTGAGCACATTTGTATGTAGCTTTAAAAAAAGAACGCAGATTGGAGAGTATAAATATCTCGGGATGTGGCTGGTCTATCACTGAGATCGTCGTGGGACCCTCGCTATATGGACTGTGGCAGACAGGTGAGATTGAGGTTGGTTTATTATTTTACCTTTATTGCAGGTGATGATGGGCTTCGAGAATTATCTGTAAAGAGAGTATATGGTGTTTTTTTATTTTTTACAGGGGACGAGAACATCGGGGTCAAGGTGCAGGTAAGTGATAGGTGAGTATATGTGTTTAGAATTTTTATTTAAATAATTTTAACTTTTTTTAATTTTACTTTCACAGCACGCTGATGAGATATTACTTCTCCTATCAGCGGCGCTCGTCTACAATGACAGAAGGCGCCGGATGATGGGGGTAGTAGCTGATCGGGAGCAGGAACATTTTTTTAATGTTACGGGTTTATTCGCCGATCCCGAACATCAAAACAATCGCTCAGCTCTAGTAATTAATAATATATCAATCTTGTCATATCAATTTCATATCGAAATATAGCACAAGAGTACTTTATAGGTGGCATCTTTGTTGTATCGTTTATTTCTTATTTTTAATGATATGCTCAATTGTTATCTATTTGATGCACTAGTCACTTTAGAATTTTTCATAAATAATCTCCTTTATTATTTGATATAGTATAATTCTGATTATCAACTCTACCAAACTTGATGGCATAATAATGAACCTTTGATCATTTGGATAATAGTATATAATTTGTGGAATTGGGTGCAATTCCATAGTCATCTCCAACCTGATGCAAAACAAACTTGTCTTGCACGATATGTATGTACAATTCTAATATGATCAATAAAAATCTGTAAAAAAAAATATATATATATACACATTATATACATACATACACAGTACAGACCAAAAGTTTGGACACACCTTCTCATTTAAAGATTTTTCTGTATTTTCATGACTATGAAAATTGTACATTCACACTGAAGGCATCAAAACTATGAAATAACACATGTGGAATTATATACTTAACAAAAATGTGTGAAACAACTGAAAATATGTCTTATATTCTAGGTTCTTCAAAGTAGCCACCTTTTGCTTTGATGACAGCTTTGCACACTCTTTGCATTCTCTTGATGAGCTTCAAGAGGTAGTCATCGGAAATGGTTTTTACTTCACAGGTGTGCCCTGTAAGGTTTAGTAAGTGGGATTTCCTGCCTTATAAATAGGGTTGGGAACATCAGTTGTGTTGTGCAGAAGTCTGGTGGATACACAGCTGATAGTCCTACTGAATAGACTGTTAGAATTTGTATTATAGCAAGAAGAAAGCAGCTAAGTAAAGAAAAACGAGTGGCCATCATTACTTTAAAAAATGAAGGTCAGTCGGTGCGAAAAATTGGGCAAACTTTGAAAGTGTCCCCAAGTGCAGTAAAAAAACCATCAAGCACTACAAAGAAACTGGCTCACATGAGGACCGCCCCAGGAAAGAAAGACCAAGAGTCACCTCTGCTTCTGAGGATAAGTTTATCAGAGTCACCAGCCTCAGAAATCGCATGTTAACAGCAGCTCAGATTAGAGACCAGGTCAATGTCACACAGAGTTCAAGCAGCAGACACATCTCTTCAACAACTGTTAAGAGGAGACTTTGTGCAGCAGGCCTTCATGGTAAAATAGCTGCTAGGAAACCACTGCTAAGGACAGGCAACAAGCAGAAGAGACTTGTTTGGGCTAAAGAACACAAGGAATGGACATTAGACCAGTGGAAATCTGTGCTTTGGTCTGATGAGTCCAAATTTGATATCTTTGGTTTCAACCACCGTGTCTTTGTGCGACGCAGAAAAGGTGAACGGATGGACTCTACATGCCGGGTTCCCACCGTGAATCATGGAGGAGGAGGTGTGATGGTGTGGGGGTGCTTTGCTGGTGACACTGTTGGGGATTTATTCAAAATTGAAGGCATACTGAACCAGCATGGCTACCACAGCATCTTGCAGCAGCATGCTATTCCATCCGGTTTGCGTTTAGTTGGACTATCATTTATTTTTCAACAGGAAAATGACCCCAAACAAACCTCCAGGCTGTGTAAGGGCTATTTGACCAAGAAGGAGAGTGATGGGGTGCTATGCCAGATGACCTGGCCTCCACAGTCACCAGACCTGAACCCGATCGAGATGGTTTGGGGTGAGCTGGACTGCAGAGTGAAGGCAAAAGGGCCAACAAGTGCCAAGCATCTCTGGGAACTCCTTCAAGATTGTTGGAAGACCATTTCCGGTGACTACCTCTTGAAGCTCATCAAGAGAATGCCAAGAGTGTGCAAAGCAGGTATCAAAGCAAAAGGTGGCTACATTGAAGAACCTAGAATACAAGACATATTTTCAGTTGTTTCACACTTTTTTGTTAAGTATATAATTCCAAATGTGTTAATTCATAGTTTTGATGCCTTCAGTGTGAATGTACAATTTTCATAGTCATGAAAATACAGAAAAATCTTTAATTGAGAAGGTGTGTCCAAACTTTTGGTCGGTACTGTACCAGCGCCTGGGAATCAGCGGTGAGCGGTGTCCTGTCACTCACTGAGCTCAGCGCTGGAGCGAGTCATTCTCCTCTGCTCCTCAACGTGTGTGGTCGCTTTAAGCCACCGCAGATGCACAATTGTCAGTCAGATGGATTACAGTGTGGGACAGTATAAGTATTTTTATGTTATTCTTATTTTTACACTTACAGAAGGCGGCGAGGGTTGAATACAGCTGTTAACATTGTAACCTGCTGGTGCTTACCGTAGCATAAGCAGGGTATAATGGTGACAGATGCCTTCAGCACCCGACGCCTGGGAACTGTGCAAACAGTACCACTGATTCCCAGGTGCTGGTACGTGTCACACTGATGACACACGGATGTCACGTCAGCTTGTTTTGCCCACGGACACACGGTCCACGAAAACATACTGACCTGTGCAGACCCATTCATTTTAATGGGTCTACGTGTGCAAGTGTCTCCGGGAAGTGTAGAAACTGTCACCACACGTGCCGGAGACACTGAAGAGTGAAAGAGGCCAAAGAGTGAGTCGACTATTAAGGAAAATGAATATTCACTGCTCTCCACTCTCATGGGTGTGGGGAGCAGTGAATATTAATTTTCTTTAACAGCAGGCACAGTGTTAGCGGGAGCTGGCGGCTCCTGCCTCCTGTGACCCCCTCCCCCGCCCATGGTGCTCTCCCCCATCCCACCATCCACACCCGGACTATAAAACACACCCCTTACTTTCCTCCAAAACATTGGAGAAAAAAAGTGCGTCTTCTAGTCTGAAAAATACAGTATATCAAAAAATACACTGATATCCTATTTAATGTATGTCTCAAGGTATATATGTATATAAAGGAAAGGGTATGATACTCATCAGAGAATGTTTCAATAATCTGCCTTGATGCATTTCCCCAACAGCTTCATCAGTAGGCTTGATACAGGGATGATAATTCATGATGTTCAGTACAGTGTGCCTAATAGCCAGGTGTCCATGTATAAATATCCCAATTCATCCAAAACCCCTCCCAGACTAGGAGACCCATTCCCTTTCCTAGAGGTGAATTGTCATAGGATATGTCCATCCCCTAGTGTGCATGTCCGGAAGTGACATGCTTTAAACTGAAACGTCAGATAAACTGATGGCCTATGTGCCACTCGTACCCGTGACTGCGCATGCCCGTAGTTCAGAGATCGGAGTAGCAATGGGTAGAGTATATAATGTAATCCAGAACGGGGCTGTAGTATTTATACAAAACAGGCATAGGAAATTTGCTCACTGAGTCCCTCACTTTCCTTTTTGAGGATACATCTATTGTGATCACCTCCTCTCACATTGGGTTTAACCACCTCCGGTTTCACCTCGATGTACACTGTTCATGTGTCTCGCTAAAGTGGTGTCCGACCATGGTGTATATCGCCCAAATGCTCCCCCACCCTCCTCCTAGACTCCCTCTTGATCTTGCCTACATAATCTAGGATTCATATATTCCACCGTGCTTTTCCTCAGTGTTATCCAGTCTATTCATTAGTTTATTTAGACCTGGATACTAATCTTAAAATGAAATAAAGCACTATCACTTTAATTAGCAGCATAATCATCTGCTGAATACTATTTTTAAACCACCTCATCTATTTTGATGTAGTCATATACTATTGCACTTTGCCCTGTATTGTTCCAATTCATAGGTTGCTTTGGGACATATTGTCACGCTGTCTCTGTGTACTGGAGGTAGGGGGCCTAAGCTGACCCTAAGCTGGGGCCCTGACTAATCCCTCTACCTGGAGGTACTGTTAAAGGTACAGAGGTCCAGGCCGCCAGCGTAACCCCTACCTCCTGAGGATCCCTGCACCTCAGTAATCTAGTCCTGAGAAGGACCCCTGATCACAACAAAAGGGGACAGGTAATAATATGCCCACACTCAGTACTTAGACGAACGAGACAGTACAAGGGTAAAACCAAAACCACCTTGCATACAAAAACTACACAACTACAACAGAGGGAACACCAACGGGAAAGGAGATAAATGATAAAGCGAGGAAGGGAAAAAACACTCCAAATACACTTAGCTCTGAAACTCCAAATACCACGATCCGCTCTGTTAGTCTGCATGAAATGCTTTCACCGACACTTCCCTAACAGACCGGCAGGCATTTGAAGGAGTCCCACTACAGCAGCATTGATTGCAGCTGGGCGAGGCTGGACCTCGTCTAGCACAGAGAGAGAGTTAACTCCCTCACTGCCGAAAAACACAAAGCACCAAAAACTCAGCTGCGAGAAGTCAGGCTGTGTAATCGTGACGATCTTCGTGGCGACACACCCGTGACAGTACCCCCCCTTCTACGAGGGGCCTCCGGACCCTCAGGGCCAGGTTTATCCGGGTGAGTCGTGTGGAAGGCCCGAACTAATCGGTCTGCGTTAATATCCGACGCAGGAACCTACATCCTCTCCTCAGGACCATACCCCTTCCAATGAACCAGGTACTGAAGGGACCGGCGATTAAAGCGTGAATCGATGACCCTCGATACCTGGAACTCCAAGTTACCATAGACCACCACTGGAGGGGGAGGTAAAGGTGACGGTACCACCGGCGCCACATACCTCTTAAGCAACGATCTGTGGAACACGTTGTGAATTTTAAACGTAGGGGGGAGGTCAAGACGGAATGCCACCGGATTAATTATAGAACTGATCCTGTACGGCCCGATGAACCTGGGACCCAGTTTCCAGGAGGGAACCTTAAGTGTTATATTCCTGGTAGACAACCATACCCGATCGTTCACACTAAGGTCCGGACCAGACACTCTCCTCCTATCAGCCATACGTTTGTATCGGTTCCCCATAGTATTCAGATTCTTCAGCACCCCTCTCCATACTGAAGCGAGTGATGAGGAAAATCGTTCCTCCTCAGGAACCCCCGAAGAGCCCCCCCTACTGAAAGTACAAAACTGGGGGTGAAATCCATATGCCCCAAAAAACGGGGACTTACCAGTGGACTCGCTCCGCCTATTATTAAGAGCAAACTCTGTCAGAGGTAAGAAAGAAGCCCAGTCCTCCTGGTTCTCTGACACAAAACACTGGAGATATGTCTCCAAGCTCTGGTTCATACGTTCCGTCTGACCATTGGTCTGAGGATGAAAAGCCGATGAGAACGATAAATGCATCCCCCGCCGTGTACACAACGCCTTCCAGAATTTGGACACAAACTGAGACCCCCGATCTGACACCACCTCGGAGGGTACCCCTTGAAGCCTCACAATCTCCCCAATGAACACCTGCGCAAGAGTTTTAGCATTAGGAAGAGCAGGAAGAGCGATAAAATGTGCCATCTTGCTGAACCTGTCCACTACAACGAGTATGACCGTTTTACCCGAAGACGGAGGGAGGTCCGTAATAAAGTCCATAGACAGATGAGTCCAAGGACGCTCCGGGATCTTCAAAGGTAAGAGGGCCCCAGACAGACGGGTATGTGAGGTCTTAGAGCGCGCACAAACCCCACAGGACGCAACAAAAGTTACCACCTCCTTATGTAAGTTAGGCCACCAAAACCGACGCGAGAGGAGATCCACAGTTGCTTTACTCCCCAGGTGTCCTGCAAAAACTGAGTTATGGTGTGCCTCGATCACCTTTTGTCGCAACTGATCTGGAACAAACAGTCTCCCTGGAGGTGCAACAGGGGCTTCCCTCTGAGCCTCCAATACCTCCTCCTCAAGCTCAGAGCATACTGCCGAAACCACCACCCCCTCCTGAAGGATAGGAATCGGGTCGTCCGTATTCCCGGCCCCAGGGAAACTACGAGATAAGGCATCCGCCTTTACATTTTTTGACCCAGGACGATATGTAACGACAAAATTAAACTTGGTAAAAAACAATGACCACCTAGCTTGTCTGGGATTCAGACGTTTCGCGGACTCCAGATATAGCAGGTTCTTGTGATCGGTGATGACGATGACCAGATGGACTGCCCCCTCTAAAAAATGGCGCCACTCCTCAAAAGCTAACTTAATGGCCAAGAGTTCCCTATTGCAGACATCGTAATTCCTCTCAGCGGACGACAATTTTTTAGAGAAAAAGGCGCACGGATGCCACTTACCAGGGGACGAACCTTGTGACAATACTGCTCCCACCCCTACCTCGGAAGCGTCTACCTCTACAATGAATGGCTGTGGCGCATCAGGTTGAATGAGTATGCGTGCCGAGGCAAAACATTTTTTCAAGGAGGAGAATGCTTGACAAGCCTTGTCAGACCACCTAGAAAAATCCGTCCCCTTTTTAGTCATGTCTGTGAGAGGCTTAACCATGGACGAGAAATTACGAATGAACTTCCGGTAATAATTAGCAAACCCCAGGAAACGTTGTAGTGCCTTAAGATTCTCTGGCCGATCCCACTCAAGAACTGCCCGCACTTTCCCAGGGTCCATACGAAAACTGGACGCTGAAACCAGGAAGCCTAAAAACTGGAGTTCCTGTACAGCGAACACACACTTTTCCCATTTGGCATACAGTTTATTATCCCGCAAGATCTGTAACACCTGCCTAACGTGCTCCTGATGAGACACCAGATCCGGCCAGTAAATTAAGATATCATCCAGATATATGACAACAAACTGTCCCACCAGGCGGCGAAAAATGTCATTAACAAAGTGTTGGAACACCGCCGGGGCATTAGTCAGACCGAATGGCATGACAAGGTTCTCATAATGCCCCTCCGGAGTGTTAAACGCCGTCTTCCACTCATCCCCCTCCTTCATCCTAATCAGATTGTACGCCCCCCTGAGATCCAACTTAGAGAACCATTTGGCGCCCACGATCTGATTAAAGAGATCGGGAATAAGTGGGAGCGGATACGGATCTCGGACCGTAATCCGATTAAGTTCATGGAAATCCAGGCAAGGGCGTAGGCCTCCATTTTTCTTCTTAACAAAGAAGAACCCCGCGGCCACTGGTGAAGATGAAGGTCTAATATGCCCCTTAGCCAGACTTTCTGAAATATAATCCTTCATGGCCTGCCTCTCAGGACCAGAAAGGTTATATTATACAACCTAGCTTTAGGTAACTTGGCCTCAGGGAACAGTTTTACAGAACAGTCATACTCGCGATGAGGAGGTAGTTCCTGACACCCTTTCTCCGAGAATACATCCTCAAAGTCCACCAGAAATGGAGGTAAGACCCTAGGAGTAACCGCACCGATGACCGTATTCATGCAGTTTTTATTACAGAATTTACTCCATTGGCTTATCTCTCTGGATTGCCAATTAATAACCGGGTTATGCTTAGTTAACCAAGGAAGGCCCAACACTATAGGAGTGGGAAGACCCTCCAACACGTAGCAAGACAACAGTTCTTTATGTATCGCCCCCACTTGAAGTTTTACGTTATGCACAGCTTGCAAAAAACTTCCCTGACCAAGAGGCCTGGCATCGATCGAGAATATGGGGATGGGTTTAGCCAACTCACTCAATCGCATACCTTGAACCCGGGCAAACCGAGCGTCCACCAGATTAGCCCCGGCCCCACTATCCAGAAGAACAGATATCCTCTCAGTTCTCGTACCCACCACCACCTCCGCCGGTACGAGAAACTGAGACGAACCTAGGGACGAAATACCTACTCCCAGATTGCCGTCCACCACACAACCTGGGATCAACAGATTTCCGACGACTCTTCACTCTGCAAGGGACGGGATGGACACCCCCCAATAAAATGTCCCTTTCTCCCGCAGAAGAAACACCTTCCTGTCTTATGGCGCACCACCGGTCCCCTCCCCCGAAATGATGTCCCTCCTAATTGCATAGGCTCCTCTGGACTGACCAGGGGAACCACCATATGAGGGGACCTTGTAGGAGGTGGAGTCATCACAGGGGGTGGAGTTATCCCGCACCTCTCCCGAAGCCGTCTGTCAATGCGAATAGCAAGGGCCATAGCGGCTTCCAGTGACGCGGGAGAGTCATACTGTGCCAACACATCCTGTAATTTGTCGGATAAACCTTGACAAAACTGGCTCCTAAGAGCCGGGTCATTCCACTGGGTGTCAGTGGCCCACCTACGGAACTCCGAACAGAATTCCTCCGCCGGACGATCTCCCTGCTGGATCCTACGTAACTTAGATTCAGCAAGGGAGATCCGATACGGGTCATCATATACAAGACCCAGAGCAGCAAAAAAACTATCCACTGACTGGAGAGCCGGGGAGCCCGGGGGAAGAGAGAACGCCCAAGATTGTGGGTCCCCTTGTAGGAGCGAGATGACAATTCCCACCCTTTGTTCTTCACTCCCCGATGACCGAGGCCGCAGCCGAAAGTACAACTTGCATGCCTCCCGGAAAACAAAAAACTTGTCCCGCCCCCCAGTGAACCTGTCAGGGAGAGCTACTTTAGGTTCTGGTCCGGCTTGCTCCTGAGGATATAAAACCTTGGACCTAACGTCCGCCAGCTCCATGGACAAACTCTGCAACTGCCGAGCTAGACCGGCTACTGGATCCATGGTAGTTGGAGAAAATCTAAGTGGTCGGTGAAAATGTCACGCTGTCTCTGTGTACTGGAGGTAGGGGGCCTAAGCTGACCCTAAGCTGGGGCCCTGACTAATCCCTCTACCTGGAGGTACTGTTAAAGGTACAGAGGTCCAGGCCGCCAGCGTAACCCCTACCTCCTGAGGATCCCTGCACCTCAGTAATCTAGTCCTGAGAAGGACCCCTGATCACAACAAAAGGGGACAGGTAATAATATGCTCACACTCAGTACTTAGACGAACGAGACAGTACAAGGGTAAAACCAAAACCACCTTGCATACAAAAACTACACAACTACAACAGAGGGAACACCAACGGGAAAGGAGATAAATGATAAAGCGAGGAAGGGAAAAAACACTCCAAATACACTTAGCTCTGAAACTCCAAATACCACGATCCGCTCTGTTAGTCTGCATGAAATGCTTTCACCGACACTTCCCTAACAGACCGGCAGGCATTTGAAGGAGTCCCACTACAGCAGCATTGATTGCAGCTGGGCGAGGCTGGACCTCGTCTAGCACAGAGAGAGAGTTAACTCCCTCACTGCCGAAAAACACAAAGCACCAAAAACTCAGCTGCGAGAAGTCAGGCTGTGTAATCGTGACGATCTTCGTGGCGACACACCCGTGACACATATCCATTAGGACTTTCACCTAAATCACTCACTCCTCACACAGATAGTGCAGGATCTCCTTCAACAATGTATTGAGGTTAATAAAATTACTATAATTCATTTAGAAGCAAGTAAAATATAGTATTACCTAATTGAGATAAAAGGAATGGTTTGGTTCTAAGCAAATTGTTGATTAATTGTCCCCAATCTAAAAGGAAATGACAGATCAGCAGCCCTGGTGGCCAAGTGGGAGAAGGAGGCCACGGAAAGTTCTCTCAGATTCATTTCTCTATTACTGGAAGAGGAACAAAAAATCTTGGAACAGAGTGGCAAGAACCTGAAAGAAACCATTGAACAAGCAAAAAGTTTCTCCGCGGTTGCGGAATTTGACAAAAAAGAGAGCCTTACAACGGAGTATAGAAAAATTCTCTTTCTTTATAAAAGAGAGAAAACATCATCAGTTTCTGAGGGATCTGGCAGATTTTAAAGAAAATAGGGCATAAAATCCCCAAAATCTAGTAGGTGGAAGTGATATTGATCTCATCCTCAGTGTACGATACCTCTGCTAGTGAGAAAACTCAACCCAACATTGGTAGGGGAAATCGGTGATGGCGAAGGAATAAGGGAAGAAGAAATACTGAAATACTGGACCACCTCTGGCATCCAGTGTTCCTTTCAAGTAAAGGAAAGAAGTGGGAGGCCAATTGGGAACATCTGAATGTGAAGTCAGGCAGTCTATTGAAACTAAAGGATTGGTTTTGGAAGATAAGATCAATAAAGCTAGTGGAGAAATCCCTAAAAGACGAATAATAAACAATACCTCTTTGTGTGATGATTCTGGACACTATACCCATAAACTAGATAGCTACTATGGCAGTGAATTTCATGTTGAAGATCAGATGAATATACTAAAAAGAACGAAAGGGAATGTAGAATCACTGAGACCTATTGGATCTGAAAATATAACTAAAGATCAGAGACAGGATGATCTTAAAATAATCAATCTTTCCAAGAAGGCCTTGTCAGCTCATGAATTGAGTTTATTTTCTAAGAGGCTATCATTTGTCCCTACAGCTAGGTATGATGATTTCGAGTGAACTAAAGATATAGCTTTGTTTACATGAAAACTAAGGTGGGCTAAGTTTATTAGGCAAAATGAACAAAGTAAATGTAGAGATATGGGAATCTTAGACTCTTAGAAGATCTTTGGCGAGATGGACAAGGAGGATTGGGAGATGGTCCCTTCACAACATTAAGAGCAAAAAGTACTAAAGCGCCTCCTTCAAAAAGGACCAAACGATCATAGTGAAACCTTCGGATAAAGGAGGAAACACTGATTATGGATCGGTCCAACTATAGAAAGATGTGTCTTGATCTATTGTCAGATACAAAAGGCTATGAGGTTTTGAAGTGTGATCCAACTAAAAGGTACTTGGAAGAACTGGAGAGGATATTGTGTAGAGCAGTATTGGGGTTCTCAGTTAATGAATTGTACATAATCTGGGGGGCATCTGCATGTGGCCACATATAATAGTCCTGAGGTTTTACAGTTGGAATAATCCCTCTAGAAAAAGGTTTTAATTGTGAAGGAACTCGAGAAACATTTATGTGGTCTCATCCAATTACATGTCCAACCTTCTCACATCTAAAGAAACCACAGATTCTTTTATCTAGCCAAGTCCCCTTGGGTGCAGGTTTTTATATAAACTATGCACTAAATGGTCCCTAATTTACTGAACTTTCTGAAAGTTATTGTGGGAGTAGATCCCACAGCAGCACTCAGAAACAAGTATATCCCAGTGTTTTCTGAGGCTATTAAAGATACGGTCACTCTGATTGTCGTTAGTTTCTATTACTCGTGTTAGCACATCTTTTTCTAGGTCCCTTGGTTTGGTATGGAATAGTGCCTGTCTCTGCTGTTTTTCTGCAAAAGATTGCGCGGAATCCAAAATGTACTGTGGGTACCCTTTTTCTCCGACTCTGGTGCTCATGTCTATTGCCTGTATATTAAAATTTGTTACATTACAACACTTCCTTCTCAACTATAAATATTGGCTCGTGGGTTTTCCTTTTTTAAGGGGATGGGGTGGTGGCTATCCCACTTTTATGGGTGTGTCAATTGTGAAAGACAGTCCCTTGCAGTTGGTTGCAGTAGATCTCTTCGTTTGGCATTACAGACACATTTTTAGATGTGTCTCACTCTAAGACGCAGCGGCTACATCCCTCTTGCTGATTAACACCCTGGCCTGGGTGTTTAAATACTGTTATGCACACGCCCGGACTGACTGGTGTGTGCGTGATTAGTGATCCCACTGTACCATGAACCGGGGAGTGTCTGGATGGGCATAACTAAGTATCAACCCGATCCGACCAAGGTCACACAGCGGCTCAGTCGACTCCGTGCACCAGGGAGGAACCGAGCAGAGGGACCAGGTGCTACTCCTAGGTCAGACCCCGGACACGGCTGTTGACCCACACCGGGGAATGCAGGAACAGGTAGGTTAGGCTGGCTTACAGACAGGTGGGTATTGGCAGGCACGACTGGTATGCAGACAGGTGGGTACTGGTAAGCACGGCTGGTATGCAGACAAGGGGTACTGGCAAGCACGGCTGGAGTGCAGACAGGGAGGTACCGGCAGGTTGGAGCGCAGGCTGGATAGGGTCCAGTACAGACTGGGATTCAGGAACAGAACCGCAGACGTGGTAGACAAGCAGAGCAGAGCGAAACCGCAGGTGCGGTGGCCAAGGCAGAGCAGAGCGAAACTGCTGGAGTGGCGGACAAGGCAGACCAGAGAGGAACCGCAGGAGCGGTGGACAAGGCAGACCAGAGAAGAACCGCAGGAGCGGTGGACAAGGCAGACCAGAGAGGAACCGCAGGAGCGGTGGACAAGGCAGAGCAGAGAGGAACCACTGGAGCAGTGGGCAAGGCAGAGCAGAGGTACCGCCGGAGTGGTGAGCAAGGCAGAGCAGGGTGAAACCGCAGGTGCGGTGAACAAGGCAGAGCAGAGCGAAACCACCGGTGCGGTGGACAAAGCAGAGCAGAGAGGAACCGCCGGAGCGGTGAGCAAGGCAGAGAGGACAGGGCTCTGTTCACATGGAACATACAGGAAGATGGTTAGAACACAGGATGTACATATGGAGGAAGGGACAAACAGAACCAGATACACACAAGGTACTTACAATGAAGTAGCGAGTGGACTCTAAACTCTCAAACAGAAGTACAGAGACAATAAGTTGGAGTTAGGTGCAGGTTCAGATACTGCAGGAAAAGGGAAGGTAAGGACATAGAGACAACCAGGTAACAGGCTAGGAGACAGTTCAGACAGGAACTGACACTGCAACGAGATACAAGAACGAGCCTGGGTATACAGCCCCCAGAAAGGGTGGAAACAGACAAGAAGTCACAGATAACAGGTCTGGGTATACAGCCCACAGAAATGGCAGAAACAAGAAGTCACAGATAACAGGTCTGGGTATACAGCCCCCAGAGATGGCAGAAACAGACAAGAAGTCACAGATAACAGATCTGGGTATACAGCCTCCAGAGATGGCGGAAACAAGCAAGAAGTCACAGATAACAGGTCTGGGTATACAGCCCCCAGAGATGGCGGAAACGGACAAGAAGCAGAACTGGACCTGGCAACTTCAGAGTCAAGGAGCACACTGAATGTTAGTGTTGCTCAGGCACCTCCTTCAGGGTGGAGTGGGTTTAATATCCAGTGACTCACAGCAATAGGCTGGGGACGCATTAGGGGTGTGACCACAGCAGCTATAAGAATCAGGAAGTAACCGGGCCGCCGCCCTAAGCAGTCAGACCAGAGGCATGCACACAGCATGAACAGGAGCAAGGTTTGCAGACTGGACTGAAGGGTAAGATTGTGATCTTGCATAGTGGGAGGTGGTGCACTATGCCGGTGATATTCACATCACCCCTTGTGAAGGCTTGGAGCTGTTGCAGTCTGATTACTTCCTTCTGGTGCTGAGAGGATGTGTCGTAATCTCTCTGAAGTCAGCTCAAGCTAAGTTGATTTCCCCTGTTTTGTCCCCCTTGCTGTATTTATTTGCTAGTGGGGACTGACCAGTGCTCATTCCCCACCTTCCCTATTCAGGGCCTAGCTCTAGGGAAATACAGGGTATTAGGTTCCCGTTCGGCGATTGGTGAGGAACAAATATAAAAACGATAAGGAGACAGGGTGATATCAGATCAGCCTAGGTTTCCACTCCCCCTTCCCCTAGTATCTGGGCTTCTGTCCCCTCATCCATTCGTGTTGTACTCAGTCTTTCCTACACCTAGCATGACATTATCACCAGCCGTGCACATTTAGAAAAAAACAAAAACAAAAAAACTGAAAGTTGAGTTCAAGAGTGTTTTTTTTTCCTTTCTCCTTGGTATGGGTTCAGTTGCAGAACTCGCAGAGTGGCTGCGCGGTCTGTCTCTGACGGTGAATGACCTCTGCAGGGGGGTTCAGTAACAGCATTAGCGTTTACAGGTTGTTAATCTGGGGGTCTCTGCAGGTAGGCCTGTCCAGCCTGAACCTAAGGTTGCCCTACCGGACAGGTTTTCAGGAGGTAGGGACAAGTTTTTTTGTTTTCAAGGAGGCCTGCAAACTGTATTTTAAACTTTGTACTTACTCCTCTGGAAATGAGGAGCAAAGAGTGGGAATTGTTATTTCTCTGTTGCAGGGAGATCCACAATCCTGGGCTTTTTCTTTATCGCAGGATTTGGTTTGTATCCAGTCTGTAGAGGGGTGTTTTGGGGCCCTGGCCCTCATCTATGATGACCCTGACCGAGTCGCCTTGGCTGAGTCTAGGCTACGTCGCATTCAGAAGGGGAATCGGTCAGTGGAGAAACACAGTTCTCAATTCCGTAAATGGGCAACAAATTCTAAATGGAATGACTCAGCCCTTAGAGGCCAAGTTTGTGAGGGGCTTACTGAAAGGTTGAAAGATGCTTTGGCAGTATATGAAACCCCCAGTCCTTGGAGGCTGCCATGTCGTTGGCCATACGTCTTGATAGACGCCTTCGGGATAGGCGAATGAGACCACCTTCTCCGGGGCCTTATTGTCGAGGTTGTGTATCTCTGCCAGGGGAGCGGTCTGGCAGTGAACCAGTGCTGGGGGAGGAGAAACCCATGCAGTTAAGGGGTGCTTTTACATCATAATTTTCAGGGGAGATTTGCAAGAAAAAAGGCATTTTTTTTTGTGGGAAAAAGACACACTTTATTGGGACCTGTCCTTCAATTCCAAAGCAAAAGGAGACTCGATTGAATCTTGGCAGTCTGGAGTTGGATAAGCAAGGGGTGCATTTGTCACCAACCTGCAGTTTCCGGTTTGTCCTAACAGCAGAGGTAGTGCTACAGGTGGGGTCGGGTCATTGTGAAATAATCCCTTGCTATGTCCTGGACAGTCTTCCCACTCCTTTGGGTATTCCCTGGCTGGTGAAACATAATCCGTTGGTGTATTGGCAAGCCGGGAAGATTATTGAATGAGGAGATTACTGCCATGAAAACTGTTTAGATATTTCCCTTGCTACTGTCTCTATGGAAATATTACCTTTTTTCCTACCTGTTTTTGAGGATGTTTTTTCTGAGAGGGGGTGTCAGGATTCGCCTCCTCCTCATGCATAAGACTGTTCTATTAACCTCACCCCTCATAGCTAAACTACTGAAGTCCAGACTTATAATCTTTCTGGCCCTGAGAGACAAGTCATGAAGTATTTCATTGTGGAAAGTTGAGAAGGGACACATTAGGCCCTCATCTTCGCCTGTGGCAGCGGGGTTCTTCTTTGTGAAGAAAAAAGATAGCGGTATGCGTCCCTGTTTAGATTTCCGGCAATTAAATCAAATTGCCATCTGAGATCCATACCCTCTTCCTCGGATTCCAGATTTGTTTAGCCAGGTTGTAGGTGCTAAAGGATTCTCCAAGTTGGATTTAAGGGGAGAATAAAATCTGGTTAGAATCAGAGAAGGGGACGAATGGAAAACAACGTTCAGTACCCCTGAAGGGCATTTTGTGAGTCAGGTTATGCCTTTCAGTTTGACCAATGTACCTGCGGTGTACCAGCATTTCAAAAATTATATTTTCCATCATTTGGTGGGGAAGTTTGTGGTGGTCTGGACAATATTTTGGTTTACTCACCTGATTTTGAGACACATCGGGGGCATGTTAAACTGGTGCTCCAGATATTAAGGGATAACAAACTTTATGCCAAACTAGAAAAATGTGTTTACGTCGTACAGGAGGTTTTTGGGATACTTGTTGTTATCTTCAGGCTTTCGGATGGATCCAGAGAAGATCCGTGCAGTCCTTGATTGGAACCGTTCCGAGAACCTGAAGGCTCTACAATAGTGATGGGCGAGCACTAAAATGCTCGGGTGCTCGTGGCTCGGGTCGAGTAAATTGGAATGCTCGGGTGCCCGAGCAACGAGCCCAATGTAAGTCAATGGGAAACTTGAGCATTTTTCTGGTGGCCCCCCCGGTGGTCTGCAGAGGCACTAGAAATTGCAGAAATCGTTGCGAACAGTGCTCAAATGACATGGGAACAGCATGGGGAAGACCCCTGGAAGCAATTCTGACTCCCAGGTCACTGCTGTGAACAATGTTGTCAGTCTTACGCCACTTTTACAGACTCACAACAAAACGTACAAAAACGAAACCAAAATGGATTTTCCTGGGAAATAGGTTAAGGAACATCCATTCCAGGGTAATAACTTGTATATAAGGCAAAATAAATAACCAAAAACAAAAATGCTCCTCCACACCTTGGGCTATGTTCACACTTAGCATTTTTGATGCATTTTTGCACTTCTGCATTGCTTTCAACCAAGACAAATGCATTCACTGGGAAATGTCATTCATTATAACATTTTACTATCTTATCTGGCCATGTGGTGTGTGACACATCATCAGACACATCCTGTTTCATTTATGTAGGAGGGACTCAAAATCACAAAGCCTATTTTTATAGGACCATCAGGAGGCCTTTACTATTCTTAAAGGGCCAGCAATTGGCCTTCACTATTCTTAGAGAGACATCAGCTGGCTATGCTTTGTTGTTCCCATTATTAAACAGTGGGTCTCCTATACTGTTATTGCGTATTCAGTGAGTGGACGCACTGGACGCACCCCAATACCCCTTTGAAGAGATGTAGAGGAGGGCCTCATGAAAAAATGTTCCCATTATTAGGAAGTGGGTCTCCTATAGTGTTGGCCTATGCAGTGAATGCAAGGGCTGTCAAAAATTGGGAGGCACTCCAATGCCCCTTGGATTAGACGTGGAGGAGGGCCTCATAAAAAAATGTTCCTATTAGAAAGGAGCGGGTCTCCTATACTTGTAATGCCATTGCACTAAGTGTATGGGCTGACAAACATTTACCCTTGGGGGGTATACATGAACATACTGTAGAACAATTTTTTTACGGGCATCATAAATACCCTTTAAAAAAATTATGTGGGTGTTGCATCATGGACCACGGTCACCCTGGTGATATGGTGGTGGAGGATGAGGATGAAGAGAAGGAGGAGGACAAGAGCAAATAGCCAAAATCAGGAAGCGTATACCCATGTGTGGGTGTGAAGAGATGCATGGGAATACACCTCCCAAACAAAGACACAGGATTTGAGTTTATGCTACGCTGCTATCATTCGGTGGTATTGAGAAGTCTGGCTCAATCCAGCCCTTGTTCATTTTTATAAGAGTCAGCCTGTCAGCATTCTCAGTTGACAGGCGGATGCGCTTATCAGTTATAGTTCCACCAGCAGCACTAAAAACCCGGTCTGACCAAACACTAGCGGCAGGGCAGACCAGGACCTCCAAGGCGTAGAGAGCCAGTTCATGCCACGTGTCCAGCTTGGATACCCAATAATTATAAGGCACAGAAGAATCACGGAGGACGTTGGTACGGTCGGCAAGGTACTCCCTTAGTATCTTCCCAAACTTTGCACTCCTTGTGACAGTACCCCGCGCCTCAGGGCCTGTGTGATGGGAGGGGCTGAGAAAATTCTCCCAGAACTTTGACAGTGTTCCCCTGCCTCTGCTGGATTTCAGTTGTGTCTCTTTCGCCTGTATTCCTTGGTTGTCCAACGAACTGTGACCTCTGCCGCCAGCGTTATCAGATGGGAATGTTTTTAATAGTTCCGCAACAAGGGCCTTCTGGTACTGCCCCATTTTTGTAGACCTGTCCTCCTCAGGAATTAGGGATATAAAGTTCTCCTTGTAGCGTGGGTCTAGAAGTGTCACCAACCAGTAATGACTGTCACCCAAAATTTTGAGAACGCGAGGGTCATAGGAAAGGCAGCGCAACATAAACTCAGCCATGCGTGCCAGACTGCTAACAGGCAAGACTTCAGTGTCCTCACCAAGAGGATGACTGGCCATGCTCTCCTCCTCCCCCCTGTCCTCAGGCCATCCAAGCTGAACAGACGGAATGACAGTTGTGCAGGTAGTACCGTCTATAGCGCATGAAACAAGCTCCTGTTCTTCCTCCTCATCCTCATTGTCACCCAATCCACATTGGGATGAGATGAGGCTGGGCTGTGTGTAATCACCCTGTATGGTTCCTTGCTCCATCTCATTGTGCTCCGCCTGCAATGCATCCTCTTTGATTGTGAGCAGAGAAAGTTTCAGAAGACAGATAAGCGGGATGGTGACTCTAGTTCTGACGCCGTTGCCACTCACCATCTTGGTGGAGTTCTCAAAGTTTTGAAGGATGGTACAGATGAACCACGAGGTTAAGCACATGGGCAAGGCATGGTACGTGTGTGAGATCACCTCAGAGATGCCACGAGGTTCCGGCCATTTTCACACACGACCATGCCTGGCTATAGGTTCAGCGGTGTCAGCCACAGATCTGCCGGCTGTTTCAGAGCTGTCCACAACTCTTCAGCATTGTGCGGTTTGTCACCTAAGCATATTAGCTTCAACACAGCCTGTTGCCGCTTGGCCGAGGCAGTGCTTCCAGCTTGGGACTGATGTGGTCATTTTGTTGATGGAGGTTAAAGAGGAAGAGGAGGCTGAGGAGGATGAGGTACAGGAGCTGTAGAATGTGGGGGCAACCCTGATTGACCTAGGGCCCGCAATACTTGGCGTCCGGAGGACGTGTTCTGTCCCACGGTCCGACTGGGTCCCGGCTTCCACTATGTTAACCCAGTGTGCCGTCAGAGAGATGTACCGTCCCTGCCCACAAGCACTTGTCCACGTGTCCGTGATTAGGTGGACTTTCCCGGTAACTGCATTGTTGAGGGCACGGCTAATGTTTTGGGACACATGCTTGTGTAATGCAGGGACGGCACACCAGGAAAAATGGTGGCAGTTGGGGACCGAGTACCACGGGACGGCCGCCGCCATAAGGTTGCGGAAAGCATCCATTTCCATGAGCCTAAAAGGCAACATTTTGAGCGCAAACAGTCGCGAGATTTGGGAATTTAGTAGTGTGGCCTGTGGGAGGCGTATTTGCGCTTGCGTTCCAAGGACTGGGGTATGGACAACTGAATGCTGTGCTGGGACAAGGACGTGGAGGTGCTTTCTGATGCTGCCACTTGAGAGTGCGCAATGACAGGTGCAGGGCAGGAGGCATGTTCGCATGCACTATGGACAGGGAATTGGCTTGTACGCACAACAGCAGAAGAAGCAGTGGTGTCACCCGCAGACACTGTGCCTGATCGTGCTGGTGGTGGTAAGGCTGCTAGTTTTGCTACCCTTGCTGATGCTGGCCTGGCAGGTGGTGCAAATGGCCTTTTTGTGGTTATCGGCAGCGTCTTTAAAAAACAACCAGACTCGGGAAGACCTAACAGTTCTACTGGCAACTTCCGTTGTGTTGGTGTTATGGGGAACGGTTGCCCGCCTTCTGTCTGCTGCCACCACACTGCTTCTTCATGACTGTTGGGGTGCTACGCCTCCTTCCCCCTGTGTGCTGCTGTCCTCGCTCTGCAAGTCCTCCAGCCAGGTTGGATCAGTTACTATATCACCCACCACCTCGTCTTCCACTTCCGCATCCTGGTCCTCCTCCTGACTTTCTGGTAATTGTGTCTCATCAACGTCCACCTCTTTTGACACTTTCCCACCGTCGCCTTCGTGTGACCGTGGCTGCTCAAATATTTGGGCATCGCTACATACCATCTCCTCTTGCCCCGCTTCAAGTGGACTGGGCGAGAGGCCCGAATCTATAAATGGAAAAGTGAACAGCTCTTCGGAGTGTCCAAGTGTAGGATCAGTTGTCTCCAGGCACTCGGCGTGGTGGGAGGAAGGAGGATCAAAGTGAGGAACATGCGGTCCAGACTCATGGCTACTGAGACTTGACCATGTGGAAGACAGGGTGGTGGTGGTAAAGTGACTGGAAGCATTATCCGCTATCCAACCAACAACCTTTTGACACTGCTCTGGGTTCAACAGTGGTGTGCTGCGGTCACCTTAGAATTGGGACAGGAAGGTCACGCGAGAAGATGTGGGTGTTTTGTTGTGGCACAATTTCTGCATGCACCATCACGTCCAATTCCCTGTCCCTTGCCAGGCGCCTTTCCCATTTTAAGTGGAGGACAATATCTTCCACGCTCACTACAAATGGCTGAATTTGGAACGAACTCATGTGATCCGTGTGACGGACGAACCACAGTGTTAAAATACCAGGCCTGTAGGTAACTATTTTGAACAGCAAACTGGTGTCAATAACTTCGCTGATACGCTGAAACAAATTTTTAATGGAGGCGAGAAATGGCAGAATTTTCAGCAAACTTATATGTGATCCATGTGACGGACAAAACACAGTTTTAAATAGCTGTATTTTTAGCGCTGTAATATGGAACGGACCTGGCTGTATTCTGCAGTGCCAATAAGCAAATGGCGCAGAAAAGCTGTGTTCTCTGGATTACTTTTTAAGCAAATAATCAGGATTAAGATCCAAAAAAAAGATTATTCCTGGCCCCTGATACCTGGGGCTATGTCTAGAAATGTCTAACAGCAGCAGCAGACAGAACTGGAGCTCTTTTATTATAAAAATATAAAACAAACCATAAAAACACACTACACAAAGAACCAAGACACAAACCCCAACGAAACACAAACAAGTCAAAAATTATAATGTCCAGTATAAATTATAAAGCAAAGCAAAAATGTCCTACAATGTTCATAGAACATAAAGTCCATTTCCCAAAATCCCCCCAGCAAGGGAAGACCTTAACCTTTTTTTTTAAACAAGCAAAATATCCCCTTCCAACATTCACTCACATTCATACCCATACATTTATACTTAACCCAAAAAAAAACAAAAAAAAAAAAACTGGCCCACTGCCATAAACTAAAGAAATAGGCCACCTGGCCGAAAACGTAATACACAGCAACACAGCAAACTATTTTTTTTTTCAAAATATTTTTAATAATTTTTTCTCTTTTTTTTTTTTTTTTTCCTTTTTCCCCTTTTTCCTTTTTTCCCTTTCCTTCTTCCCCTTTTTTCCCCTTTCCTTTCCCACCACCATTTTAACACCCAAGGTCCCACGAAAGTCTGTGGCCTTATCACAACAAGGTCCCACTAAAGTTTGTGGCCTTTTCACACATCAAAAAGGTCCTTTTGCCTTTACTGGCATCCCGCAGGACGTCCAAAATTTCATACACAAAGAAACCACCACAACCCCTCCCCCCTCCCCCTTAAAGCCCCCCACCCAACCTAAACTAACCCCCCCACACACACATCATAATACACATACCACATAATATACATACAATAAACGAAATGCATTTTTTTTTTTTTTTAACATAACAGTACAATACACAACATAACAATATATCTACGCAACATAACAATCTTATAACCAAAATCAGACCCAAGTTTGGTGCTTTCAAGCCCCATACTCCGGTTTCCAATATCTCAAAAACAAAAAACTACACGTGAGGGTAACAGCCCACCACCAGGAAACTGGAGACTACAGAGGCTCTCACCCTAATCTAACACACAACATCCTGTCCCTCCCTATTAAAGAAAAAGAAAAACCTGTCCCTACCACCCTACCAATCTTTCCCTACCTGTCCCTACCTGTCCCTCTCTGACCCTCACTACCAACCTAATACTAACTACCTGTCCCTAAGACTGTCCCTATCTGTCCCTCCCTGTCCCTACACATCTATCTGACCCTACAAATAAATATAAATATAATATATAGAAAGGGACTAAACTAACCCTATCACAGACACACATACCCTAACTCTCCCTAGGGCACATTAAATGAGAACCCCCTCCATAGAAGGGAAGCCCTCCCTGCACCCAGCCTCTCATACTCCAGCGAGCGCACTTTTGCCAGGTCACCCAGGATGTTCCTAATCACCTCTTCCCGGGGGAGGACTTTCTGCTGGGTGGACACTAAACACCGTGCATTCCACGTGTAAAACCTAGTCACTAAACTAACTAAGAAGACAGTGCCCCGATCTCGGCCACCAAGGGACCTGAATGCCCCATAGGCCCACTCCGCATAGGAAAGGCCTGCCAGCCTAGGCCAGCCAATGGAAGCACCCACCCTACTGTAGACCTCTGTATTAAAGGGACATTGAAGCAGGAATTGCTCCATGCTTTCAAGCATGCCGCCACACTCCTCGCGGGGACAATCCCGGTCATCAGAGTTCCTGTACTTCAGGTTGCCCCTCACATACAGTCTCCCATGGAAGCAGCGCCAAGTCAAGTCCCAAAACTTCAAGGGGATCCGCTTAGAGTTTAATAACCCGAGCCCCACCTCCAGATCCCGGCTTGGGCAATCCTTGAGGGCCAGGGGCTTCTGGAAGTGGGTCAACAGAACCCTATTGTCAAGTAACCTCCTTGACACTTCCTGATCTTCCACACTCCCAGACCCCACCAGCGGATCGCCTTCACAACCAGGGTAGCATAAGCCGGAAGATGCCCATGAGGCGTGCGAAGGTCCTTCACCCGCCCTCCTGTCTCCCATTCCTGGAAGAAAGGCCGAAACCACCCCCTACAGGAGAATACCCACGGAGGAGCCCTCTCTAACCAGAGGTTGGCGATGTTTGCCTTAAGAAAGGTGTTTACTAGAAACACCACCGGGTTGACCATACCCAACCCTCCTAGTCTCCTCGTGCGGTACGTGACCTCCCTCTTGATCAGGTTCAGCCTATTCCCCCATAATAGTTGGAAGAACAGGCTGTAGACCCGTGTCCAAAGAGGTTCTGGCAAGATGCAGACGCTGCCCAGGTATATTAATAAAGGGAGCAAATACCCCTTGGCCAGGTTAACCCTTTCCCCCAGGGTCAAGGACCAACCCTTCCACTGATCCACCTTCTGGGCGGCAATCTTAAGTCTGCCCTCCCAGTTTTGCTGGGGATAGTCCCCCGGGCCGAAACTGATGCCTAAAATTTTTGCTGTGGCCTGAGGCCCTGGAAGGGTGTCCGGGAGATCGAAACTTGGATCTCCCCCTCCCAGCCAGAGACTCTCACACTTATCCCGGTTGATCATGGACCCAGAAGCCACCGAGTAGCGCTCAACTTCAGACATGACCCAGTCCGCCTCCTCTCTCGAGGATACAAAAAGGGAAACGTCGTCGGCGTACGCCACTACCCTCAAGGTGGCCTCTGGCTCCGCCCGGTCCATCCCGACTCCCACCAACGGTCCGCGCTCCACTCTCCTTAAAAAGGGGTCGATCGCGAACACGTATAACAGTGGGCTCAGAGGACAGCCCTGGCGGACACCAGACCTCACCTCAAAAGGGGGTCCGACCCAACCGTTCACAAGCGGAAAAGTCTCTGCCTCATTGTATAATACTCTCAACCAATCAACAAACCTCCCGGGCAGACCGTACCTCAGAAGGACGGACCAGAGGTACTCATGGTTAACCCGGTCAAAGGCCTTCGCCTGGTCTAAGGACAGCAAGTACCCCTTCCAGTGACCTGCCCTGCCCTGCTCCACTGCCTCTCGGACACCGAGCACAGCACTAAAAGTACTGCGGCCTGGAACAGAGCAGTGCTGGGCCCCCGAAAGGAGCCGGGGTGCAAACTTCACCAACCGATTAAAAAGCACCTTTGCCAGAACCTTTCGGTCCGTATTGAGAAGCGCTATGGGACGCCAATTCTCAATACGGGACGAGTCTTTACCCTTTGACAGGATAATCAGGGCGGACTTCCTCATTGAACCGGGCAGAAAGTCCGAGGAGAGACATTCATTAAAAACCTCAGTCATGAGGGGGACCAAAGAGTCCCTAAAAGTCCTGTAAAACTCGGATGTTAAGCCATCCGGACCGGGCGATTTTTTGGGCCGGAGCCCATCAATGGCCCGTCTCACTTCCTCTTCCCTGATTGCTTCTGCCAAATCATGAAGAGAGGGGTCATCCCCTGGCTCAGGGATGGTTTCAGCCAGGAAAGCCGACATCTCATCCCGATCTGGATCCCTCCTTCCCAAGAGGTGCGAGTAGAAGGATCTGACCACCTCCAGGATCCCTGATTTGGATCTGTTCAGGGAACCCGTACTGTCGATCAGTCCTGTTACCATCTTGCAACTCACTGACATCCTGCAGTTCCTGTAGGGGTCGGGCGAGCGGTACCTCCCGAAATCCCTCTCAAAAACTAAGGATGTGTGCCTATCATACTGGCACCCCTTGAGCAAGGCCTTCACCCTGGAGATTTCCTCACGGTCCCCTCCAGTCGAGACGAGCTGCTCGAGTTTCCTCCCCAGCTCCCGGTACAGGCGGTACCTGTTCAGGCCTCTGAGGCTCGAAAGCTGACGGAAGAACCCCGCAACCCTTGTTTTGAAGATCTCCCACCACTCAGACTTACTGCTACAGAGACCCAAGAGAGGCACCTGGCTCTGAAGAAATTCCTCAAAGGATTGTCTCACATCCGCTTCTTCCAACAGGGACGAATTCAGCTTCCATAGGCCTCTCCCTATCCGGGGAGTCTCTGCAACATTCAAGGAAAAGGAAATGAAACAGTGATCGGAGAATTCCACCTCAACAGCGGACACTGCAGAAGAGACGGCTTCCTCCTTTAAAAAAACCCTATCTATCCTAGACCTACAACTACCCCTATGAAAGGTGAAACCCCCGTGACCTGGGGTGTGCTGGATGTGGACATCCACCAGGCGAGCTTCGCTTGCTATGCTGTTAAGGGTATTACTATCAAAAGCCAGCCTTCGGTCTCCGGGGCCTCCCCTATCACGGGATCTAGTTATAGTATTAAAGTCCCCACCGAAGACCACCTGCCGGCTGGTAAAAAGATAGGGCTTGATCTTCAGGAAGAGACATTTTCGGTCCCACTTTGACTGTGGACCATAGATGTTAATGAGCCGGAGCTCCTGTCCCCCCATGAAGACGTCAAGGACCAAGCACCTCCCCATTTCTACCTCGATCACCCGTCTGCATTCCACTGAAGCGGCCTTAAAAAGGACCGCTACCCCGCTATACGGCTCGGCCGCAAGAGACCAGTATGAGGGCCCGCACCTCCACTCCCTCCTTGCTTTGTAAATAGCCCCCATGTCCGTTAGCCTGGTCTCCTGCAAAAATAAAATGTCAGCCTCAACTCGGTTGAAAAAATCAAAGGCCATAAATCTGGCCGTATCTGACTTTATACTGGCGACATTAATCGACGCCAGAGTCAACGGGGTAGGTTCCGCCATCATGGGTGATTGAGTTAGACGGCTTTCTTTTTCACCGCACCGCTCGATTTACTTTTTTCACCCTCAGAGGAGGAGCCAGACTCTCCCCTCCTCTTTAGTGACACCGAGGTGTCCATAGCACCCGTCACCACCTTCCCAGTACCGGGTTCCTCACCCCTGGACCCCAGAGCAGTCCCCCCCCCAGAGGAAAGTGAGCCCACCGGAGGACGGACCCCGCCGCTCCCTGAAGGCACCTCAGATGTTACCGCCAGTCCCTCACCCCCGACCTCCGACACAGCAGAGTCATCGAGGGCATGGAACCGGTTGGAGAGGGGGATCAGAGGGGAGCCGGTGAGCCCTTCCGTAGGCACCTTAGTGGCCAGGGGGGGGGCCTTAGATGTTTTTGCCCCCTTTCGGTTCCTCCTCCGACTCTTACTGGTCTTACTGTCACCTTTTGTTTTAGGCTGCTCCACCACCTCCTCGTCCAGACTTTCATACTGGGAGGAGTCATAAGAAGCAGCCACCTCCTCCCTCTCCATCCTCCTGATCTCCTCGTTCACCGCCTCCTCCCCCAGGGCCTCAGGGGCACCGGCTGCCGCTTCCGAGGAGGGTACAGACATCACCCCAGTCGCCTGGGGCTTATCCTGCCCCCTACCCCCACGGCGCCTCACCTGATGCCACTGGCGGGCAGATGTATTGGCCACGCCTTCCTTCACTGGCCCCTCAGCCCCTCTCCCGCCCCCACCTCCAGCATCAGCAGAAGATGAACCGCCAGGGACTCCCCCATGGCTCACCCCTGCCTGACCAGAGATGGCATTAGAAAAGGAGCGGGGGCAGCGGCTGTACGGGTGACCTAGGTCACCACACAGGTGACACCTAATGTCACCACAGGCCGCGGCAAGATGACCTACCCCGCCACACAAGGCACATTTCTGTACCTTGCAGCCCGCGCTGAAGTGGCGGGGATCACCGCACCTGTGGCAGACCTTCGGCTGCCCCTGGTAAAAGATCAGGATCCTGTCCCTCCCCAGAAATGCTGAGGAGGGGATGTGGGTGACAGTACTGCCTGAGACCTTCAACCTCATCATGAAGGTCCAGCCCCCTGACCAAATGCCAAACTCGTCCCTGTTCTTTTTTGGGACGTCCGTGACCTCCCCATAGCGGGAAAGCCACGTCATAATATCGACCCCAGAGAGTGACTCGTTATTTGTCAAAACGGTCACCCTCTTTACGCCATTTTGGCGAGACACCGCCTGCACGGCAAAGTCTCGCCAGCCGGGCTCCCCCTTCACCAGTTCAAAATTCGACCAGAAAAGCTCTAGGCCCTCCGGCCGAACAAAACTGATGTCGAAGATGGGGGTACCAAAAGGATGAATCAGGGCAAAGACGTCAGTCGCCCTGAAGCTCATCTTCAGGAGGAGCTCCACGACCCTCGATTTTGGCGGGCACGCTTCACTGCCCCTCCACCGAAGACGGACCACATTCCTCCTGGCCGCCCCCTGCCCGGCTGTCGGGAGGGACCACACTGTCTCCCCCTCCCTTTTATCTTGGAAGGCGGCCAGGCCATGTGTATCCAGCCAAAAGGCCAAGTCTACCGCTCTTCCCTCTACCTCGATCGTCCGTTCTCCCTTTTTGAGGGCCTCGAGGAAACGGCGCCGCAAGTCACCATCCCTGAGGTCCAGAGGTGAGGAAGCCCGCCCTGAAGATCCCGAGCCCCCAGGTTTTGGGAACCTGGTGCTGCTGCCATTTTTGCCGGCGCCCCTGCCCCAGATAAGCCCGTGGGCACAGAGGACACCGACAGGCAGGCACCTCCTCCGTTGTCTGCCGCAGCCGTGGCACCACTGCTCCCAGCAGTAGCAGCTGCCGGCGCTAAGCCCCGCCCCTTTTGGGGTGGAGCCACGCCCACTTGGGTGGGGTTTGCCCGCGAGGCCACGCCCCCCGCACCAGGCAGCACGGTGGGGGCCCCAGAGGCCACACCCACCGGTGCCGTGGGTGACAGGGAGACCAAGCCCCCCGCACCAGGCAGCACAGTGGGGGCCTCAGAGGCCACTCCCACCGGTGCCTTGGGTGACAGGGAGGCCACGCCCCCCGCACGAGGCAGCACAGTGGGGGCCCCAGAGGCCACTCCCACCGGTGCCGTGGATGACAGGGAGGCCACACCCCCCACACCAGGCAGCACGGTGTGGGCCCCAGAGGCCACTCCCACTGGTGCCGTGGACGGCTGGGAGGCCACGCCCCCCGAAGCCGGCCGCGCCGGGACCCCCGAAGCCGACCCGGAACTGGGTCTACTCACAGGGGCCCCTGCACCAGCGGCACCAGCTCTCAGGGGCATAGCACCCCCTACCGTCACACCCTTCACCACAAACAGCCTGGCCACCCCAGCTCCGGCCCCAGGCTAGGCCACTCCCCCTCGGCACCCACCGGTGGTGGAGCCCCTCGCGCTGACCCATTACTGGGCCCCAACCTCGCGGCGGACTTTGCCAGGGGAGCAAGCCCCACCTTTCCTTTATGAGCCGGCTCTGCCGGAGCCACAGGCCCCGCGCCCTTCACCTTACCAGGTCTCTGGGTCCCTGAAAGTGATCCAGATTTAGTGGATCCGTGCGTGAGGGACCCAGACACCCCAGCACACGCCGCCGGAGATGCGGCCCCGGCTGTCGGTGCGCCGCCAGCAGAGCAGGAGGCAGCGGCAGATGTACAAGCCGCCCCCTGCACGCCAGCAGGCGCACCAGGTGCCAGGCCAGACCTCCCTTTTACAGGGGATCCAGCCTGAGCACCACCACAGATCACACCCACCGTCGGGCCGCCCTCCGTGCCATGCTCCATATCAGACACCCCTGACGCACTGCCTCCATTACCACAAACAGAGGCAGCGCTCTGCGTGCCATGGCCTATAGTCTCCCCGCTCCCTCGCTGTGGACCCACAACAGAGTCCAAGCCGGGGTGGGTAGCGGGTGCCGCACAACGGGACAGGGGGGCCGCAGAGAGGGGGACATACACAAACTTGTGTGCAACAGTTGTTTTCCTCCTCTTTCTTTTTGCTTTCCTCTTCATCCCCCTCACGGGTGCCTCATCCTCGCAGATCTCATCCCCGAACGTAAGCTGACCAAAACGTATCGGGGACTCGATCTGCTGGATCTGCTGCATGATAAGGCAGCCCCCCTCACTGCTACTGCTCCCATCCTCCTCATCCTCCCCCTCGCTCCCGCTGCCCTCTGAAGGGCTAGAATCGGACGGGAGAGCCATCTGCTCAGGGGCTATCCCGCTATGCGATGCCTGGAGATCACTTACCAGGCCACCAGGCGGTGGGTAGGGTGCAGCCTCCTCCACGCATACCTCTTCCTCCTCTTCCACCGCCTGGCTGGGGCCCTGCGACCCCTCCAGAGCCCCACCGGTCATGGCTCTGAACCGGTTATCGTTTTCCAGTTTCTCCCGAAAGGGTCCACTGCCCGCCAAGATGGTGCTCCTGCGGTCCTCCAGGTCTTGAATGGCCTGCTTGATCTTCCGGACCGCGGCGGATAGCTCAGGCTTCTTACTGCCAGAGGCCCTCACGGACCTCTCCTGAGCCACCCTCAACTCCCCCCAGAGGGAACTTAGCTTCTTTGTGGCGTCCTCATACTCGCAGAGGTGCGCATGTATACGGGAGGCATAGGTGACGGTTGCTTCCCTCGACGCCTTGGTACCCCAATCAGGGGGCACCGCTGCAGCACCTCCGCTCGTACTCGACCTACCTCCGGAGGGAGGAGCCGCCGCGGTCGTAGCCTCGGGGGTCCTCCGGGTCCTCATGCTGGAACCCCTGCTGTCTTGGCCAGATCTTGTAGCCTTAGCCGGCTTGGTGTTCCTCCCACCCCCCGCCAGCTTGGACCGGGAGGTGGGAGCCGGGGTCCCAGCCCCGGAGGCCAGTCCCACTATGAGCCTTTTTTCCTGGGAAGGGGGCAGACAAAAAGTCCCAGATGGAAAAAAAAAAAACCTCCCTTCCCAGGAGCTCTCTCCACAGCAGCACACAGTCCAGGAAGCACACTGCACTCAGCTCGCTGCAGGCTCCACCTCCACCACTTCCTGCAAAAAGGAAGCAAGACAAAAATATATCTCATACCCTACCATAATTATATATAAATGTAAAGCAAAATTGCATAATAAATATAGGGTACTCAGTGAACTATTTTTGATCAAAAAAAGTATACAAGCCGTCCCACCAGCGGCAAGGTGACCCTAAATTGGGACGGTACCTATACTGCCTATATTAAAAACCTTACTGTATATCAAAGTTGAAGTAATGCATATAAAAGGGTAGACAAATAGGACCGGGTCCCAACTCCAGACCACCTAGGCCCGTGGTAAGCTACATATATACCAATCAGCTCAACAAAGGGCATGCCACACCCTTAAATTGCACAGAATGCAAACAAGTCAAAAAACCAGACAATGTGAACTGAGGTCTAAGATGGCAGACATACAAGAAACAGAGGCATGTTCACACCAGCAAAAAGGAAGCAAGACAAAAATATATCTCATACCCTACCATAATTATATATAAATGTAAAGCAAAATTGCATAATAAATATAGGGTACTTAGTGAACTATTTTTGATCAAAAAAAGTATACAAGCCGTCCCACCAGCGGCAAGGTGACCCTAAATGCATACCACGGGCCTAGGTGGTCTGGAGTTGGGACCCGGTCCTATTTGTCTACCCTTTTATATGCATTACTTCAACTTTGATATACAGTAAGGTTTTTAATATAGGCAGTATAGGTACCGTCCCAATTTAGGGTCACCTTGCCGCTGGTGGGACGGCTTGTATACTTTTTTTGATCAAAAATAGTTCACTGAGTACCCTATATTTATTATGCAATTTTGCTTTACATTTATATATAATTATGGTAGGGTATGAGATATATTTTTGTCTTGCTTCCTTTTTGCTGGTGTGAACATGCCTCTGTTTCTTGTATGTCTGCCATCTTAGACCTCAGTTCACATTGTCTGGTTTTCTCCACCACTTCCTGTAGGGAACTGCAACAGGCAGAACTGGAACTCTATTTTATTATAAAAGTACAAAAACACATATACAAAACACAAAAACCAAACCACAGATACAATTATACAACAAACAAACAACTAACAACCAACAAAACCCCAGCAAGACATAACCTAAAATCTGAAATTATATAGAGTCCAACAAAGAAATATATGACGACACAAAGTTCAAGTCCTCCAGCAGACTCTCTAGGAGACCCCCCAGCAAGGGAAGACCCTACCATACCTCCAGGGTGCGCCCTAAAACGCACCCGACCCCCAGCATACACAACATCCATACCTGCACATTCATACCTAACCCCCTAACAAAAAAGGAAAACTAAATAACTGGCCCATCGCCAAAAATAAAGAAATAGGCCCCCTGGCCGAAAATTTAATGCACAGCAACCCTATTTCTTTTTTATATTTTTTATATATATATATATATATATTTTTTTTTTTTCTCCCCACCACCATTTTTTAAAACACCCAAGGTCCCACGAAAGTTTGTGGCCTTATCACAGTAAGCCACGAAAGTTTGTGGCCATCAAAATCACAAATAACGGGTCCTTTTTCCCGTATCCCGTAGGACGTCCATTTTCCCAAAACCCCTCCCCCCTCCCCCCCTGAAACCCCCCACCCAACCTACACTAAACCCCCCCACCCATACAATACACAAAACTATACACGTATATACATTACACAACATAACCAAAGCAAACACAACATAACAATAGCACAATATAAACAACTGACCATAAACATGAACCAAAAGTCAGACCCAAGTTCAGTGCTTGCAAGCCCTATATTCGGGTTTCCAATACCGTAAAACAAAAAACTATAATGTGAGGGGAGCAGCCCACCACCAGGAAACTGGAGACTACCGAGGCTCTCACCCTAATCTAACACACAAACAGCCTGTCCCTCCCTATTAAAGAAAAACCTGTCCCTACCGCCCTACCAATCTTTCCCTACCTGTCCCTACCTGTCCCTCTCTGACCCTCACTACCAACCTAATGCTAACTACCTATCCCTAAAGACTGTCCCTGTCTGTCCCTCCCTGACCCTACACATCCATCTGACCCTACAAATAAATATAAAATATAGAAAGGGACTAAACTAACCCTATCACAGACACACATACCCTAACTCTCCCTAGGGCACATTAAATGAGAACCCCCTCCATAGAAGGGAAGCCCTCCCTGCACCCAGCCTCTCATACTCCAGCGAGCGCACTTTTGCCAGGTCACCCAGGATGTTCCTAATCACCTCTTCCCGGGGGAGGACTTTCTGCTGGGTGGACACTAAACACCGTGCGTTCCACGTGTAAAACCTAGTCACTAAGCTAACTAAGAAAACAGTGCCCCGATCTCGGCCACCAAGGGATCTGAATGCCCCATAGGCCCCCTCCGCATAGGAAAGGCCTGCCAGCCTGGGCCAGCCAATGGAAGCACCCACCCTCTTGTAGACCTCTGTATTAAAAGGACACCGAAGCAGGAAGTGCTCCATGCTTTCAAGCATGCCGCCACACTCCTCGCGGGGACAATCCCGGTCATCAGAGTTCCTGTACTTCAGGTTGTCCCTCACATACAGTCTCCCATGGAAGCAGCTCCAAGCCAAGTCCCAAAACTTCAAGGGGATCCGCTTAGAGTTTAATAACCCGAGCCCCACCTCCAGATCCCGGCTTGGGCAATCCTTGAGGGCCAGGGGCTTCTGGAAGTGGGTCAACAGAACCCTATTGTCAAGTAACCTCCTTGACAAGGTCCTGATCTCCCACACTCCCAGACCCCACCGGCGGATCGCCTTCACAACCAGGGTAGCATAAGCCGGAAGATGCCCATGAGGCGTGCGAAGGTCCTTCACCCGCCCTCCTGTCTCCCATTGCTGGAAGAAAGGCCGAAACCACCCCCTACAGGAGAATACCCACGGAGGAGCCCTCTCTAACCAGAGGTTGGCGATGTTTGCCTTAAGAAAGGTGTTTACTAGAAACACCACCGGGTTGACCATACCCAACCCTCCTAGTCTCCTCGTGCGGTACGTGACCTCCCTCTAGATCAGGTTCAGCCAATTCCCCCATAATAGTTGGAAGAACAGGCTGTAGACCCGTGTCCAAAGAGGTTCTGGCAAGATGCAGACGCTGCCCAGGTATATTAATAAAGGGAGCAAATACCCCTTGGCCAGGTTAACCCTTTCCCTCAGGGTCAAGGACCAACCCTTCCACTGATCCACCTTCTGGGCGGCAATCTTAAGTCTGCCCTCCCAGTTTTGCTGGGGATAGTCCCCCGGGCCGAAACTGATGCCTAAAATTTTTGCTGTGGCCTGAGGCCCTGGAAGGGTGTCCGGGAGATCAAAACTAGGATCTCCCCCTCCCAGCCAGAGACTCTCACACTTATCCCGGTTGATCATGGACCCAGATGCCACAGAGTAGCGCTCAACCTCAGACATGACCCAGTCTGCCTCCTCTCTCGAGGATACAAAAAGGGAAACGTCGTCGGCGTACGCCACTACCCTCAAGGTGGTCTCTGGCTCTGCCCGGTCCATCCCGACTCCCACCAACGGTCAGCGTTCCACTCTCCTTAAAAAGGGGTCGATTGCGAACACGTATAACAGTGGGCTCAGAGGACAGCCCTGGCGGACACCAGACTTCACCTCAAAAGGGGGTCTGACCCAACCGTTCACAAGCGGAAAAGTCTCTGCCCCATTGTATAATACTCTCAACCAATCAACAAACCTCCCGGGCAGACCGTACCTCAGAAGGACGGACCAGAGGTACTCATGGTTAACCCGGTCAAAGGCCTTCGCCTGGTCTAAGGACAGCAAGTACCCCTTCCAGTGACCTGCCCTGCTCTGCTCCACTGCCTCCCGGACACCGAGCACAGCACTAAAAGTACTGTGGCCTGGAACAGAGCAGTGCTGGGCCCCTGAAAGGAGCCGGGGTGCAAACTTCACCAACCGATTGAAAAGCACCTTTGCCAGAACCTTTCGGTCCTTATTGAGAAGCGTTATGGGACGCCAATTCTCAATACGGGACGAGTCTTTACCCTTTGACAGGATAATCAGGGCGGACTTCCTCATTGAACCGGGAAGAATGTCCGAGGAGAGACATTCATTAAAAACCTCAGTCATGAGGGGGACCAAAGAGTCCCTAAAAGTCCTGTAAAACTCGGATGTTAAGCCATCCGGACCAGGCGATTTTTTGGGCCGGAGCCCATCAATGGCCCGTCTCACTTCCTCTTCCCTGATTGCTTCTGCCAAAACATGAAGAGAGGGGTCATCCCCTGGTTCAGGGATGGTTTCAGCCAGGAAAGCCGACATCTCATCCCGATCTGGATCCCTCCTTCCCAAGAGATGCGAGTAGAAGGATCTGACCACCTCCAGGATCCCTGATTTGGATCTGTTCAGGGAACCCGTACTGTCGATCAGTCCTGTTACCATCTTGCAACTCACTGACATCCTGCAGTTCCTGTAGGGGTCGGGCGAGCGGTACCTCCCGAAATCCCTCTCAAAAACTAAGGATGTGTGCCTATCATACTGGCACCCCTTGAGCAAGGCCTTCACCCTGGAGATTTCCTCACGGTCCCCTCCAGTCGAGACGAGCTGCTCGAGTTTCCTCCCCAGCTCCCGATACAGGCGGTACCTGTTCAGGCCTCTGAGGCTCGAGAGCTGACGGAAGAACCCCGCAACCCTTCTTTTGAAGATCTCCCACCACTCAGACTTACTGCTACAGAGACCCAAGAGAGGTACCTGGCTCTGAAGAAAATCCTCAAAGGATTGTCTTACATCCGCTTCTTCCAACAGGGACGAATTCAGATTCCATAGGCCTCTCCCTATCCGGGGAGTCTCTGTAACATTCAAGGAAAAGAAAATGAAACAGTGATCGGAGAATTCCACCTCAACAGCGGACACTGCAGAAGAGACGGCTTCCTCCTTTAAAAAAAACCTATCTATCCTAGACCTACAACTACCCCTATGAAAGGTGAAACCCCCGTGACCTGGGGTGTGCCGGATGTGGACATCCACCAGGCGAGCTTCGCTTGCTATGCTATTAAGAGTATTACTATCAAAAGCCAGCCTTCGGTCTCCGGGGCCTCCCCTATCACGGGATCTAGTTATAGTATTAAAGTCCCCACCGAAGACCACCTGCCGGCTGGTAAAAAGATAGGGCTTGATCTTCAGGAAGAGACATTTACGGTCCCACCTTGACTGTGGACCATAGATGTTAATGAGCCGGAGCTCCTGTCCCCCCATGAAGACGTCAAGGACCAAGCACCTCCCCATTTCTACCTCGATCACCCGTCTGCATTCCACCAAAGCGGCCTTAAAAAGGACCGCTACCACGCTATACGGCTCGGCCGCAAGAGACCAGTATGAGGGCCCGCACCTCCACTCCCTCCTTGCTTTGTAAATGGCCCCCATGTCCGTTAGTCTGGTCTCCTGCAAAAATAAAATGTCAGCCTCAACTCGGTTGAAAAAATCAAAGGCCATAAATCTGGCCGTATCTGACTTTATACTGGCGACATTAATCGACGCCAGAGTCAACGGGGTAGGTTCCGCCATCATGGGTGATTGAGTTAGACGGCCTTCTTTTTGACCGTACCCCCAGATTTTTTGTGCTCACCTTCAGAGGAGGAGCCAGACTCTCCCCTCCTCTTTAGTGACACAGAGGTGTCCATAGTACTAGACACCTCCTTCCCAGTACTGGTTTCCTCACCTCTGGACCCCGGGGCAGTCCCCCCCCCCAGAGGAAAGAGAGCCCCCCGGAGGACGGACCCCGCAGCTCCCTGAAGGCACCTCAGATGTTACCACCGGTCCCTCGCCCCCGACCTCCGACACAGCAGAGTCATCGAGGGCATGGAACCGGTTGGAGAGGGGGATCAGAGGGGAGCCGGTGAGCCCTTCCGTAGGCACTTTAGCGGCCAAGTGGGGGGCTTTAGATGTTTTTGCCCCTTTTCGGTTCTTCCTCCTCCGACTCTTACCCGCCTTACTGTCACCTGATTTTTTAGGCTGTTCCACCACCTCCTCGTCCAGACTTTCATACTGGGAGGAATCATCAGAAGCAGCCACCTCCTCCCTCTCCATCCTCCTGATCTCCTCGTTCACCGCCTCCTCCCCCAGGGCCTCAGGGGCTCCGGCTGCCGCTTCTGGGGTGGGGACAGACATCACCCCAGCCGCCTGAGGCTTATCCTGCCCCTTACCCCCACGGCGCCTCACCTGTTGCCACTGGTGAGCAGATGAACTGGCCTCGCCTTCCCTCACTGGCCCCTCAGCCCCTCTCCCGCCCCCACCTCCAGCAGAGGATGCACCGCTGGGGACCCCCCCACGGCTCTCCCCCGCCTGACCAGAGATGGTGTTAGAAACGGAGCGGGGGCAGCGGCTATACGGGTGACCTAGGTCAGCACACAGATGACACCTAATGTCACCACAGGCCGCGGCAAGATGACCTACCCCGCCACACAAGGCACATTTCTGCACCTTGCAGCCCGCGCTGAAGTGACGTGGATCACCGCACCTGTGGCAGACCTTCGGTTGCCCCTGGTAGAAGATCAGGATCCTGTCTCTCCCCAGGAATGCTGAGGAAGGGATGTGGGTGATAGACCTTCAACCTCATCATGAAGGTCCAGCCCCCTGACCAAATGCCAAACTCGTCCCTGTTCTTTTTTGGGACGTCCGTGACCTCCCCATAGCGAGAAAGCCACGTCAAGATATCGACCCCAGAGAGTGACTCGTTATTGGTTAGAACGGTCACCCTCTTTAAGCCATTTTGGCGAGACACCGCCTGAACGGCAAAGTCTCGCCAGCCGGGCTCCCCCTTCACCAGTTCAAAATTCGACCAGAAAAGCTCTAGGCCCTCCGGTCGAACAAAACTGATGTCGAAGACGGGGGTACCAAAAGGATGGATCAGGGCAAAGATGTCAGTCGCCCTGAAGTCCATCTTCAGGAGGAGCTCCACGACCCTCGCTCTTGGCGGGCACGCTTCACTGCCCCTCCACCGAAGACGGATTACATTCCTCCTGGCCACCCCCTGCCCGGCTGTCGGGAGGGACCACACTGTCTCCCCCTCCCTTTTATCTTGGAAGGCGGCCTGGCCGTGTCTATCCAGCCAAAAGGCCAGGTCCACCTCTCTTCCCTCTACCTGGATCGTCCGTTCTCCCTTCTTGAGGGCCTCCAGAAAACGGCGCCGCAAGTCACCATCCCGGAGGTCCAGAGGTGAGGAAGCCCCCCGAGAAGACCCCGAGGCCCCGGCTACTACCCCCGCAAAACTCCGAGGACCAGCAGCCGGGGGGGCAGATGGACCAGCCCTGTCCCCACTCCCCCCACTACCAACAGACATACCATACACGCCAACATTCATATCCTCAACCACAGCCACATTCATACCCACGTCATCCCCATCCATGTCAAAAGTCACCCCACCTGGGCTACTCTCACTCACATGCACACTGGGGTCACAGTTCTTCATTTTTTTCAAGCATTTTTTGCCAGCAGTTTTTCCACTGCTGCCACCTGCTGGCAGCACCTTCCCTGCCGGGGGGATTTGGGAGCCAGGTGCTGAGACTTTTGCCGGTGCCCCTGCCCCAGATAAGCCCACGAGCAAAGGGGACACCGACAGGCAGGCACCACCTCTGCTGCCTGTTACAGCTGTGGCACCACTGCTCCCAGCAGCTGCGAACGCTAAGCCCCACTTGGGCGGGTTTTGACTGCGAGGCCACGCCCCCCGCACCAGGCAGCACGGTGGGGGCCCCGGAGGCCACTCCCACCGGTGCCGTGGGTGACAGGGAGGCCATGCCCCCCGCACCAGGCAGCACAGTGGGGGCCCCAGAGGCCACTCCCACTGGCTCCGTGGACGGCTGGGAGGCCACGCCCCCCGAAGCCGGCCGCGCCGGGACCCCCGAAGCCGACCCGGAACCGGGTCTACTCACAGGGGCCCCTGGACCAGCGGCACCAGCTCTCAGGGGCATAGCACCCCCTACCGTCACACCCGTTGCCACAAAAAGCCTGGCCACCCCAGCTCCGGTGGCCGGCCCCAGGCTAGGCCACTCCCCCTCGGCACCCAGCGGCGGTGGAGCCCCCCGCGCTGACCCATTACTGGGCCCCTGCGCAGGGGGCCCCGACCTCGCCACGGATTTTGCCAGGGGAGCAAGCCCCACCTTACGCTTATGAGCCGGCTCTGCCGGAGCCGCAGGCCCCGCGCCACTTATCTTAACAGGTTTCTGGGTCCCTAAAAGTGATCCAGATTTTTTAGTGGATCCGTGTGTGAGGGACCCAGACACCCCAGCACACGCCGCCGGAGATGCGGCCCCGGCTGTCGGTGCACCGCCGGCAGCGCAGGAGGCAGCGGCAGAAGTACATGCCGCCCCCCCGCACGCCAGCAGGCGCACCAGGTGCCAGGCCAGACCCCCCTTTTACAGGGGCTCCAGCCCGAGCACCACCACTGATGACTCCCACCATCGGGCCGCCCTCCGCGCCATGCTCCATATCAGACACCTCGGACCCACTGCCTCCATTACCACAAACAGAGGCAGTGCTCTGCGTGCCATGGCCTATGTTCTCCCCGCTCCCTCGCTGTGGACCCACAACAGAGTCCAAGCCGGGGTGGGTGGCGGGTGCCGCACAACGGGACAGGGGGGCCCCAGAGAGGGGGACATACACGAACTTATGTGCAATAGATGTTTTCTTTTTTTTTTTTGCTTTTCTCTTCGTCCCCCTCCCGGGTGCCTCATCCTCGCAGATCTCATCCCCGAACGTAAGCTGACCAAAACGTACCGGGGACTCGATCTGCTGGATCTGCTGCATGATAAGGCAGCCCCCCTCACTGCTGCTACTCCCATCCTCTTCATCCTCCCCCTCGCTCCCGCTGCCCTCTGAAGGGCTAGAATCAGACGGGAGAGCCATCTGCTCAGGGGCTATCCTGCTATGCGATGCCTGGAGATCACTTACCAGGCCACCAGGCGGTGGGTAGGGTGCGACCTCCTCCACGCATACCTCTTCTTCCTCCTCCTCCACCGCCTGGCCGGGGCCCTGCGACCCCTCCAGAGTCCCACCGGTCATGGCTCTGAACCGGTCATCATTCCGCAGCTTCTCCATGAAGGGTCCACTGCCTGCCAGTATGGTGCTCCTGCGGTCCTGCAGCTCTTGGATGGCTTGCTTGATTTTCCAGACCGCGGCGGATAGCTCAGGCTTCTTGGTGCCAGAGGCCCTTTCGGACCTCTCCTGAGCTACCCTCAACTCTCCCCAGAGGGAACTTAGCTTTTTTGCGGTGTCCTCATACTCACAGAGGTGCGCATGGACACGGGAGGCATAGGTGACGGTTGCCTCCCTCGCCACCTTGGTACCCCAATCAGGGGGCACCGCTGCAGCACCTCTGCTGGCACTCGACCTACCTCCAGAGGGAGGAGCTGCCGCGGTCGTAGCCTCGGGGGTCCTCCGGGTCTTCATGGCGGACCCCTTGCTGCCTCGGCCTGATGTAGTAGCCTTAGCCGTGTTGTTGTTCCTCCCACCCCCCGCCGGCTTAGACCGGGAGGTGGGAGCCGGGGGCCCAGCCCCGGAGGCCAGTCCCACTATGAGCCTTCTTTCCTGGGAAGGGGGCAGACAAAAAGTCCCAGATGGAAAAAAAAAAACCTCCCTTCCCAAGAGCTCTCTCCACAGCAGCACACAGTCCAGGAAGCACACTGCACTCAGCTCGCTGCAGGCTCCACCTCCACCACTTCCTGTAGGGAACTGCAACAGGCAGAACTGGAACTCTTTTTATTAGAAAATTACTAAAACACAGATACACAACACAAATACAAACATTATACAATAAGAAACAAAAACCCCAGCAAAACACTGCCCCAAATCCCAAAATTATGTAGAGTCCAATAAATTAACGTACGACACAGAAATGTCCACACAAAAATGTCTCTGTAGGAGACCCCCCAGCAAGGGAAGACCCTAACACACCCTCTTCCTGCCCTGAAGTATACTTGACCCCCAAGACTCTTCCCACTCACACCTGCACATTTACACCTAACCCCCTAAAAAGGAAAACTAAAAATAAACTGGCCCATGGCCAAAAATCAAAATATAGGCCACCTGGCCAAAACTTAACCCACTCTATAACACACATTTTTTTTTTTTTTTTATAATTTTTTTTTTTTTTCCCCCACCACCATTTTTTTTAACACCCAAGGTCCCACTAAAGTCTGTGGCCTTATCACAGCAAGGTAACCACGAAAGTTTGTGGCCTACACATAAAGGTCCTTTTGCCTTTTCTGGCATCCCGCAGGACGTCCAAAATTCCTCACAAAAACCTTCTTTTACAACACCTACCCCCCACCCCCCTAAAGCCCCCCACCCAACCTAAACTAACCCCCCCACACGCACAATACACATACATAATTTATATACAGTACACAACACAACAGTAACAACAATACACAACATAATAACAATATAACAAAGACTAACCATATACCTACATGACATAACAACTTAACCATAAGACCACTAACCATGTACCAAAAGATCAGACCCAAGTTCAGTGCTTCCAAGCCCTATATTCACATTCTGATACTGTAAAACAAAAAACTACAATGTGAGGGGAGCAGCCCACCACCAGGAAACTGGAGACTACCGAGGCTCTCACCCTAATCTAACACACAAACAGCCTGTCCCTCCCTATTAAAGAAAAAGAAAAACCTGTCCCTACCGCCCTACCAATCTTTCCCTACCTGTCCCTACCTGTCCCTCTCTGACCCTCACTACCAACCTAATGCTATCTATCCCTAAAGACTGTCCCTGTCTGTCCCTCCCTGACCCTACACATCCATCTGACCCTACAAATAAATATAAAATATAGAAAGGGACTAAACTAACCCTATCACAGACACACATACCTTAACTCTCCCTAGGGCACATTAAATGAGAACCCCCTCCATAGAAGGGAAGCCCTCCCTGCACCCAGCCTCTCATACTCCAGCGAGCGCACTTTTGCCAGGTCACCCAGGATGTTCCTAATCACCTCTTCCCGGGGGAGGACTTTCTGCTGGGTGGACACTAAACACCGTGCGTTCCACGTGTAAAACCTAGTCACTAAGCTAACTAAGAAAACAGTGCCCCGATCTCGGCCACCAAGGGATCTGAATGCCCCATAGGCCCACTCCGCATAGGAAAGGCCTGCCAGCCTGGGCCAGCCAATGGAAGCACCCACCCTCTTGTAGACCTCTGTATTAAAAGGACACCGAAGCAGGAAGTGCTCCATGCTTTCAAGCATGTCGCCACACTCCTCGCGGGGACAATCCCGGTCATCAGAGTTCCTGTACTTCAGGTTGTCCCTCACATACAGTCTCCCATGGAAGCAGCGCCAAGCCAAGTCCCAAAACTTCAAGGGGATCCGCTTAGAGTTTAATAACCCGAGCCCCACCTCCAGATCCCGGCTTGGGCAATCCTTGAGGGCCAGGGGCTTCTGGAAGTGGGTCAACAGAACCCTATTGTCAAGTAACCTCCTTGACAAGGTCCTGATCTCCCACACTCCCAGACCCCACCGGCGGATCACCTTCACAACCAGGGTAGCATAAGCCGGAAGATGCCCATGAGGCGTGCGAAGGTCCTTCACCCGCCCTCCTGTCTCCCATTGCTGGAAGAAAGGCCGAAATCACCCCCTACAGGAGAATACCCACGGAGGAGCCCTCTCTAACCAGAGGTTGGCGATGTTTGCCTTAAGAAAGGTGTTTACCAGAAACACCACTGGGTTGACCATACCCAACCCTCCTAGTCTCCTCGTGCGATACGTGACCTCCCTCTTTATTAGGTTCAGCCTATTCCCCCATAATAGTTGGAAGAACAGGCTGTAGACCCGTGTCCAAAGAGGTTCTGGCAAGATGCAGACGCTGCCCAGGTATATTAATAAAGGGAGCAAATACCCCTTGGCCAGGTTAACCCTTTCCCTCAGGGTCAAGGACCAACCCTTCCACTGATCCACCTTCTGGGCGGCAATCTTGAGTCTGCCCTCCCAGTTTTGCTGGGGATAGTCCCCCGGGCCGAAACTGATGCCTAAAATTTTTGCTGTGGCCTGAGGCCCTGGAAGGGTGTCCGGGAGATCAAAACTAGGATCTCCCCCTCCCAGCCAGAGACTCTCACACTTATCCCGGTTGATCATGGACCCAGATGCCACAGAGTAGCGCTCAACCTCAGACATGACCCAGTCTGCCTCCTCTCTCGAGGATACAAAAAGGGAAACGTCGTCGGCGTACGCCACTACCCTCAAGGTGGTCTCTGGCTCTGCCCGGTCCATCCCGACTCCCACCAACGGTCCGCGTTCCACTCTCCTTAAAAAGGGGTCGATCGCGAACACGTATAACAGTGGGCTCAGAGGATAGCCCTGGAGGACACCAGACTTCACCTCAAAAGGGGGTCCGACCCAACCGTTCACAAGCGGAAAAGTCTCTGCCCCATTGTATAATACTCTCAACCAATCAACAAACCTCCCGGGCAGACCGTACCTCAGAAGGACGGACCAGAGGTACTCATGGTTAACCCGGTCAAAGGCCTTCGCCTGGTCTAAGGACAGCAAGTACCCCTTCCAGTGATCTGCCCTGCTCTGCTCCACTGCCTCCCGGACACCGAGCACAGCACTAAAAGTACTGCGGCCTGGAACAGAGCAGTGCTGGGCCCCTGAAAGGAGCCGGGGTGCAAACTTCACCAACCGATTGAAAAGCACCTTTGCCAGAACCTTTCGGTCCGTATTGAGAAGCGCTATGGGACGCCAATTCTCAATACGGGACGAGTCTTTACCCTTTGACAGGATAATCAGGGCGGACTTCCTCATTGAACCGGGAAGAATGTCCGAGGAGAGACATTCATTAAAAACCTCAGTCATGAGGGGGACCAAAGAGTCCCTAAAAGTCCTGTAAAACTCGGATGTTAAGCCATCCGGACCGGGCGATTTTTTGGGCCGGAGCCCATCAATGGCCCGTCTCACTTCCTCTTCCCTGATTGCTTCTGCCAAACCATGAAGAGAGGGGTCATCCCCTGGTTCAGGGATGGTTTCAGCCAGGAAAGCCGACATCTCATCCCGATCTGGATCCCTCCTTCCCAAGAGATGCGAGTAGAAGGATCTGACCACCTCCAGGATCCCTGATTTGGATCTGTTCAGGGAACCCGTACTGTCGATCAGTCCTGTTACCATCTTGCAACTCACTGACATCCTGCAGTTCCTGTAGGGGTCGGGCGAGCGGTACCTCCCGAAATCCCTCTCAAAAACTAAGGATGTGTGCCTATCATACTGGCACCCCTTGAGCAAGGCCTTCACCCTGGAGATTTCCTCACGGTCCCCTCCAGTCGAGACGAGCTGCTCGAGTTTCCTCCCCAGCTCCCGATACAGGCGGTACCTGTTCAGGCCTCTGAGGCTCGAAAGCTGACGGAAGAACCCCGCAACCCTTGTTTTGAAGATCTCCCACCACTCAGACTTACTGCTACAGAGACCCAAGAGAGGTACCTGGCTCTGAAGAAATTCCTCAAAGGATTGTCTCACATCCGCTTCTTCCAACAGGGACGAATTCAGCTTCCATAGGCCTCTCCCTATCCGGGGAGTCTGTGCAACATTCAAGGAAAAGGAAATGAAACAGTGATTGGAGAATTCCACCTCAACAGCGGACACTGCAGAAGAGACGGCTTCCTCCTTTAAAAAAACCTATCTATCCTAGACCTACAACTACCCCTATGAAAGGTGAAACCCCCGTGACCTGGGGTTTGCCGGATGTGGACATCCACCAGGCGAGCTTCGCTTGCTATGCTGTTAAGGGTATTACTATCAAAAGCCAGCCTTCGGTCTCCGGGGCCTCCCCTATCACGGGATCTAGTTATAGTATTAAAGTCCCCACCGAAGACCACCTGCCGGCTGGTAAAAAGATAGGGCTTGATCTTCAGGAAGAGACATTTTTGGTCCCACTTTGACTGTGGACCATAGATGTTAATGAGCCGGAGCTCCTGTCCCCCCATGAAGACGTCAAGGACCAAGCACCTCCCCATTTCTACCTCGATCACCCGTCTGCATTCCACCGAAGCGGCCTTAAAAAGGACCGCTACCCCGCTATACGGCTCGGCCGCAAGAGACCAGTATGAGGGCCCGCACCTCCACTCCCTCCTTGCTTTGTAAATGGCCCCCATGTCCGTTAGTCTGGTCTCCTGCAAAAATAAAATGTCAGCCTCAACTCGGTTGAAAAAATCAAAGGCCATAAATCTGGCCGCATCTGACTTTATACTGGCGACATTAATCGACGCCAGAGTCAACGGGGTAGGTTCCGCCATCATGGGTGATTGAGTTAGACGGCCTTCTTTTTCACCGCACCCCTCGATTTACTTTTTTCACCCTCAGAGGAGGAGCCAGACTCTTCCCTCCTCTTTAGTGACACCGAGGTGTCCATAGCACCCGTCACCACCTTCCCAGTACCGGGTTCCTCACCCCTGGACCCCAGAGCAGTCCCCCCCCCAGAGGAAAGTGAGCCCTCCGGAGGACGGACCCCGCCGCTCCCTGAAGGCACCTCAGATGTTACCGCCGGTCCCTCACCCCCGACCTCCGACACAGCAGAGTCATCGAGGGCATGGAACCGGTTGGAGAGGGGGATCAGAGGGGAGCCGGTGAGCCCTTCCGTAGGCACCTTAGTGGCCAGGGGGGGGGCCTTAGATGTTTTTGCCCCCTTTCGGTTCCTCCTCCGACTCTTACTGGTCTTACTGTCACCTTTTGTTTTAGGGTGCTCCACCACCTCCTCGTCCAGACTTTCATACTGGGAGGAGTCATCAGAAGCAGCCACCTCCTCCCTCTCCATCCTCCTGATCTCCTCGTTCACCGCCTCCTCCCCCAGGGCCTCAGGGGCACCGGCTGCCGCTTCCGAGGAGGGTACAGACATCACCCCAGTCGCCTGGGGCTTATCCTGCCCCCTACCCCCACGGCGCCTCACCTGATGCCACTGGCGGGCAGATGTATTGGCCACGCCTTCCTTCACTGGCCCCTCAGCCCCTCTCCCGCCCCCACCTCCAGCATCAGCAGAAGATGAACCGCCAGGGACTCCCCCATGGCTCACCCCTGCCTGACCAGAGATGGCGTTAGAAAAGGAGCGGGGGCAGCGGCTGTACGGGTGACCTAGGTCACCACACAGGTGACACCTAATGTCACCACAGGCCGCGGCAAGATGACCTACCCCACCACACAAGGCACATTTCTGTACCTTGCAGCCCGCGCTGAAGTGGCGGGGATCACCGCACCTGTGGCAGACCTTCGGCTGCCCCTGGTAAAAGATCAGGATCCTGTCCCTCCCCAGAAATGCTGAGGAGGGGATGTGGGTGACAGTACCGCCTGAGACCTTCAACCTCATCATGAAGGTCCAGCCCCCTGACCAAATGCCAAACTCGTCCCTGTTCTTTTTTGGGACGTCCGTGACCTCCCCATAGCGGGAAAGCCACGTCATAATATCGACCCCAGAGAGTGACTCGTTATTTGTCAAAACGGTCACCCTCTTTACGCCATTTTGGCGAGACACCGCCTGCACGGCAAAGTCTCGCCAGCCGGGCTCCCCCTTCACCAGTTCAAAATTCGACCAGAAAAGCTCTAGGCCCTCCGGCCGAACAAAACTGATGTCGAAGATGGGGGTACCAAAAGGATGAATCAGGGCAAAGATGTCAGTCGCCCTGAAGCTCATCTTCAGGAGGAGCTCCACGACCCTCGATCTTGGCAGGCACGCTTCACTGCCCCTCCACCGAAGACGGACCACATTCCTCCTGGCCACCCCCTGCCCAGCTGTCGGGAGGGACCACACTGTCTCCCCCTCCCTTTTATCTTGGAAGGCGGCCAGGCCATGTCTATCCAGCCAAAAGGCCAAGTCTACCGCTCTTCCCTCTACCTCGATCGTCCGTTCTCCCTTTTTGAGGGCCTCGAGGAAACGGCGCCGCAAGTCACCATCCCTGAGGTCCAGAGGTGAGGAAGTCCGCCCTGAAGATCCCGAGCCCCCAGCTACTACCCCCGCAAAACTCCGGGGACCAGCAACCGGGGGGGCAGATGGACCAGCCCCACCCCCACTACCAACAGACACACCATTCTTACTCCCTTCCACAGACACCTCAACACTTGTATCTTCAATCACAGCCACATCCATACCCACGCTATCCCCATCCACGTCAATAGTCACACCCCTCGCCCCACTCTCACTCACATGCACACTGGGGTCACAGTTTTTTTTTTTCTGCAAACATTTTTTCCCTGCAGCAGCACTGCCGCCACCTGCTGGCAGGACCTTCCCTGCCGGGGGGTTTTGGGAACCTGGTGCTGCTGCCATTTTTGCCGGCGCCCCTGCCCCAGATAAGCCCGTGGGCACAGAGGACACCGACAGGCAGGCACCTCCTCCGCTGTCTGCCGCAGCCGTGGCACCACTGCTCCCAGCAGTAGCAGCTGCCGGCGCTAAGCCCCGCCCCTTCTCGGGTGGAGCCACGCCCACTTGGGTGGGTTTGCCTGCGAGGCCACGCCCCCCACACCAGGCAGCACGGTGGGGGCCCCAGAGGCCACACCCACCGGTGCCGTGGGTGACAGGGAGACCAAGCGCCCCGCACCAGGCAGCACAGTGGGGGCCTCAGAGGCCACTCCCACCGGTGCCTTGGGTGACAGGGAGGCCACGCCCCCCACACCAGGCAGCACAGTGGGGGCCCCAGAGGCCACTCCCACCGGTGCCGTGGATGACAGGGAGGCCACACCCCCCACACCAGGCAGCACGGTGGGGGCCCCAGAGGCCACTCCCACTGGTGCCGTGGACGGCTGGGAGGCCACGCCCCCCGAAGCCGGCCGCGCCGGGACCCCCGAAGCCGACCCGGAACTGGGTCTACTCACAGGGGCCCCTGGACCAGCGGCACCAGCTCTCAGGGGCATAGCACCCCCTACCGTCACACCCTTCACCACAAACAGCCTGGCCACCCCAGCTCCGGCGGCCGGCCCCAGGCTAGGCCACTCCCCCTCGGCACCCACCGGCGGTGGAGCCCCTCGAGCCGACCCATTACTGGGCCCCTGCGCAGGGGGCCCCAACCTCGCGGCGGACTTTGCCAGGGGAGCAAGCCCCACCTTTCCTTTATGAGCCGGCTCTGCCGGAGCCGCAGGCCCCGCGCCCTTCACCTTACCAGGTCTCTGGGTCCCTGAAAGTGATCCAGATTTAGTGGATCCGTGCGTGAGGGACCCAGACACCCCAGCACACGCCGCCGGAGATGCGGCCCCGGCTGTCGGTGCGCCGCCAGCAAAGCAGGAGGCAGCGGCAGATGTACAAGCCGCCCCCTGCACGCCAGCAGGCGCACCAGGTGCCAGGCCAGACCTCCCTTTTACAGGGGATCCAGCCTGAGCACCACCACAGATCACACCCACCGTCGGCCCGCCCTCCGCGCCATGCTCCATATCAGACACCTTGGACCCACTGCCTCCATTACCACAAACAGAGGCAGCGCTCTGCGTGCCATGGCCTATGTTCTCCCCGCTCCCTCGCTGTGGACCCACAACAGAGTCCAAGCCGGGGTGGGTGGCGGGTGCCGCACAACGGGACAGGGGGGCCCCAGAGAGGGGGACATACACAAATTTATGTGCAATAGATGTTTTCTTTTTTTTTTTTGCTTTTCTCTTCGTCCCCCTCCCGGGTGCCTCATCCTCGCAGATCTCATCCCCGAACGTAAGCTGACCAAAATGTACCGGGGACTCGACCTGCTGGATCTGCTGCATGATAAGGCAGCCCCCCTCACTGCTGCTACTCCCATCCTCCTCATCCTCCCCCTCGCTCCCGCTGCCCTCTGAAGGGCTAGAATCAGACGGGAGAGCCATCTGCTCAGGGGCTATCCCGCTATGCGATGCCTGGAGATCACTTACCAGGCCACCAGGCGGTGGGTAGGGTGCGACCTCCTCCACGCATACCTCTTCTTCCTCCTCCTCCACCGCCTGGCCGGGGCCCTGCGACCCCTCCAGAGCCCCACCGGTCATGGCTCTGAACCGGTCATCATTAAGCAGCTTCTCCATGAAGGGTCCACTGCCCGCCAAGATGGTGCTCCTGCGGTCCTCCAGGTCTTGAATGGCCCGCTTGATCTTCCGGACCGCGGCGGATAGCTCAGGCTTCTTACTGCCAGAGGCTCTCACGGACCTCTCCTGAGCCACCCTCAACTCCCCCCAGAGGGAACTTAGCTTCTTTGTGGCGTCTTCATACTCGCAGAGGTGCGCATGTATACGGGAGGCATAGGTGACGGTTGCCTCCCTCGACGCCTTGGTACCCCAATCAGGGGGCACCGCTGCAGCACCTCCGCTCGTACTCGACCTACCTCCAGAGGGAGGAGCCGCCGCGGTCGTAGCCTCGGGGGTCCTCCGGGTCCTCATGCTGGAACCCCTGCTGTCTTGGCCAGATCTTGTAGCCTTAGCCGGCTTGGTGTTCCTCCCACCCCCCGCCAGCTTGGACCGGGAGGTGGGAGCCGGGGACCCAGCCCCGGAGGCCAGTCCCACTCTGAGCCTTCTTTCCTGGGAAGGGGGCAGACAAAAAGTCCCAGATGGAAAAAAAAAACCTCCCTTCCCAGGAGCTCTCTCCACAGCAGCACACAGTCCAGGAAGCACACTGCACTCAACTCACTGCAGGCTCCACCTCCACCACTTCCTGTAGGGAACTGCAACAGGCAGAACTGGAGCTCTTTTATTATAAAAATATAAAACAAACCATAAAAACACACTACACAAAGAACCAAGACACAAACCCCAACGAAACACAAACAAGTCCAAAATTATAATGTCCAGTATAAATTATAAAGCAAAGCAAAAATGTCCTACAATGTTCATAGAACATAAAGTCCATTTCCCAAAATCCCCCCAGCAAGGGAAGACCTTAACCCTTTTTTTTCCAAAAATATCCCCTTCCAACATTCACTCCACATTCATACCTAAACCCCCAAAACAAAACAACAAACTGGCCCACTGCCAAAAACAAAGAAATAGGCCACCTGGCCGAAACAAAACTTAATACACAGCAAACCTTTTTTTTGTAGTTTTTTATATTTTTTTTTTTGTTCCCACTCCCAACACCCAAGGTCCCACGATAGTCTGTGGCCTCATCACACCAGGGTCCCACTAAAGTTTGTGGCCCACAAAGATACCAGGTCCTTTTGCCTTTTTTCCCATCCATTTTAGGATGTCCAAACCACCAACCCATCCACCAAAACCCCTCCCCCCTGAAACCCCCCACCCAACCTACACTAAACCCCCCCCAAACACACATCATAATACACATATATATAAAAAATAATATACGCAACTTAATAACACTACAATAAACCTAAAAAACTTAATCACATTACCATATACAACAACCATGAACCAAAATCAGACCCAAGTTCGGTGCTTGCAAGCCCTATATACGGGTTCCAATACCATAAAACAAAAAACTACACGTGAGGGTAACAGCCCACCACTGGGAACTGGAGACTACAGAGGTTCTCACCCTAATCTATCACACAGAATCCTATCCCTCTCTAATAAAGAAAAAGAAAAATCTGTCCCTACCACCCTACCAATCTTTCCCTACCTGTCCCTAACTGTCCCTCACTACCAACCTAATACTAACTACCTGTCCCTAAAGACTGTCCCTACCTGTCCCTCCCTGACCCTACACATCTATCTGACCATACAAATAAATATAAAATATAGAAAGGGACTAAACTAACCCTATCACAGACACACATACCCTAACTCTCCCTAGGGCACATTAAATGAGAACCCCCTCCATAGAAGGGAAGCCCTCCCTGCACCCAGCCTCTCATACTCCAGCGAGCGCACTTTTGCCAGGTCACCCAGGATGTTCCTAATCACCTCTTCCCGGGGGAGGACTTTCTGCTGGGTGGACACTAAACACCGTGCATTCCACGTGTAAAACCTAGTCACTAAACTAACTAAGAAGACAGTGCCCCGATCTCGGCCACCAAGGGACCTGAATGCCCCATAGGCCCACTCCGCATAGGAAAGGCCTGCCAGCCTAGGCCAGCCAATGGAAGCACCCACCCTACTGTAGACCTCTGTATTAAAGGGACATTGAAGCAGGAAGTGCTCCATGCTTTCAAGCATGCCGCCACACTCCTCGCGGGGACAATCCCGGTCATCAGAGTTCCTGTACTTCAGGTTGCCCCTCACATACAGTCTCCCATGGAAGCAGCGCCAAGTCAAGTCCCAAAACTTCAAGGGGATCCGCTTAGAGTTTAATAACCCGAGCCCCACCTCCAGATCCCGGCTTGGGCAATCCTTGAGGGCCAGGGGCTTCTGGAAGTGGGTCAACAGAACCCTATTGTCAAGCAACCTCCTTGACAAGGTCCTGATCTCCCACACTCCCAGACCCCACCGGCGGATCGCCTTCACAACCAGGGTAGCATAAGCCGGAAGATGCCCATGAGGCGTGCGAAGGTCCTTCACCCGCCATCCTGTCTCCCATTCCTGGAAGAAAGGCCGAAACCACCCCTACAGGAGAATACCCACGGAGGAGCCCTCTCTAACCAGAGGTTGGCGATGTTTGCCTTAAGAAAGGTGTTTACTAGAAACACCACCGGGTTGACCATACCCAACCCTCCTAGTCTCCTCGTGCGGTACGTGACCTCCCTCTTGATCAGGTTCAGCCTATTCCCCCATAATAGTTGGAAGAACAGGCTGTAGACCCGTGTCCAAAGAGGTTCTGGCAAGATGCAGACGCTGCCCAGGTATATTAATAAAGGGAGCAAATACCCCTTGGCCAGGTTAACCCTTTCCCTCAGGGTCAAGGACCAACCCTTCCACTGATCCACCTTCTGGGCGGCAATCTTAAGTCTGCCCTCCCAGTTTTGCTGGGGATAGTCCCCCGGGCCGAAACTGATGCCTAAAATTTTTGCTGTGGCCTGAGGCCCTGGAAGGGTGTCCGGGAGATCGAAACTTGGATCTCCCCCTCCCAGCCAGAGACTCTCACACTTAACCCGGTTGATCATGGACCCAGATGCCACCGAGTAGCGCTCAACTTCAGACATGACCCAGTCCGCCTCCTCTCTCGAGGATACAAAGAGGGAAACGTCGTCGGCGTACGCCACTACCCTCAAGGTGGTCTGTGGCTCTGCCCGGTCCATCCCGACTCCCACCAACGGTCCGCGTTCCACTCTCCTTAAAAAGGGGTCGATCGCGAACACGTGTAACAGTGTACAGAGGACAGCCCTGGCGGACACCAGACCTCACCTCAAAAGGGGGTCCGACCCAACCGTTCACAAGCGGAAAAGTCTCTGCCCCATTGTATAATACTCTCAACCAATCAACAAACCTCCCGGGCAGACCGTACCTCAGAAGGACGGACCAGAGGTACTCATGGTTAACCCGGTCAAAGGCCTTCGCCTGGTCTAAGGACAGCAAGTACCCCTTCCAGAGACCTGCCCTGCCCTGCTCCACTGCCTCTCGGACACCGAGCACAGCACTAAAAGTACTGCGGCCTGGAACAGAGCAGTGCTGGGCCCCTGAAAGGAGCCGGGGTGCAAACTTCACCAATCGATTGAAAAGCACCTTTGCCAGAACCTTTCGGTCCGTATTGAGAAGCGCTATGGGACGCCAATTCTCAATACGGGACGAGTCTTTACCCTTTGACAGGATAATCAGGGCGGACTTCCTCATTGAACCGGGAAGAATGTCCGAGGAGAGACATTCATTAAAAACCTCAGTCATGAGGGGGACCAAAGAGTCCCTAAAAGTCCTGTAAAACTCGGATGTTAAGCCATCCGGACCGGGCGATTTTTTGGGCCGGAGCCCATCAATGGCCCGTCTCACTTCCTCTTCCGATTGCTTCTGCCAAACCATGAAGAGAGGGGTCATCCCCTGGTTCAGGGATGGTTTCAGCCAGGAAAGCCGACATCTCATCCCGATCTGGATCCCTCCTTCCCAAGAGATGCGAGTAGAAGGATCTGACCACCTCCAGGATCCCTGATTTGGATCTGTTCAGGGAACCCGTACTGTCGATCAGTCCGGTTACCATCTTGCAACTCACTGACATCCTGCAGTTCCTGTAGGGGTCGGGCGAGCGGTACCTCCCGAAATCCCTCTCAAAAACTAAGGATGTGTGCCTATCATACTGGCACCCCTTGAGCAAGGCCTTCACCCTGGAGATTTCCTCACGGTCCCCTCCAGTCGAGACGAGCTGCTCGAGTTTCCTCCCCAGCTCCCGATACAGGCGGTACCTGTTCAGGCCTCTGAGGCTCGAAAGCTGACGGAAGAACCCCGCAACCCTTGTTTTGAAGATCTCCCACCACTCAGACTTACTGCTACAGAGACCCAAGAGAGGTACCTGGCTCTGAAGAAATTCCTCAAAGGATTGTCTCACATCCGCTTCTTCCAACAGGGACGAATTCAGCTTCCATAGGCCTCTCCCTATCCGGGGAGTCTGTGCAACATTCAAGGAAAAGGAAATGAAACAGTGATTGGAGAATTCCACCTCAACAGCGGACACTGCAGAAGAGACGGCTTCCTCCTTTAAAAAAACCTATCTATCCTAGACCTACAACTACCCCTATGAAAGGTGAAACCCCCGTGACCTGGGGTGTGCCGGATGTGGACATCCACCAGGCGAGCTTCGCTTGCTATGCTGTTAAGGGTATTACTATCAAAAGCCAGCCTTCGGTCTCCGGGGCCTCCCCTATCACGGGATCTAGTTATAGTATTAAAGTCCCCACCGAAGACCACCTGCCGGCTGGTAAAAAGATAGGGCTTGATCTTCAGGAAGAGACATTTACGGTCCCACTTTGACTGTGGACCATAGATGTTAATGAGCCGGAGCTCCTGTCCCCCCATGAAGACGTCAAGGACCAAGCACCTCCCCATTTCTACCTCGATCACCCGTCTGCATTCCACCGAAGCGGCCTTAAAAAGGACCGCTACCCCGCTATACGGCTCGGCCGCAAGAGACCAGTATGAGGGCCCGCACCTCCACTCCCTCCTTGCTTTGTAAATGGCCCCCATGTCCGTTAGTCTGGTCTCCTGCAAAAATAAAATGTCAGCCTCAACTCGGTTGAAAAAATCAAAGGCCATAAATCTGGCCGCATCTGACTTTATACTGGCGACATTAATCGACGCCAGAGTCAACGGGGTAGGTTCCGCCATCATGGGTGATTGAGTTAGACGGCCTTCTTTTTCACCGCACCCCTCGATTTACTTTTTTCACCCTCAGAGGAGGAGCCAGACTCTCCCCTCCTCTTTAGTGACACCGAGGTGTCCATAGCACCCGTCACCACCTTCCCAGTACCGGGTTCCTCACCCCTGGACCCCAGAGCAGTCCCCCCCCCCCAGAGGAAAGTGAGCCCTCCGGAGGACGGACCCCGCCGCTCCCTGAAGGCACCTCAGATGTTACCGCCGGTCCCTCACCACCGACCTCCGACACAGCAGAGTCATCGAGGGCATGGAACCGGTTGGAGAGGGGGATCAGAGGGGAGCCGGTGAGCCCTTCCGTAGGCACCTTAGTGGCCAGGGGGGGGCCTTAGATGTTTTTGCCCCCTTTCGGTTCCTCCTCCGACTCTTACTGGTCTTACTGTCACCTTTTGTTTTAGGCTGCTCCACCACCTCCTCGTCCAGACTTTCATACTGGGAGGAGTCATCAGAAGCAGCCACCTCCTCCCTCTCCATCCTCCTGATCTCCTCGTTCACCGCCTCCTCCCCCAGGGCCTCAGGGGCACCAGCTGCCGCTTCCGAGGAGGGTACAGACATCACCCCAGTCGCCTGGGGCTTATCCTGCCCCCTACCCCCACGGCGCCTCACCTGATGCCACTGGCGGGCAGATGTATTGGCCACGCCTTCCTTCACTGGCCCCTCAGCCCCTCTCCCGCCCCCACCTCCAGCATCAGCAGAAGATGAACCGCCAGGGACTCCCCCATGGCTCACCCCTGCCTGACCAGAGATGGCGTTAAAAAAGGAGCGGGGGCAGTGGCTGTACGGATGACCTAGGTCACCACACAGGTGACACCTAATGTCACCACAGGCCGCGGCAAGATGACCTACCCCGCCACACAAGGCACATTTCTGTACCTTGCAGCCCGCGCTGAAGTGGCGGGGATCACCGCACCTGTGGCAGACCTTCGGCTGCCCCTGGTAAAAGATCAGGATCCTGTCCCTCCCCAGAAATGCTGAGGAGGGGATGTGGGTGACAGTACCGCCTGAGACCTTCAACCTCATCATGAAGGTCCAGCCCCCTGACCAAATGCCAAACTCGTCCCTGTTCTTTTTTGGGACGTCCGTGACCTTCCCATAGCGGGAAAGCCACGTCATAATATCGACCCCAGAGAGTGACTCGTTATTTGTCAAAACGGTCACCCTCTTTACGCCATTTTGGCGAGACACCGCCTGCACGGCAAAGTCTCGCCAGCCGGGCTCCCCCTTCACCAGTTCAAAATTCGACCAGAAAAGCTCTAGGCCCTCCGGCCGAACAAAACTGATGTCGAAGATGGGGGTACCAAAAGGATGAATCAGGGCAAAGATGTCAGTCGCCCTGAAGCTCATCTTCAGGAGGAGCTCCACGACCCTCGATCTTGGCGGGCACGCTTCACTGCCCCTCCACCGAAGACGGACCACATTCCTCCTGGCCACCCCCTGCCCAGCTGTCGGGAGGGACCACACTGTCTCCCCCTCCCTTTTATCTTGGAAGGCGGCCAGGCCATGTCTATCCAGCCAAAAGGCCAAGTCTACCGCTCTTCCCTCTACCTCGATCGTCCGTTCTCCCTTTTTGAGGGCCTCGAGGAAACGGCGCCGCAAGTCACCATCCCTGAGGTCCAGAGGTGAGGAAGCCCGCCCTGAAGATCCCGAGCCCCCAGCTACTACCCCCGCAAAACTCCGGGGACCAGCAACCGGGGGGGCAGATGGACCAGCCCCACCCCCACTACCAACAGACACACCATTCTTACTCCCTTCCACAGACACCTCAACACTTGTATCTTCAATCACAGCCACATCCATACCCACGCTATCCCCATCCACGTCAATAGTCACACCCCTCGCCCCACTCTCACTCACATGCACACTGGGGTCACAGTTTTTTTTTTTCTGCAAACATTTTTTCCCTGCAGCAGCACTGCCGCCACCTGCTGGCAGCACCTTCCCTGCCGGGGGGTTTTGGGAACCTGGTGCTGCTGCCATTTTTGCCGGCGCCCCTGCCCCAGATAAGCCCGTGGGCACAGAGGACACCGACAGGCAGGCACCTCCTCCGTTGTCTGCCGCAGCCGTGGCACCACTGCTCCCAGCAGTAGCAGCTGCCGGCGCTAAGCCCCGCCCCTTTTCGGGTGGAGCCACGCCCACTTGGGTGGGGTTTGCCCGCGAGGCCACGCCCCCCGCACCAGGCAGCACGGTGGGGGCCCCAAAGGCCACACCCACCGGTGCCGTGGGTGACAGGGAGACCAAGCCCCCCGCACCAGGCAGCACAGTGGGGGCCTCAGAGGCCACTCCCACCGGTGCCTTGGGTGACGGGGAGGCCACGCCCCCCGCACCAGGCAGCACAGTGGGGGCCCCAGAGGCCACTCCCACCGGTGCCGTGGATGACAGGGAGGCCACACCCCCCACACCAGGCAGCACGGTGTGGGCCCCAGAGGCCACTCCCACTGGTGCCGTGGACGGCTGGGAGGCCACGCCCCCCGAAGCCGGCCGCGCCGGGACCCCCGAAGCCGACCCGGAACTGGGTCTACTCACAGGGGCCCCTGGACCAGCGGCACCAGCTCTCAGGGGAATAGCACCCCCTACCGTCACACCCTTCACCACAAACAGCCTGGCCACCCCAGCTCCGGCGGCCGGCCCCAGGCTAGGCCACTCCCCCTCGGCACCCACCGGCGGTGGAGCCCCTCGCGCCGACCCATTACTGGGCCCCTGCGCAGGGGGCCCCAACCTCGCGGCGGACTTTGCTAGGGGAGCAAGCCCCACCTTTCCTTTATGAGCCGGCTCTGCCGGAGCCGCAGGCCCTGCGCCCTTCACCTTACCAGGTCTCTGGGTCCCTGAAAGTGATCCAGATTTAGTGGATCCGTGCGTGAGGGACCCAGACACCCCAGCACACGCCGCCGGAGATGCGGCCCCGGCTGTCGGTGCGCCGCCATCAGAGCAGGAGGCAGCGGCAGATGTACAAGCCGCCCCCTGCACGCCAGCAGGCGCACCAGGTGCCAGGCCAGACCTCCCTTTTACAGGGGATCCAGCCTGAGCACCACCACAGATCAGACCCACCGTCGGCCCGCCCTCCGCGCCATGCTCCATATCAGACACCTTGGACCCACTGCCTCCATTACCACAAACAGAGGCAGCGCTCTGCGTGCCATGGCCTATGTTCTCCCCGCTCCCTCGCTGTGGACCCACAACAGAGTCCAAGCCGGGGTGGGTGGCGGGTGCCGCACAACGGGACAGGGGGGCCCCAGAGAGGGGGACATACACAAATTTATGTGTAATAGATGTTTTCTTTTTTTTTTTTGCTTTCCTCTTCGTCCCCCTCCCGGGTGCCTCATCCTCGCAGATCTCATCCCCGAACGTAAGCTGACCAAAACGTACCGGGGACTCGATCTGCTGGATCTGCTGCATGATAAGGCAGCCCCCCTCACTGCTGCTACTCCCATCCTCCTCATCCTCCCCCTCGCTCCCGCTGCCCCCTGAAGGGCTAGAATCAGACGGGAGAGCCATCTGCTCAGGGGCTATCCCGCTATGCGATGCCTGGAGATCACTTACCAGGCCACCAGGCGGTGGGTAGGGTGCGACCTCCTCCACGCATACCTCTTCTTCCTCCTCCTCCACCGCCTGGCCGGGGCCCTGCGACCCCTCCAGGGCCCCACCGGTCATGGCTCTGAACCGGTCATCATTCCGCAGCTTCTCCAAGAAGGGTCCACTGACTGCCAGTATGGTGCTCCTGCGGTCTTCCAGGTCTTGAATGGCCCGCTTGATCTTCCGGACCGCGGCGGATCGCTCAGGCTTCTTACTGCCAGAGGCCCTCACGGACCTCTCCTGAGCCACCCTCAACTCCCCCCAGAGGGAACTTCGCTTCTTTGTGGCGTCTTCATACTCGCAGAGGTGCGCATGTATACGGGAGGCATAGGTGACGGTTGCCTCCCTCGACGCCTTGGTACCCCAATTAGGGGGCACCGCTGCAGCACCTCCGCTCGTACTCGACCCACCTCCGGAGGGAGGAGCCGCCGCGGTCGTAGCCTTGGGGGTCCTCCGGGTCCTCATGCTGGAACCCCTGCTGTCTTGGCCAGATCTTGTAGCCTTAGCCGGCTTGGTGTTCCTCCCACCCCCCGCCAGCTTGGACCGGGAGGTGGGAGCCGGGGGCCCAGCCCCGGAGGCCAGTCCCACTCTGAGCCTTCTTTCCTGGGAAGGGGGCAGACAAAAAGTCCCAGATGGAAAAAAAAAACCTCCCTTCCCAGGAGCTCTCTCCACAGCAGCACACAGTCCAGGAAGCACACTGCACTCAGCTCACTGCAGGCTCCACCTCCACCACTTCCTGTAGGGAACTGCAACAGGCAGAACTGGAACTCTATTTTATTATAAAAGTACAAAAACACATATACAAAACACAAAAACCAAACCACAGATACAATTATACAACAAACAAACAACTAACAACCAACAAAACCCCAGCAAGACATAACCTAAAATCTGAAATTATATAGAGTCCAACAAAGAAATATATGACGACACAAAGTTCAAGTCCTCCAGCAGACTCTCTAGGAGACCCCCCAGCAAGGGAAGACCCTACCATACCTCCAGGGTGCGCCCTAAAACGCACCCGACCCCCAGCATACACAACATCCATACCTGCACATTCATACCTAACCCCCTAACAAAAAAGGAAAACTAAATAACTGGCCCATCGCCAAAAATAAAGAAATAGGCCACCTGGCCGAAAATTTAATGCACAGCAACCCTATTTTTATTTTTATTTTTTTATTTATTTATTTTTTTTTTTTTCTCCCCACCACCATTTTTTAAAACACCCAAGGTCCCACGAAAGTTTGTGGCCTTATCACAGCAAGCCACGAAAGTTTGTGGCCATCAAAATCACAAATAACGGGTCCTTTTTCCCGCATCCCGTAGGACGTCCATTTTCCCAAAACCCCTCCCCCTCCCCCCCTGAAACCCCCCACCCAACCTACACTAAACCCCCCCACCCATACAATACACAAAACTATACACGTATATACATTACACAACATAACCAAAGCAAACACAACATAACAATAGCACAATATAAACAACTGACCATAAACATGAACCAAAAGTCAGACCCAAGTTCAGTGCTTGCAAGCCCTATATTCGGGTTTCCAATACCGTAAAACAAAAAACTATAATGTGAGGGGAGCAGCCCACCACCAGGAAACTGGAGACTACCGAGGCTCTCACCCTAATCTAACACACAAACAGCCTGTCCCTCCCTATTAAAGAAAAAGAAAAACCTGTCCCTATCGCCCTACCAATCTTTCCCTACCTGTCCCTACCTGTCCCTCTCTGACCCTCACTACCAACCTAATGCTAACTACCTACTGTAGTGCCGGCGTCCCTGCCCTCTGCTAGGCAGGGACGCTGCTCCTCTCACCGCTCTGCTCCGTGCCCGGCTTCCTCCCCCCGCTCTGCTGTCAGCGCGCGCTCCGTCCCGGCGTCCTCCTCCTGCTCTGCTCTCAGCGCGCGCTCCTTCCCGGCCCCTGTGCTTAGGGCGCGCGCGCGCGCGCTCCCCTCCTCTTAAAGGGGCCGCGCGCGCCGCCCTAAAGAGTCCCCGGCCAATGGCCGGAGGACTTCATCATATATAAGGCACCTCCTCCAAAATGGAGGTGCCCGAGCAATGTTGTTTGCACCTGTGTCTCACCTGTGCTTCAGCCCTCAGGTCCCGTTGCCAGTTACCTGCCAGTTTCCTGCCAGTTTCCTGCTAGTTACCTGCCAGTACCTGCCAGTTACCTGCCTGATTCCTGCCTGAATACTTGTTACCTGTCTGCCAGTCTGAGGTCCGACGGTCTGCCTTACTACTCCTGTCAGTCTGTCTAAAGGACCAGCCTGCCCGCTCACCTGGGAGCGCATATCAGCTACCTGCCTGCTTGCCTGAGGTCCGACGGTCTGCCTTACTACTCCGGTCAGTCTGTCTATGGACCAGCTTGCCCGCTCACCTGGGAGCGCTTCTCCGTTATCTGCCTGCTTGCCAGCCCGGAGGCTCCGTTGTCACGTGCTGTGACCACCAGCTACTCCAGACTCTTGCCCGCTCACCTGGGAGCGCATCTCCGTTACCTGCCTGCTTGCCAGCCCGGAGGTCCCGTTGTCACGTGCGGTGACCATCAGCTATTCCAGAGACTCTTGCCCGCTCACCTGGGAGCGCTTCTCCGTTACCTACCTGCCTGCCAGCCCGGAGGTTCCGCCGTCACGTGCCGTGACCACCTGCTATTCCAGAGACTCTCGCTTGCTCACCTGGGAGCACACATCTACCACCTGCCTGCTAGCCTACCCGGAGGCTCTGCCATCACAGGTCGTACCTACCCCTTACCCAGAGACTGCCCTGATCACTTGCCGTAACTCCCTGTCCGTTCACCCAGAGACTGCCACCCGCTCCCTTACAAGGGCCGCCCCCTTGTATAGTAGCTCAGAGGTTCCGCCTCCCGGACCCGTTACAGTCCGCCTCCCGGACCCGTTACACCTATCCCTAAAGACTGTCCCTGTCTGTCCCTCCCTGACCCTACACATCCATCTGACCCTGCAAATAAATATAAAATATAGAAAGGGACTAAACTAACCCTATCACAGACACACATACCCTAACTCTCCCTAGGGCACATTAAATGAGAACCCCCTCCATAGAAGGGAAGCCCTCCCTGCACCCAGCCTCTCATACTCCAGTGAGCGCACTTTTGCCAGGTCACCCAGGATGTTCCTAATGACTTCTTCCCGGGGGAGGACTTTCTGCTGGGTGGACACTAAACACCGTGCGTTCCACGTGTAAAACCTAGTCACTAAGCTAACTAAGAAAACAGTGCCCCGATCTCGGCCACCAAGGGATCTGAATGCCCCATAGGCCCACTCCGCATAGGAAAGGCCTGCCAGCCTGGGCCAGCCAATGGAAGCACCCACCCTCTTGTAGACCTCTGTATTAAAAGGACACCGAAGCAGGAAGTGCTCCATGCTTTCAAGCATGTCGCCACACTCCTCGCGGGGACAATCCCGGTCATCAGAGTTCCTGTACTTCAGGTTGTCCCTCACATACAGTCTCCCATGGAAGCAGCGCCAAGCCAAGTCCCAAAACTTCAAGGGGATCCGCTTAGAGTTTAATAACCCGAGCCCCACCTCCAGATCCCGGCTTGGGCAATCCTTGAGGGCCAGGGGCTTCTGGAAGTGGGTCAACAGAACCCTATTGTCAAGTAACCTCCTTGACAAGGTCCTGATCTCCCACACTCCCAGACCCCACCGGCGGATCACCTTCACAACCAGGGTAGCATAAGCCGGAAGATGCCCATGAGGCGTGCGAAGGTCCTTCACCCGCCCTCCTGTCTCCCATTGCTGGAAGAAAGGCCGAAACCACCCCCTACAGGAGAATACCCACGGAGGAGCCCTCTCTAACCAGAGGTTGGCGATGTTTGCCTTAAGAAAGGTGTTTACCAGAAACACCACTGGGTTGACCATACCCAACCCTCCTAGTCTCCTCGTGCGATACGTGACCTCCCTCTTTATTAGGTTCAGCCTATTCCCCCATAATAGTTGGAAGAACAGGCTGTAGACCCGTGTCCAAAGAGGTTCTGGCAAGATGCAGACGCTGCCCAGGTATATTAATAAAGGGAGCAAATACCCCTTGGCCAGGTTAACCCTTTCCCTCAGGGTCAAGGACCAACCCTTCCACTGATCCACCTTCTGGGCGGCAATCTTAAGTCTGCCCTCCCAGTTTTGCTGGGGATAGTCCCCCGGGCCGAAACTGATGCCTAAAATTTTTGCTGTGGCCTGAGGCCCTGGAAGGGTGTCCGGGAGATCAAAACTAGGATCTCCCCCCCCAGCGAGAGACTCTCACACTTATCCCGGTTGATCATGGACCCAGATGCCACAGAGTAGCGCTCAACCTCAGACATGACCCAGTCTACCTCCTCTCTTGAGGATACAAAAAGGGAAACGTCGTCGGCGTACGCCACTACCCTCAAGGTGGTCTCTGGCTCCGCCCGGTCCATCCCGACTCCCACCAACGGTCCGCGTTCCACTCTCCTTAAAAAGGGGTCGATCGCGAACACGTATAACAGTGGGCTCAGAGGACAGCCCTGGCGGACACCAGACCTCACCTCAAAAGGGGGTCCGACCCAACCGTTCACAAGCGGAAAAGTCTCTGCCCCATTGTATAATACTCTCAACCAATCAACAAACCTCCCGGGCAGACCGTACCTCAGAAGGACGGACCAGAGGTACTCATGGTTAACCCGGTCAAAGGCCTTCGCCTGGTCTAAGGACAGCAAGTACCCCTTCCAGTGACCTGCCCTGCCCTGCTCCACTGCCTCCCGGACACCGAGCACAGCACTAAAAGTACTGCGGCCTGGAACAGAGCAATGCTGGGCCCCTGAAAGGAGCCGGGGTGCAAACTTCACCAACCGATTGAAAAGCACCTTTGCCAGAACCTTTCGGTCCGTATTGAGAAGCGCTATGGGACGCCAATTCTCAATACGGGACGAGTCTTTACCCTTTGACAGGATAATCAGGGCGGACTTCCTCATTGAACCGGGAAGAATGTCCGAGGAGAGACATTCATTAAAAACCTCAGTCATGAGGGGGACCAAAGAGTCCCTAAAAGTCCTGTAAAACTCGGATGTTAAGCCATCCGGACCGGGCGATTTTTTGGGCCGGAGCCCATCAATGGCCCGTCTCACTTCCTCTTCCCTGATTGCTTCTGCCAAACCATGAAGAGAGGGGTCATCCCCTGGTTCAGGGATGGTTTCAGCCAGGAAAGCCGACATCTCATCCCGATCTGGATCCCTCCTTCCCAAGAGATGCGAGTAGAAGGATCTGACCACCTCCAGGATCCCTGATTTGGATCTGTTCAGGGAACCCGTACGGTCGATCAGTCCTGTTACCATCTTGCAACTCACTGACATCCTGCAGTTCCTGTAGGGGTCGGGTGAGCGGTACCTCCCGAAATCCCTCTCAAAAACTAAGGATGTGTGCCTATCATACTGGCACCCCTTGAGCAAGGCCTTCACCCTGGAGATTTCCTCACGGTCCCCTCCAGTCGAGACGAGCTGCTCGAGTTTCCTCCCCAGCTCCCGGTACAGGCGGTACCTGTTCAGGCCTCTGAGGCTCGAAAGCTGACGGAAGAACCCCGCAACCCTTGTTTTGAAGATCTCCCACCACTCAGACTTACTGCTACAGAGACCCAAGAGAGGTACCTGGCTCTGAAGAAATTCCTCAAAGGATTGTCTCACATCCGCTTCTTCCAACAGGGACGAATTCAGCTTCCATAGGCCTCTCCCTATCCGGGGAGTCTCTGCAACATTCAAGGAAAAGGAAATGAAACAGTGATCGGAGAATTCCACCTCAACAGCGGACACTGCAGAAGAGACAGCTTCCTCCTTTAAAAAAAACCTATCTATCCTAGACCTACAACTACCCCTATGAAAGGTGAAACCCCCGTGACCTGGGGTGTGCCGGATGTGGACATCCACCAGGCGAGCTTCGCTTGCTATGCTGTTAAGGGTATTACTATCAAAAGCCAGCCTTCGGTCTCCGGGGCCTCCCCTATCACGGGATCTAGTTATAGTATTAAAGTCCCCACCGAAGACCACCTGCCGGCTGGTAAAAAGATAGGGCTTGATCTTCAGGAAGAGACATTTTTGGTCCCACTTTGACTGTGGACCATAGATGTTAATGAGCCGGAGCTCCTGTCCCCCCATGAAGACATCAAGGACCAAGCACCTCCCCATTTCTACCTCGATCACCCGTCTGCATTGCACCGAAGCGGCCTTAAAAAGGACCGCTACCCCGCTATACGGCTCGGCCGCAAGAGACCAGTATGAGGGCCCGCACCTCCACTCCCTCCTTGCTTTGTAAATGGCCCCCATGTCCGTTAGTCTGGTCTCCTGCAAAAATAAAATGTCAGCCTCAACTCGGTTGAAAAAATCAAAGGCCATAAATCTGGCCGTATCAGACTTTATACTGGCGACATTAATCGACGCCAGAGTCAACGGGGTAGGTTCCGCCATCATGGGTGATTGAGTTAGACGGCCTTCTTTTTGACCGTACCCCCAGATTTTTTGTGCTCACCTTCAGAGGAGGAGCCAGACTCTCCCCTCCTCTTTAGTGACACAGAGGTGTCCATAGTACTAGACGCCTCCTTTCCAGTACTGGTTTCCTCACCTCTGGACCCCGGGGCAGTCCCCACCCCAGAGGAAAGAGAGCCCCCCGGAGGACGGACCCCGCCGCTCCCTGAAGGCACCTCAGATGTTACCGCCGGTCCCTCGCCCCCGACCTCCGACACAGCAGAGTCATCGAGGGCATGGAACCGGTTGGAGAGGGGGATCAGAGGGGAGCCGGTGAGCCCTTCCGTAGGCACCTTAGCGGCCAGTGGGGGGGGGCTTTAGATGTTTTTGCCCCTTTTTTGTTCCTCCTCCTCCGACTCTTAATGGTCTTACCGTCACCTGATTTTTTAGGCTGCTCCACCACCTCCTCGTCCAGACTTTCATACTGGGAGGAATCATCAGAAGCAGCCACCTCCTCCCTCTCCATCCTCCTGATCTCCTCGTTCACCGCCTCCTCCCCCAGGGCCTCAGGGGCTCCGGCTGCCGCTTCTGGGGTGGAGACAGACATCACCCCAGTCGCCTGAGGCTTATCCTGCCCCCTACCCCCACGGCGCCTCACCTGTTGCCACTGGTGGGCAGATGAACTGGCCTCGCCTTCCCTCACTGGCCCCTCAGCTCCTCTCCCACCCCCACCTCCAGCTCCAGCAGAGGATGCACCGCTGGGGACCCCCCCACAGCTCTCCCCTGCCTGACCAGAGATGGTGTTAGAAACGGAGCGGGGGCAGCGGCTATACGGGTGACCTAGGTCACCACACAGATGACACCTAATGTCACCACAGGCCGCGGCAAGATGACCTACCCCGCCACACAAGGCACATTTCTGTACCTTGCAGCCCGCGCTGAAGTGACGGGGATCACCGCACCTGTGGCAGACCTTCGGTTGCCCCTGGTAGAAGATCAGGATCCTGTCTCTCCCCAGAAACGCTGAGGAAGGGATGTGGGTGACAATACCGCCTGAGACCTTCAACCTCATCATGAAGGTCCAGCCCCCTGACCAAATGCCAAACTCGTCCCTGTTCTTTTTTGGGACGTCCGTGACCTCCCCATAGCGAGAAAGCCACGTCAAGATATCGACTCCAGAGAGTGACTCGTTATTGGTTAGAACGGTCACCCTCTTTACGCCATTTTGGCGAGACACCGCCTGCACGGCAAAGTCTCGCCAGCCGGGCTCCCCCTTCACCAGTTCAAAATTCGACCAGAAAAGCTCTAGGCCCTCCGGTCGAACAAAACTGATGTCGAAGACGGGGGTACCAAAAGGATGGATCAGGGCAAAAATGTCAGTCGCCCTGAAGTCCATCTTCAGGAGGAGCTCCACGACCCTCGCTCTTGGCGGGCACGCTTCACTGCCCCTCCACCGAAGACGGACTACATTCCTCCTGGCCACCCCCTGCCCGGCTGTCGGGAGGGACCACACTGTCTCCCCCTCCCTTTTATCTTGGAAGGCGGCCTGGCCGTGTCTATCCAGCCAAAAGGCCAGGTCCACCTCTCTTCCCTCTACCTGGATCGTCCGTTCTCCCTTCTTGAGGGCCTCCAGAAAACGGCGCCGCAAGTCACCATCCCTGAGGTCCAGAGGTGAGGAAGCCCCCCGAGAGGACCCCGAGGCCCCGGCTACTACCCCCGCAAAACTCCGAGGATCAGCAGCCGGGGGGGCAGATGGACCAGCCCTGTCCCCACTCCCCCCACTACCACCAGACATACCATTCTTACCCCCGGCCACCGACACGCCAACATTCGTATCCTCAACCACAGCCACATTCATACCCACGCCATCCCCATCCATGTCAACAGTCACCCCACCTGGGCCACTCTCACTCACATGCACACTGGGGTCACAGTTCTTCATTTTTTCCAAGCATTTTTTGCCAGCAGTTTTTCCACTGCTGCCACCTGCTGGCAGCACCTTCCCTGCCGGGGGGATTTGGGAGCCAGGTACTGAGACTTTTGCCGGTGCCCCTGCCCCAGATAAGCCCACGAGCACAGGGGACACCGACAGGCAGGCACCACCTCTGCTGCCTGTTACAGCTGTGGCACCACTGCTCCCAGCAGCTGCCGACGCTAAGCCCCGCCCATTTTCGGGCGGAGCCACGCCCACTTGGGGCGGGTTTTGCCTGAGAGGCCACGCCCCCCGCGCCAGGCAGCACGGTGGGGGCCCCGGAGGCCACTCCCACTGGTGCCGTGGGTGACAGGGAGGCCACGCCCCCCGCACCAGGCAGCACAGTGGGGGCCCCAGAGGCCACTCCCACCGGTGCCGTGGATGACAGGGAGGCCACGCCCCCCGCACCAGGCAGCACAGTGGGGGCCCCAGAGGCCACTCCCACCGGTGCCGTGGATGACAGGGAGGCCACGCCCCCCACACCAGGCAGCACGGTGGGGGCCCCAGAGGCCACTTCCACTGGCGCCGTGGACGGCTGGGAGGCCACACCCCCCGAAGCCGGCCGCGCAGGGACCCCCGAAGCTGACCCGGAGCCGGGTCTACTCACAGGGGCCCCTGGACCAGCGGCACCAGCTCTCAGGGGCATAGCACCCCCTACCGTCACACCCGTTGCCACAAAAAGCCTGGCCACCCCAGCTCCGGTGGCCGGCCCCAGGCTAGGCCACTCCCCCTCGGCACCCAGCGGCGGTGGAGCCCCCCGCGCTGACCCATTACTGGGCCCCTGCGCAGGGGGCCCCGACCTCGCCACGGATTTTGCCAGGGGAGCAAGACCCACCTTTCCTTTATGAGCCGGCTCTGCCGGAGCCGCAGGCCCCGCGCCCTTCACCTTACCAGGTCTCTGGGTCCCTGAAAGTGATCCAGATTTAGTGGATCCGTGCGTGAGGGACCCAGACACCCCAGCACACGCCGCCGGAGATGCGGCCCCGGCTGTCGGTGCACCTCCGGCAGCGCAGGAGGCAGCGGCGGATGTACACGCCGCCCCCCGCACGCCAGCAGGCGCACCAGGTGCCAGGCCAGACCCCCCTTTTACAGGGGATCCAGCCCGAGCACCTCCACTGATGACTCCCACCATCGGGCCGCCCTCCGCGCCATGCTCCATATCAGACACCTTGGACCCACTGCCTCCATTACCACAAACAGAGGCAGCGCTCTGCGTGCCATGGCCTATGTTCTCCCCGCTCCCTCGCTGTGGACCCACAACAGAGTCCAAGCCGGGGTGGGTGGCGGGTGCCGCACAACGGGACAGGGGGGCCCCAGAGAGGGGGACATACACGAACTTATGTGCAATAGATGTTTTCTTTTTTTTTTTTGCTTTTCTCTTCGTCCCCCTCCCGGGTGCCTCATCCTCGCAGATCTCATCCCCGAACGTAAGCTGACCAAAACGTACCGGGGACTCGATCTGCTGGATCTGCTGCATGATAAGGCAGCCCCCCTCACTGCTGCTACTCCCATCCTCCCCCTCGCTCCCGCTGCCCTCTGAAGGGCTAGAATCAGACGGGAGAGCCATCTGCTCAGGGGCTATCCCGATATGCGATGCCTGGAGATCACTTACCAGGCCACCAGGCGGTGGGTAGGGTGCGACCTCCTCCACGCATACCTCTTCTTCCTCCTCCTCCACCGCCTGGCCGGGGCCCTGCGATCCCTCCAGAGCCCCACCGGTCATGGCTCTGAACCGGTCATCATTCCGCAGTTTCTCCAAGAAGGGTCCACTGCCTGCCAGTATGGTGCTCCTGCGGTCCTGCAGCTCTTGGATGGCTTGCTTGATTTTCCGGACCGCGACGGATAGCTCAGGCTTCTTGGTGCCAGAGGCCCTTTCGGACCTCTCCTGAGCTACCCTCAACTCCCCCCAGAGGGAACTTAGCTTTTTTGCGGTGTCCTCATACTCACAAAGGTGCGCATGGACACGGGAGGCATAGGTGACGGTTGCCTCCCTCGCCACCTTGGTACCCCAATCAGGGAGCACCGCTGCAGCACCTCTGCTGGCACTCGACCCACCTCCGGAGGGAGGAGCCGCCGCGGTCGTAGCCTCGGGGGTCCTCCGGGTCCTCATGGCGGACCCCTTGCTGCCTCGGCCTGATGTTGTAGCCTTAGCCGGCTTGGTGTTCCTCCCACCCCCCGCCAGCTTGGACCGGGAGGTGGGAGCCGGGGGCCCAGCCCCGGAGGCCAGTCCCACTATGAGCCTTCTTTCCTGGGAAGGGGGCAGACAAAAAGTCCCAGATGGAAAAAAAAACCTCCCTTCCCAGGAGCTCTCTCCACAGCAGCACACAGTCCAGGAAGCACACTGCACTCAGCTCGCTGCAGGCTCCACCTCCACCACTTCCTGTAGGGAACTGCAACAGGCAGAACTGGAGCTCTTTTATTATAAAAGTACAAAAACACATATACAAAACACAAAAACCAAACCACAGATACAATTATACAACAAACAAACAACTAACAACCAACAAAACCCCAGCAAGACATAACCTAAAATCTGAAATTATACGAGTCCAACAAAGAAATATGTGACGACACAAAGTCCAAGTCCTCCAGCAGACTCTCTAGAAGACCCCCCAGCAAGGGAAGACCCTACCATACCTCCAGGGTGCGCCCTAAAACGCACCCGACCCCCAGCATACACAACATCCATACCTGCACATTCATACCTAACCCCCTAACAAAAAAGGAAAACTAAATAACTGGCCCATCGCCAAAAATAAAGAAATAGGCCACCTGGCCGAAAATTTAATGCACAGCAACCCTATTTTTATTTATTTTTTTTTTATTTATTTATTTTTTTTATTTTTATTTATTTATTTTTTTTCTCCCCACCACCATTTTTTAAAACACCCAAGGTCCCACGAAAGTTTGTAGCCTTATCACAGCAAGCCACGAAAGTTTGTGGCCATCAAAATCACAAATAACGGGTCCTTTTTCCCGCATCCCGTAGGACGTCCATTTTCCCAAAACCCCTCCCCCCTCCCCCCCTGAAACCCCCCACCCATACAATACACAAAACTATACACGTATATACATTACACAACATAACCAAAGCAAACACAACATAACAATAGCAATATAAACAACTGACCATAAACATGAACCAAAAGTCAGACCCAAGTTCAGTGCTTGCAAGCCCTATATTCGGGTTTCCAATGCCGTAAAACAAAAAACTATAATGTGAGGGGAGCAGCCCACCACCAGGAAACTGGAGACTACCGAGGCTCTCACCCTAATCTAACACACAAACAGCCTGTCCCTCCCTATTAAAGAAAAAGAAAAACCTGTCCCTACCGCCCTACCAATCTTTCCCTACCTGTCCCTACCTGTCCCTCTCTGACCCTTACTACCAACCTAATGCTAACTACCTATCCCTAAAGACTGCCCCTGTCTGTCCCTCCCTGACCCTACACATCCATCTGACCCTACAAATAAATATAAAATATAGAAAGGAACTAAACTAACCCTATCACAGACACACATACCCTAACTCTCCCTAGGGCACATTAAATGAGAACCCCCTCCATAGAAGGGAAGCCCTCCCTGCACCCAGCCTCTCATACTCCAGCGAGCGCACTTTTGCCAGGTCACCCAGGATGTTCCTAATCACCTCTTCCCGCGGGAGGACTTTCTGCTGGGTGGATACTAAACACCGTGCGTTCCACGTGTAAAACCTAGTCACTAAGCTAACTAAGAAAACAGTGCCCCGATCTCGGCCACCAAGGGATCTGAATGCCCCATAGGCCCACTCCGCATAGGAAAGGCCTGCCAGCCTGGGCCAGCCAATGGAAGCACCCACCCTCTTGTAGACCTCTGTATTAAAAGGACACCGAAGCAGGAAGTGCTCCATGCTTTCAAGCATGTCGCCACACTCCTCGCGGGGACAATCCCGGTCATCAGAGTTCCTGTACTTCAGGTTGTCCCTCACATACAGTCTCCCATGGAAGCAGCGCCAAGCCAAGTCCCAAAACTTCAAGGGGATCCGCTTAGAGTTTAATAACCCGAGCCCCACCTCCAGATCCCGGCTTGGGCAATCCTTGAGGGCCAGGGGCTTCTGGAAGTGGGTCAACAGAGCCCTATTGTCAAGTAACCTCCTTGACAAGGTCCTGATCTCCCACACTCCCAGACCCCACCGGCGGATCACCTTCACAACCAGGGTAGCATAAGCCGGAAGATGCCCATGAGGCGTGCGAAGGTCCTTCACCCGCCCTCCTGTCTCCCATTGCTGGAAGAAAGGCCGAAACCACCCCCTACAGGAGAATACCCACGGAGGAGCCCTCTCTAACCAGAGGTTGGCGATGTTTGCCTTAAGAAAGGTGTTTACTAGAAACACCACTGGGTTGACCATACCCAACCCTCCTAGTCTCCTCGTGCGATACGTGACCTCCCTCTTTATTAGGTTCAGCCTATTCCCCCATAATAGTTGGAAGAACAGGCTGTAGACCCGTGTCCAAAGAGGTTCTGGCAAGATGCAGACGCTGCCCAGGTATATTAATAAAGGGAGCAAATACCCCTTGGCCAGGTTAACCCTTTCCCTCAGGGTCAAGGACCAACCCTTCCACTGATCCACCTTCTGGGCGGCAATCTTAAGTCTGCCCTCCCAGTTTTGCTGGGGATAGTCCCCCGGGCCGAAACTGATGCCTAAAATTTTTGCTGTGGCCTGAGGCCCTGGAAGGGTGTCCGGGAGATCGAAACTTAGATCTCCCCCTCCCAGCCAGAGACTCTCACACTTATCCCGGTTGATCATGGACCCAGAAGCCACCGAGTAGCGCTCAACTTCAGACATGACCCAGTCCGCCTCCTCTCTCGAGGATACAAAGAGGGAAACGTCGTCGGCGTACGCCACTACCCTCAAGGTGGTCTCTGGCTCCGCCCGGTCCATCCCGACTCCCACCAACGGTCCGCGTTCCACTCTCCTTAAAAAGGGGTCGATCGCGAACACGTATAACAGTGGGCTCAGAGGACAGCCCTGGCGGACACCAGACTTCACCTCAAAAGGGGGTCCGACCCAACCGTTCACAAGCGGAAAAGTCTCTGCCCCATTGTATAATACTCTCAACCAATCAACAAACCTCCCGGGCAGACCGTACCTCAGAAGGACGGACCAGAGGTACTCATGGTTAACCCGGTCAAAGGCCTTCGCCTGGTCTAAGGACAGCAAGTACCCCTTCCAGTGACCTGCCCTGCCCTGCTCCACTGCCTCCCGGACACCGAGCACAGCACTAAAAGTACTGCGGCCTGGAACAGAGCAGTGCTGGGCCCCTGAAAGGAGCCGGGGTGCAAACTTCACCAACCGATTGAAAAGCACCTTTGCCAGAACCTTTCGGTCCGTATTGAGAAGCGCTATGGGACGCCAATTCTCAATACGGGACGAGTCTTTACCCTTTGACAGGATAATCAGGGCGGACTTCCTCATTGAACCGGGAAGAATGTCCGAGGAGAGACATTCATTAAAAACCTCAGTCATGAGGGGGACCAAAGAGTCCCTAAAAGTCCTGTAAAACTCGGATGTTAAGCCATCCGGACCGGGCGATTTTTTGGGCCGGAGCCCATCAATGGCCCGTCTCACTTCCTCTTCCCTGATTGCTTCTGCCAAACCATGAAGAGAGGGGTCATCCCCTGGTTCAGGGATGGTTTCAGCCAGGAAAGCCGACATCTCATCCCGATCTGGATCCCTCCTTCCCAAGAGATGTGAGTAGAAGGATCTGACCACCTCCAGGATCCCTGATTTGGATCTGTTCAGGGAACCCGTACTGTCGATCAGTCCTGTTACCATCTTGCAACTCACTGACATCCTGCAGTTCCTGTAGGGGTCGGGCGAGCGGTACCTCCCGAAATCCCTCTCAAAAACTAAGGATGTGTGCCTATCATACTGGCACCCCTTGAGCAAGGCCTTCACCCTGGAGATTTCCTCACGGTCCCCTCCAGTCGAGACGAGCTGCTCGAGTTTCCTCCCCAGCTTCCGATACAGGCGGTACCTGTTCAGGCCTCTGAGGCTCGAAAGCTGACGGAAGAACCCCGCAACCCTTGTTTTGAAGATCTCCCACCACTCAGACTTACTGCTACAGAGACCCAAGAGAGGTACCTGGCTCTGAAGAAATTCCTCAAAGGATTGTCTCACATCCGCTTCTTCCAACAGGGACGAATTCAGCTTCCATAGGCCTCTCCCTATCCGGGGAGTCTCTGCAACATTCAAGGAAAAGGAAATGAAACAGTGATCGGAGAATTCCACCTCAACAGCGGACACTGCAGAAGAGACGGCTTCCTCCTTTAAAAAAAACCTATCTATCCTAGACCTACAACTACCCCTATGAAAGGTGAAACCCCCGTGACCTGGGGTGTGCCGGATGTGGACATCCACCAGGCGAGCTTCGCTTGCTATGCTGTTAAGGGTATTACTATCAAAAGCCAGCCTTCGGTCTCCGGGGCCTCCCCTATCACGGGATCTAGTTATAGTATTAAAGTCCCCACCGAAGACCACCTGCCGGCTGGTAAAAAGATAGGGCTTGATCTTCAGGAAGAGACATTTTTGGTCCCACTTTGACTGTGGACCATAGATGTTAATGAGCCGGAGCTCCTGTCCCCCCATGAAGACGTCAAGGACCAAGCACCTCCCCATTTCTACCTCGATCACCCGTCTGCATTCCACCGAAGCGGCCTTAAAAAGGACCGCTACCCCGCTATACGGCTCGGCCGCAAGAGACCAGTATGAGGGCCCGCACCTCCACTCCCTCCTTGCTTTGTAAATGGCCCCCATGTCCGTTAGTCTGGTCTCCTGCAAAAATAAAATGTCAGCCTCAACTCGGTTGAAAAAATCAAAGGCCATAAATCTGTCCGTATCTGACTTTATACTGGCGACACTAATCGACGCCAGAGTCAACGGGGTAGGTTCCGCCATCATGGGTGATTGAGTTAGACGGCCTTCTTTTTGACCATACCCCCAGATTTTTGTGCTCACCTTCAGAGGAGGAGCCAGACTCTCCCCTCCTCTTTAGTGACACAGAGGTGTCCATAGTACTAGACACCTCCTTCCCAGTACTGGTTTCCTCACCTCTGGACCCCGGGGCAGTCCCCCCCCCAGAGGAAAGAGAGCCCCCTGGAGGACGGACCCCGCCGCTCCCTGAAGGCACCTCAGATGTTACCGCCGGTCCCTCGCCCCCGACCTCCGACACAGCAAAGTCATCGAGGGCATGGAACCGGTTGGAGAGGGGGATCAGAGGGGAGCCGGTGAGCCCTTCCGTAGGCACGTTAGCGGCCAGGGGGGGGGCTTTAGATGTTTTTGCCCCTTTTTTGTTCCTCCTCCTCCGACTCTTAATGGTCTTACCGTCACCTGATTTTTTAGGCTGCTCCACCACCTCCTCGTCCAGACTTTCATACTGGGAGGAATCATCAGAAGCAGCCACCTCCTCCCTCTCCATCCTCCTGATCTCCTCGTTCACCGCCTCCTCCCCCAGGGCCTCAGGTGCTCCGGCTGCCGCTTCTGGGGTGGGGACAGACATCACCCCAGTCGCCTGAGGCTTATCCTGCCCCCTACCCCCACGGCGCCTCACCTGTTGCCACTGGTGGGCAGATGAACTGGCCTCGCCTTCCCTCACTAGCCCCTCAGCTCCTCTCCCACCCCCACCTCCAGCTCCAGCAGAGGATGCACCGCTGGGGACCCCCCCACGGCTCTCCCCTGCCTGACCAGAGATGGTGTTAGAAACGGAGCGGGGGCAGCGGCTATACGGGTGACCTAGGTCACCACACAGATGACACCTAATGTCACCACAGGCCGCGGCAAGATGACCTACCCCGCCACACAAGGCACATTTCTGTACCTTGCAGCCCGCGCTGAAGTGACGGGGATCACCGCACCTGTGGCAGACCTTCGGTTGCCCCTGGTAGAAGATCAGGATCCTGTCTCTCCCCAGAAACGCTGAGGAGGGGATGTGGGTGACATTACCGCCTGAGACCTTCAACCTCATCATGAAGGTCCAGCCCCCTGACCAAATGCCAAACTCGTCCCTGTTCTTTTTTGGGACGTCCGTGACCTCCCCATAGCGAGAAAGCCACGTCAAGATATCGACTCCAGAGAGTGACTCGTTATTGGTTAGAACGGTCACCCTCTTTACGCCATTTTGGCGAGACACCGCCTGCACGGCAAAGTCTCGCCAGCCGGGCTCCCCCTTCACCAGTTCAAAATTCGACCAGAAAAGCTCTAGGCCCTCCGGTCGAACAAAACTGATGTCGAAGACGGGGGTACCAAAAGGATGGATCAGGGCAAAAATGTCAGTCGCCCTGAAGTCCATCTTCAGGAGGAGCTCCACGACCCTCGCTCTTGGCGGGCACGCTTCACTGCCCCTCCACAGAAGATGGACTACATTCCTCCTGGCCACCCCCTGCCCGGCTGTCGGGAGGGACCACACTGTCTCCCCCTCCCTTTTATCTTGGAAGGCGGCCTGGCCGTGTCTATCCAGCCAAAAGGCCAGGTCCACCTCTCTTCCCTCTACCTGGATCGTCCGTTCTCCCTTCTTGAGGGCCTCCAGAAAACGGCGCCGCAAGTCACCATCCCTGAGGTCCAGAGGTGAGGAAGCCCCCCGAGAGGACCCCGAGGCCCCGGCTACTACCCCCGCAAAACTCTGAGGACCAGCAGCCGGGGGGGCAGATGGACCAGCCCTGTCCCCACTCCCCCCACTACCAACAGACATACCATTCTTACCCCCGGCCACCGACACGCCAACATTCGTATCCTCAACCACAGCCACATTCATACCCACGCCATCCCCATCCATGTCAACAGTCACCCCACCTGGGCCACTCTCACTCACATGCACACTGGGGTCACAGTTCTTCATTTTTTTCAAGCATTTTTTGCCAGCAGTTTTCCCACTGCTGCCACCTGCTGGCAGCACCTTCCCTGCCGGGGGGATTTAGGAGCCAGGTACTGAGACTTTTGCCGGTGCCCCTGCCCCAGATAAGCCCACGACCACAGGGGACACCGACAGGCAGGCACCACCTCTGCTGCCTGTTACAGCTGTGGCACCACTGCTCCCAGCAGCTGCCGACGCTAAGCCCCGCCCATTTTCGGGCAAAGCCACACCCACTTGGGCGGGTTTTGTCTGAGAGGCCACGCCCCCCGCACCAGGCAGCACGGTGGGGGCCCCGGAGGTCACTCCCACTGGTGCCGTGGGTGACAGGGAGGCCACGCCCCCCGCACCAGGCAGCACAGTGGGGGCCCCAGAGGCCACTCCCACCGGTGCCGTGGATGACAGGGAGGCCACACCCCCCACACCAGGCAGCACGGTGGGGGCCCTGGAGGCCACTCCCACCGGTGCCGTGGGTGACAGGGAGGCCACGCCCCCCGCACCAGGCAGCACAGTGGGGGCCCCAGAGGCCACTCCCACCGGTGCCGTGGATGACAGGGAGGCCACGCCCCCCACACCAGGCAGCACGGCGGGGGCCCCAGAGGCCACTCCCACCGGTGCCTTTGGTGACAGGGAGGCCACGCCCCCCGCACCAGGCAGCACGGTGGGGGCCCCAGAGGCCACTCCCACTGGCGCCGTGGACGGCTGGGAGGCCACACCCCCCGAAGCCGGCCGCGCAGGGACCCCCGAAGCTGACCCGGAGCCGGGTCTACTCACAGGGGCCCCTGGACCAGCGGCACCAGCTCTCAGGGGCATAGAACCCCCTACCGTCACACCCGTTGCCACAAAAAGCCTGGCCACCCCAGCTCCGGTGGCCGGCCCCAGGCTAGGCCACTCCCCCTCGGCACCCAGCGGCGGTGGAGCCCCCCGCGCTGACCCATTACTGGGCCCCTGCACAGGGGGCCCCGACCTCGCCACGGATTTTGCCAGGGGAGCAAGCCCCACCTTTCCTTTATGAGCCGGCTCTGCCGGAGCCGCAGGCCCCGCGCCCTTCACCTTACCAGGTCTCTGGGTCCCTGAAAGTGATCCAGATTTAGTGGATCCGTGCGTGAGGGACCCAGACACCCCAGCACACGCCGCCGGAGATGCGGCCCCGGCTGTCGGTGCACCCCCGGCAGCGCAGGAGGCAGCGGCGGATGTACACGCCGCCCCCCGCACGCCAGCAGGCGCACCAGGTGCCAGGCCGGACCCCCCTTTTACAGGGGATCCAGCCCGAGCACCTCCACTGATGACTCCCACCATCGGGCCGCCCTCCGCGCCATGCTCCATATCAGACACCTTGGACCCACTGCCTCCATTACCACAAACAGAGGCAGCGCTCTGCGTGCCATGGCCTATGTTCTCCCCGCTCCCTCGCTGTGGACCCACAACAGAGTCCAAGCCGGGGTGGGTGGCGGGTGCCGCACAACGGGACAGGGGGGCCCCAGAGAGGGGGACATACACGATCTTATGTGCAATAGATGTTTCCTTTTTTTTTTTTTGTTTTTCTCTTCGTCCCCCTCCCGGGTGCCTCATCCTCGCAGATCTCATCCCCGAACGTAAGCTGACCAAAACGTACCGGGGACTCGATCTGCTGGATCTGCTGCATGATAAGGCAGCCCCCCTCACTGCTGCTACTCCCATCCTCCCCCTCGCTCCCGCTGCCCTCTGAAGGGCTAGAATCAGACGGGAGAGCCATCTGCTCAGGGGCTATCCCGCTATGCGATGCCTGGAGATCACTTACCAGGCCACCAGGCGGTGGGTAGGGTGCGACCTCCTCCACGCATACCTCTTCTTCCTCCTCCTCCACCGCCTGGCCGGGGCCCTGCGACCCCTCCAGAGCCCCACCGGTCATGGCTCTGAACCGGTCATCATTCCGCAGCTTCTCCAAGAAGGGTCCACTGCCTGCCAGTATTGTGCTCCTGCGGTCCTGCAGCTCTTGGATGGCTTGCTTGATTTTCCGGACCGCGGCGGATAGCTCAGACTTCTTGGTGCCAGAGGCCCTTTCGGACCTCTCCTGAGCTACCCTCAACTCCCCCCAGAGGGAACTTAGCTTTTTTGCGGTGTCCTCATACTCACAGAGGTGCGCATGGACACGGGAGGCATAGGTGACGGTTGCCTCCCTCGCCACCTTGGTACCCCAATCAGGGGGCACCGCTGCAGCACCTCTGCTGGCACTCGACCCACCTCCGGAGGGAGGAGCCGCCGCGGTCGTAGCCTCGGGGGTCCTCCGGGTCCTCATGGCGGACCCCTTGCTGCCTCGGCCTGATGTTGTAGCCTTAGCCGGCTTGGTGTTCCTCCCACCCCCCGCCAGCTTGGACCGGGAGGTGGGAGCCGGGGGCCCAGCCCCGGAGGCCAGTCCCACTATGAGCCTTCTTTCCTGGGAAGGGGGCAGACAAAAAGTCCCAGATGAAAAAAAAAAAAACCTCCCTTCCCAGGAGCTCTCTCCACAGCAGCACACAGTCCAGGAAGCACACTGCACTCAGCTCGCTGCAGGCTCCACCTCCACCACTTCCTGAAACAAGCTGCAACAGGCTGAACTGGAGCTCTTTTATTATAAAAATATAAAACAAACCATAATTACACACTATATAAAATACAAAACACAAAACCCTAACAAAACACATCCCAAAGGAAACCCCAAGTCCAAAATTATAATGTCCAGTTAAAATGTCCTCGAACATAAGTTGTTCATTTTCCCAAAATCCCCCCCAGTAAGGGAAGACCTTAACCTCTTTTTTTTTTATTTTATACCAGAAAAAACCCCTACAACATTCACTCACATCCATACCCATACACTTATAACTAACCCTAAAGAAAAACAACAAAACTGGCCCACTGCCAAAAATGTAAAGAAATAGGCCATCTGGCCGAAAGCACAATACACAGCAAACTCTCTTTTTTTTTTTTTTTTTTTTTTTATATATAATTTTTTATTTTTTTTTTTTCCCCACCACCATTTTTTAACACCCAAGGTCCCACGAGAGTCTGTGGCCTTATCACAACAAGGTCCCACTAAAGTTTGTGGCCATTTCACACACAAAAAGGTCCCTTTGCCTCTTCCGGCATCCCGCAGGACGTCCACATTTTTCACAAAACCACCGCAACCCCTCCCCCCTAAAGCCCCCCACCCAACCTAAACTAACCCCCCCACACACACAATACACATACATTACATACATTATTTATATACAATACACAACATAACATAACAGTAACAACAATACACAACATAACGATGTAACAACAACTAACCAAATCATCATGACATAACAACTTAACCGTAAGACTACTAAACATGAACCAAAGGATCAGACCCAAGTTCAGTGCTTGCAAGCCCTATATACAGATTCTGAACCGTAAAACAAAAAACTACAAATGTGAGGGGAGCAGCCCACCACCAGGAAACTGGAGACTACAGAGGCTCTCACCCTAATCTAACACACAAACAGCCTGTCCCTCCCTATTAAAGAAAAAGAAAAACCTGTCCCTACCGCCCTACCAATCTTTCCCTACCTGTCCCTACCTGTCCCTCTCTGACCCTCACTACCAACCTAATGCTAACTACCTATCCCTAAAGACTGTTCCTGTCTGTCCCTCCCTGACCCTACACATCCATCTGACCCTACAAATAAATATAAAATATAGAAAGGGACTAAACTAACCCTATCACAGGCACACATACCCTAACTCTCCCTAGGGCACATTAAATGAGAACCCCCTCCATAGAAGGGAAGCCCTCCCTGCACCCAGCCTCTCATACTCCAGTGAGCGCACTTTTGCCAGGTCACCCAGGATGTTCCTAATCACCTCTTCCCGGGGGAGGACTTTCTGCTGGGTGGACACTAAACACCGTGCGTTCCACGTGTAAAACCTAGTCACTAAGCTAACTAAGAAAACAGTGCCCCGATCTCGGCCACCAAGGGATCTGAATGCCCCATAGGCCCACTCCGCATAGGAAAGGCCTGCCAGCCTGGGCCAGCCAATGGAAGCACCCACCCTCTTGTAGACCTCTGTATTAAAAGGACACCGAAGCAGGAAGTGCTCCATGCTTTCAAGCATGTCGCCACACTCCTCGCGGGGACAATCCCGGTCATCAGAGTTCCTGTACTTCAGGTTGTCCATCACATACAGTCTCCCATGGAAGCAGCGCCAAGCCAAGTCCCAAAACTTCAAGGGGATACGCTTAGAGTTTAATAACCCGAGCCCCACCTCCAGATCCCGGCTTGGGCAATCCTTGAGGGCCAGGGGCTTCTGGAAGTGGGTCAACAGAACCCTATTGTCAAGTAACCTCCTTGACAAGGTCCTGATCTGCCACACTCCCAGACCCCACCGGCGAATCACCTTCACAACCAGGGTAGCATAAGCCGGAAGATGCCCATGAGGCGTGCGAAGGTCCTTCACCCGCCCTCCTGTCTCCCATTGCTGGAAGAAAGGCCGAAACCACCCCCTACAGGAGAATACCCACGGAGGAGCCCTCTCTAACCAGAGGTTGGCGATGTTTGCCTTAAGAAAGGTGTTTACTAGAAACACCACTGGGTTGACCATACCCAACCCTCCTAGTCTCCTCGTGCGATACGTGACCTCCCTCTTTATTAGGTTCAGCCTATTCCCCCATAATAGTTGGAAGAACAGGCTGTAGACCCGTGTCCAAAGAGGTTCTGGCAAGATGCAGACGCTGCCCAGGTATATTAATAGAGGGAGCAAATACCCCTTGGCCAGGTTAACCCTTTCCCTCAGGGTCAAGGACCAACCCTTCCACTGATCCACCTTCTGGGCGGCAATCTTGAGTCTGCCCTCCCAGTTTTGCTGGGGATAGTCCCCCGGGCCGAAACTGATGCCTAAAATTATTGCTGTGGCCTGAGGCCCTGGAAGGGTGTCCGGGAGATCAAAACTAGGATCTCCCCCTCCCAGCCAGAGACTCTCACACTTATCCCGGTTGATCATGGACCCAGATGCCACAGAGTAGCGCTCAACCTCAGACATGACCCAGTCTGCCTCCTCTCTCGAGGATACAAAAAGGGAAACGTCGTCGGCGTACGCCACTACCCTCAAGGTGGTCTCTGGCTCTGCCCGGTCCATCCCGACTCCCACCAACGGTCCGCGTTCCACTCTCCTTAAAAAGGGGTCGATCGCGAACACGTATAACAGTGGGCTCAGAGGACAGCCCTGGCGGACACCAGACTTCACCTCAAAAGGGGGTCCGACCCAACCGTTCACAAGCGGAAAAGTCTCTGCCCCATTGTATAATACTCTCAACCAATCAACAAACCTCCCGGGCAGACCGTACCTCAGAAGGACGGACCAGAGGTACTCATGGTTAACCCGGTCAAAGGCCTTCGCCTGGTCTAAGGACAGCAAGTACCCCTTCCAGTGACCTGCCCTGCCCTGCTCCACTGCCTCCCGGACACCGAGCACAGCACTAAAAGTACTGCGGCCTGGAACAGAGCAGTGCTGGGCCCCTGAAAGGAGCCGGGGTGCAAACTTCACCAACCGATTGAAAAGCACCTTTGCCAGAACCTTTCGGTCCGTATTGAGAAGCGCTATGGGACGCCAATTCTCAATACGGGACGAGTCTTTACCCTTTGACAGGATAATCAGGGCGGACTTCCTCATTGAACCGGGAAGAATGTCCGAGGAGAGACATTCATTAAAAACCTCAGTCATGAGGGGGACCAAAGAATCCCTAAAAGTCCTGTAAAACTCAGATGTTAAGCCATCCGGACCGGGCGATTTTTTGGGCCGGAGCCCATCAATGGCCCGTCTCACTTCCTCTTCCCTGATTGCTTCTGCCAAACCATGAAGAGAGGGGTCATCCCCTGGTTCAGGGATGGTTTCAGCCAGGAAAGCCGACATCTCATCCCGATCTGGATCCCTCCTTCCCAAGAGATGCGAGTAGAAGGATCTGACCACCTCCAGGATCCCTGATTTGGATCTGTTCAGGGAACCCGTACTGTCGATCAGTCCTGTTACCATCTTGCAACTCACTGACATCCTGCAGTTCCTGTAGGGGTCGGGCGAGCGGTACCTCCCGAAATCCCTCTCAAAAACTAAGGATGTGTGCCTATCATACTGGCACCCCTTGAGCAAGGCCTTCACCCTGGAGATTTCCTCACGGTCCCCTCCAGTCGAGACGAGCTGCTCGAGTTTCCTCCCCAGCTCCCGATACAGGCGATACCTGTTCAGGCCTCTGAGGCTCGAGAGCTGATGGAAGAACCCCGCAACCCTTCCTTTGAAGATCTCCCACCACTCAGACTTACTGCTACAGAGACCCAAGAGAGGTACCTGGCTCTGAAGAAATTCCTCAAAGGATTGTCTCACATCCGCTTCTTCCAACAGGGACGAATTCAGCTTCCATAGGCCTCTCCCTATCCGGGGAGTCTCTGCAACATTCAAGGAAAAGGAAATGAAACAGTGATCGGAGAATTCCACCTCAACAGCGGACACTGCAGAAGAGACGGCTTCCTCCTTTAAAAAAAACCTATCTATCCTAGACCTACAACTACCCCTATGAAAGGTGAAACCCCCGTGACCTGGGGTGTGCCGGATGTGGACATCCACCAGGCGAGCTTCGCTTGCTATGCTGTTAAGGGTATTACTATCAAAAGCCAGCCTTCGGTCTCCGGGGCCTCCCCTATCACGGGATCTAGTTACAGTATTAAAGTCCCCACCGAAGACCACCTGCCGGCTGGTAAAAAGATAGGGCTTGATCTTCAGGAAGAGACATTTACGGTCCCACTTTGACTGTGGACCATAGATGTTAATGAGCCGGAGCTCCTGTCCCCCCATGAAGACGTCAAGGACCAAGCACCTCCCCATTTCTACCTCGATCACCCGTCTGCACTCCACCGAAGCGGCCTTAAAAAGGACCGCTACCCCGCTATACGGCTCGGCCGCAAGAGACCAGTATGAGGGCCCGCACCTCCACTCCCTCCATGCTTTGTAAATGGCCCCCATGTCCGTTAGTCTGGTCTCCTGCAAAAATAAAATGTCAGCCTCAACTCGGTTGAAAAAATCAAAGGCCATAAATCTGGCCGCATCTGACTTTATACTGGCGACATTAATCGACGCCAGAGTCAACGGGGTAGGTTCCGCCATCATGGGTGATTGAGTTAGACGGCCTTCTTTTTAACCGCACCCCTCAATTTACCTTTTTCACCCTCAGAGGAGGAGCCAGACTCTCCCCTCCTCTTTAGTGACACCGAGGTGTCCATAGCACTCGTCACCACCTTCCCAGTCTTACCGGGTTCCTCACCCCTGGACCCCAGGGCAGTCCCCCCCCCAGAGGAAAGTGAGCCCTCCGGAGGACGGACCCCGCCGCTCCCTGAAGGCACCTCAGATGTTACCGCCGGTCCCTCACCCCCGACCTCCGACACAGCAGAGTCATCGAGGGCATGGAACCGGTTGGAGAGGGGGATCAGAGGGGAGCCGGTGAGCCCTTCCGTAGGCACCTTAGTGGCCAGGGGGGGGGCCTTAGATGTTTTTGCCCCTTTTCGGTTCCTCCTCCGACTCTTACTGGTCTTATTGTCACCTTTTGTTTTAGGCTGCTCCACCACCTCCTCGTCCAGACTTTCATACTGGGAGGAGTCATCAGAAGCAGCCACCTCCTCCCTCTCCATCCTCCTGATCTCCTCGCTCACCGCCTCCTCCCCCAGGGCCTCAGGGGCACCGGCTGCCGCTTCCGAGGAGGGTACAGACATCACCCCAGTCGCCTGGGGCTTATCCTGCCCCCTACCCCCACGGCGCCTCACCTGATGCCACTGGTGGGCAGATGTACTGGCCACGCCTTCCTTCACCGGCCCCTCAGCTCCTCTCCCGCCCCCACCTCCGGCTCCAGCAGAGGATGCACCGCTGGGGACCCCCCCATGGCTCTCCCCCGCCTGACCAGAGATGGTGTTAGAAAAGGAGCGGGGGCAGCGGCTGTACGGGTGACCTATGTCACCACACAGGTGACACCTAATGTCACCACAGGCCGCGGCAAGATGACCTACCCCGCCACACAAGGCACATTTCTGCACCTTGCAGCCCGCGCTGAAGTGGCGGGGATCACCGCACCTGTGGCAGACCTTTGGTTGCCCCTGGTAGAAGATCAGGATCCTGTCCCTCCCCAGGAATGCTGAGGAGGGGATGTGGGTGACAGTACCGCCTGAGACCTTCAACCTCATCATGAAGGTCCAGCCCCCTGACCAGATGCCAAACTCGTCCCTGTTCTTTTTTGGGACGTCCGTGACCTCCCCATAGCGGGAAAGCCACGTCATAATATCGACCCCAGAGAGCGACTCGTTATTAGTTAGAACGGTCACTCTCTTTACTCCATTTTGGCGAGACACCGCCTGCACGGCAAAGTCTCGCCAGCCGGGCTCCCCCTTCACCAGTTCAAAATTCGACCAAAAAAGCTCTAGGCCCTCCGGCCGAACAAAACTGATGTCGAAGATGGGGGTACCAAAAGGATGGATCAGGGCAAAGATGTCAGTCGCCCTGAAGTTCATCTTCAGGAGGAGCTCCACGACCCTTGCTCTTGGCGGGCACGCTTCACTGCCCCTCCACCGAAGACGAACTACATTCCTCCTGGCCACCCCCTGCCCGGCTGTCGGGAGGGACCACGCTGTCTCCCCCTCCTTTTTATCTTGGAAGGCGGCCAGGCCATGTCTATCTAGCCAAAAGGCCAGGTCCACCTCTCTTCCCTCTACCTGGATCGTCCGTTCTCCCTTCTTGAGGGCCTCCAGGAAACGGCGTCGCAAGTCACCGTCCCTGAGGTCCAGAGGTGAGGAAGCCCCCCGAGAAGACCCCGAGGCCCCGGCTACCACCCCCGCAAAACTCCGGGGACCAGCACCCGGGGGGGCAGATGGACCAGCCCCACCCCCACTCCCCCCACTAGCAACAGACACACCAGCACTCGCTTCCTCCACCACAGACACATCCATACCGACAGTCACCCCACTTGCCCCACTCCCACTCACATGCACACTTTGGTCACAGTTGTTTTTTTTCTCCACACACTTTCTGCCAGCAGGTTTTCCAACAGCATTACTACTGCTGCCACCTGCTGGCAGCACCTTCCCTGCCGGGGGGTTTTGGGAGCCTGGTGCTGCAGCTATTTTTGCCGGCGCCCCTGCCCCAGATAAGCCCGTGGGCACAGAGGACACTGGCAGGCAGGCACCACCTCCATTTTTAGCCACAGCTGTGGCACTACTGCTCCCAGCAGCTGCCGGCGCTAAGCCCCGCCCCTTTTCGGATGAAGCCACGCCCACTTGTGCGGGATTTACCCGCGAGGACACGCCCCCTGCACCAGGCAGCACAGTGGGGGCCCCAGAGGCCACTCCCACTGGTGCCGTGGGTGACAGGGAGGCCACGCCCCCCGCACCAGGCAGCACAGTGGGGGCCCCAGAGGCCACTCCCACCGGTGCCGTGGATGACAGGGAGGCCACGCCCCCCACACCAGGCAGCACGGTGGGGGCCCCGGAGGCCACTCCCACCGGTGCCGTGGATGACAGGGAGGCCACGCCCCCCACACCAGGCAGCACGGCGGGGGCCCCAGAGGCCACTCCCACCGGTGCCTTTGGTGACAGGGAGGCCACGCCCCCCGCACCAGGCAGCACGGTGGGGGCCCCAGAGGCCACTCCCACTGGCGCCGTGGACGGCTGGGAGGCCACACCCCCCGAAGCCGGCCGCGCAGGGACCCCCAAAGCTGACCCGGAGCCGGGTCTACTCACAGGGGCCCCTGGACCAGCGGCACCAGCTCTCAGGGGCATAGCACCCCCTACCGTCACACCCGTTGCCACAAAAAGCCTGGCCACCCCAGCTCCGGCGGCCGGCCCCAGGCTAGGCCACTCCCCCTCGGCACCCAGCGGCGGTGGAGCCCCCCGCGCTGACCCATTACTGGGCCCCTGCGCAGGGGGCCCCGACCTCGCCACGGATTTTGCCAGGGGAGCAAGCCCCACCTTTCCTTTATGAGCCGGCTCTGCCGGAGCGGCAGGCCCCGCGCCCTTCACCTTACCAGGTCTCTGGGTCCCTGAAAGTGATCCAGATTTAGTGGATCCGTGCGTGAGGGACCCAGAAACCCCAGCACACGCCGCCGGAGATGCGGCCCCGGCTGTCGGTGCGCCGCCAGCAGAGCAGGAGGCAGCGGCAGATGTACAAGCCGCCCCCTGCACGCCAGCAGGCGCACCAGGTGCCAGGCCAGACCTCCCTTTTACAGGGGATCCAGCCTGAGCACCACCATAGATCACACCCACCGTCGGGCCTCCCTCCGTGCCATGCTCCATATCAGACACCTCCGCCCCACTGCCTCCATTACCACAAACAGAGACAGCGCTCCGCATGCCATGGCCTATATTCTCCCCGCTCCCTCGCTGTGGACCCACAACAGAGTCCAAGCCGGGGTGGGTAGCGGGTGCTGCACAACGAGACAGGGGGGCCCCAGAGAGGGGGACATACACAAATTTGTGTGCAACAGTTGTTTTTCTCTTTTTTTTTTGCTTTTCTCTTCATCCCCCTCACGGGTGCCTCATCCTCGCAGATCTCATCCCCGAACGTAAGCTGACCAAAACGTACCAGGGACTCGATCTGCTGGATCTGCTGCATGATAAGGCAGCCCCCCTCACTGCTACTGCTCCCATCCTCCTCATCCTCCCCCTCGCTCCCGCTGCCCTCTGAAGGGCTAGAATCCGACGGGAGAGCCATCTGCTCAGGGGCTATCCCGCTATGCGATGCCTGGAGATCACTTACCAGGCCACCAGGCGGTGGGTAGGGTGCAGCCTCCTCCACGCATACCTCTTCCTCCTCCACCACCGCCTGGCTGGGGCCCTGCGACCCCTCCAGAGCCCCACCGGTCATGGCTCTGAACCGGCTATCATTCTGCAATTTTTCCTTAAAGGGTCCGCTGCCCGCCATGATGGTGCTCCTGCGGTCCTCCAGGTCTTGTATGGCTCGCTTGATCTTCCGGACCGCGGCGGATAGCTCAGGCTTCTTACTGCCAGAGGCCCTCTCGGACCTCTCCTGAGCCACCCTCAACTCCCCCCAGAGGGAACTTAGCTTTTTTGTAGCGTCCTCATATTCACAGAGGTGCGCATGTATACGGGAGGCATAGGTGACGGTTGCCTCCCTCGCCGCCTTGGTACCCCAATCAGGGGGCACCGCTGCAGCACCTCCGCTGGTACTTGACCTACCTCCGGAGGGAGGAGCCGCCGCGGTCGCAGCCTCGGGGGTCCTACGGGTCCTCATGCTGGAACCCCTGCTGTCTTGGCCAGATCTTGTCGCCTTAGCCGGCTTGGTGTTCCTCCCACCCCCCGCCAGCTTGGACCGGGAGGTGGGAGCCGGGGGCCCAGCCCCGGAGGCCCAGCCCCGGAGGCCAGTCCCACTATGAGCCTTTTTTCCTGGGAAGGGGGCAGACAAAAAGTCCCAGATGGAAACGATTACCTCCCTTCCCAGGAGCTCTCTCCACAGCAGCACACAGTCCAGACAGCACACAGCACACAGCTCACTGCAGGCTCCACCTCCACCACTTCCTGAAACAAGCTGCAACAGGCTGAACTGGAGCTCTTTTATTATAAAAGTACAACAACACATATACAAAACACAAAAACCAAACCACAGATACAATTATACAACAAACAAACAACTAACAACCAACAAAACCCCAGCAAGACATAACCTAAAATCTGAAATTATACAAGTCCAACAAAGAAATATGTGACGACACAAAGTCCAAGTCCTCCAGCAGACTCTCTAGGAGACCCCCCAGCAAGGGAAGACCCTACCATACCTCCAGGGTGCGCCCTAAAACGCACCCGACCCCCAGCATACACAACATCCATACCTGCACATTCATACCTAACCCCCTAAAAAAAAAAGGAAAACTAAATAACTGGCCCATCGCCAAAAAATAAAGAAATAGGCCACCTGGCCGAAAATTTAATGCACAGCAACCCTAATTTCTTTTTTTTTTTTTCCCCACCACCATTTTTTAACACCCAAGGTCCCACGAAAGTCTGTGGCCTTATCACAGCATCTCTTTTTAGGTCCCACGAAAGTTTGTGGCCCACAAATAACGGGTCCTTTTTCCCGCATCCCGTAGGACGTCCATTCTCCCAAAAACCACTCCCCCTCCCCCCCTGAAACCCCCCACCCAACCTACACTAAACCCCGTGCGCAAATTACACATACATACAATACACAAAACTATACATGTATATACAGTACTCAACATAACCAAAGCAAACACAACATAACAATAGCACAATATAAACAAATGACCATAACCATGAACAAAAGTCAGACCCAAGTTCAGTACTTGCAAGCCCTATATTCGGGTTTCCAATACCGTAAAACAAAAAACTATAATGCGAGGGGAGCAGCCCACCACCAGGAAACTGGAGACTACCGAGGTTCTCACCCTAATCTAGCACACAAACACCCTGTCCCTCCCTATTAAAGAAAAAGAAAAACCTGTCCCTACCGCCCTACCAATCTATCCCTACCTGTCCCTACCTGTCCCTCTCTGACCCTCACTACCAACCTAATGCTAACTACCTATCCCTAAAGACTGTCCCTACCTGTCCCTCCCTGACCCTACACATCCACCTGACCCTACAAATAAATATAAAATATAGAAAGGACTAAACTAACCCTATCACAGACACACATACCCTAACTCTCCCTAGGGCACATTAAATGAGAACCCCCTCCATAGAAGGGAAGCCCTCCCTGCACCCAGCCTCTCATACTCCAGCGAGCGCACTTTTGCCAGGTCACCCAGGATGTTCCTAATCACCTCTTCCCGGGGGAGGACTTTATGCTGGGTGGACACTAAACACCGTGCATTCCACGTGTAAAACCTAGTCACTAAACTAACTAAGAAGACAGTGCCCCGATCTCGGCCACCAAGGAACCTGAATGCCCCATAGGCCCACTCCGCATAGGAAAGGCCTGCCAGCCTAGGCCAGCCAATGGAAGCACCCACTCTACTGTAGACCTCTGTATTAAAGGGACATTGAAGCAGGAAGTGCTCCATGCTTTCAAGCATGCCGCCACACTCCTCGCGGGGACAATCCCGGTCATCAGAGTTCCTGTACTTCAGGTTGCCCCTCACATACAGTCTCCCATGGAAGCAGCGCCAAGTCAAGTCCCAAAACTTCAAGGGGATCCGCTTAGAGTTTAATAACCCGAGCCCCACCTCCAGATCCCGGCTTGGGCAATCCTTGAGGGCCAGGGGCTTCTGGAAGTGGGTCAACAGAACCCTATTGTCAAGTAACCTCCTTGACAAGGTCCTGATCTCCCACACTCCCAGACCCCACCGGCGGATCGCCTTCACAACCAGGGTAGCATAAGCCGGAAGATGCCCATGAGGCGTGCGAAGGTCCTTCACCCGCCCTCCTGTCTCCCATTCCTGGAAGAAAGGCCGAAACTACCCCCTACAGGAGAATACCCATGGAGGAGCCCTCTCTAACCAGAGGTTGGCGATGTTTGCCTTAAGAAAGGTGTTTACTAGAAACACCACCGGGTTGACCATACCCAACCCTCCTAGTCTCCTCGTGCGGTACGTGACCTCCCTCTTGATCAGGTTCAGCCTATTCCCCCATAATAGTTGGAAGAACAGGCTGTAGACCCGTGTCCAAAGAGGTTCTGGCAAGATGCAGACGCTGCCCAGGTATATTAATAAAGGGAGCAAAAACCCCTTGGCCAGGTTAACCCTTTCCCTCAGGGTCAAGGACCAACCCTTCCACTGATCCACCTTCTGGGCGGCAATCTTAAGTCTGCCCTCCCAGTTTTGCTGGGGATAGTCCCCCGGGCCGAAACTGATGCCTAAAATTTTTGCTGTGGCCTGAGGCCCTGGGAGGGTGTCCGGGAGATCGAAACTTGGATCTCCCCCTCCCAGCCAGAGACTCTCACACTTATCCCGGTTGATCATGGACCCAGAAGCCACCGAGTAGCGCTCAACTTCAGACATGACCCAGTCCGCCTCCTCTCTCGAGGATACAAAGAGGGAAACGTCGTCGGCGTACGCCACTACCCTCAAGGTGGCCTCTGGCTCCGCCCGGTCCATCCCGACTCCCACCAACGGTCCGCGTTCCACTCTCCTTAAAAAGGGGTCGATCGCGAACACGTATAACAGTGGGCTCAGAGGACAGCCCTGGCGGACACCAGACCTCACCTCAAAAGGGGGTCCGACCCAACCGTTCACAAGCGGAAAAGTCTCTGCCCCATTGTATAATACTCTCAACCAATCAACAAACCTCCCGGGCAGACCGGAACTCAGAAGGACGGACCAGAGGTACTCATGGTTAACCCGGTCAAAGGCCTTCGCCTGGTCTAAGGACAGCAAGTACCCCTTCCAGAGACCTGCCCTGCCCTGCTCCACTGCCTCTCGGACACCGAGCACAGCACTAAAAGTACTGCGGCCTGGAACAGAGCAGTGCTGGGCCCCCGAAAGGAGCCGGGGTGCAAACTTCACCAACCGATTGAAAAGCACCTTTGCCAGAACCTTTCGGTCCGTATTGAGAAGCGCTATGGGACGCCAATTCTCAATACGGGACGAGTCTTTACCCTTTGACAGGATAATCAGGGCGGACTTCCTCATTGAACCGGGAAGAATGTCCGAGGAGAGACATTCATTAAAAACCTCAGTCATGAGGGGGACCAAAGAGTCCCTAAAAGTCCTGTAAAACTCGGATGTTAAGCCATCCGGACCGGGCGATTTTTTGGGCCGGAGCCCATCAATGGCCCGTCTCACTTCCTCTTCCCTGATTGCTTCTGCCAAACCATGAAGAGAGGGGTCATCCCCTGGTTCAGGGATGGTTTCAGCCAGGAAAGCCGACATCTCATCCCGATCTGGATCCCTCCTTCCCAAGAGATGCGAGTAGAAGGATCTGACCACCTCCAGGATCCCTGATTTGGATCTGTTCAGGGAACCCGTACTGTCGATCAGTCCTGCTACCATCTTGCAACTCACTGACATCCTGCAGTTCCTGTAGGGGTCGGGCGAGCGGTACCTCCCGAAATCCCTCTCAAAAACTAAGGATGTGTGCCTATCATACTGGCACCCCTTGAGCAAGGCCTTCACCCTGGAGATTTCCTCACGGTCCCCTCCAGTCGAGACGAGCTGCTCGAGTTTCCTCCCCAGCTCCCGATACAGGCGGTACCTGTTCAGGCCTCTGAGGCTCGAAAGCTGACGGAAGAACCCCGCAACCCTTGTTTTGAAGATCTCCCACCACTCAGACTTACTGCTACAGAGACCCAAGAGAGGCACCTGGCTCTGAAGAAATTCCTCAAAGGATTGTCTCACATCCACTTCTTCCAACAGGGACGAATTCAGCTTCCATAGGCCTCTCCCTATCCGGGGAGTCTCTGCAACATTCAAAGAAAAGGAAATGAAACAGTGATCGGAGAATTCCACCTCAACAGCGGACACTGCAGAAGAGACAGCTTCCTCCTTTAAAAAAAACCTATCTATCCTAGACCTACAACTACCCCTATGAAAGGTGAAACCCCCGTGACCTGGGGTGTGCCGGATGTGGACATCCACCAGGCGAGCTTCGCTTGCTATGCTGTTAAGGGTATTACTATCAAAAGCCAGCCTTCGGTCTCCGGGGCCTCCCCTATCACGGGATCTAGTTATAGTATTAAAGTCCCCACCGAAGACCACCTGCCGGCTGGTAAAAAGATAGGGCTTGATCTTCAGGAAGAGACATTTACGGTCCCACTCTGACTGTGGACCATAGATGTTAATGAGCCGGAGCTCCTGTCCCCCCATGAAGACGTCAAGGACCAAGCACCTCCCCATTTCTACCTCGATCACCCGTCTGCATTCCACCGAAGCGGCCTTAAAAAGGACCGCTACCCCGCTATACGGCTCGGCCGCAAGAGACCAGTATGAGGGCCCGCACCTCCACTCCCTCCTTGCTTTGTAAATGGCCCCCATGTCCGTTAGTCTGGTCTCCTGCAAAAATAAAATGTCAGCCTCAACTCGGTTGAAAAAATCAAAGGCCATAAATCTGGCCGCATCTGACTTTATACTGGCGACATTAATCGACGCCAGAGTCAACGGGGTAGGTTCCGCCATCATGGGTGATTGAGTTAGATGGCCTTCTTTTTAACCGCACCCCTCAATTTACCTTTTTCACCCTCAGAGGAGGAGCCAGACTCTCCCCTCCTCTTTAGTGACACCGAGGTGTCCATAGCACCCGTCACCACCTTCCCAGTCTTACCGGGTTCCTCACCCCTGGACCCCAGGGCAGTCCCCCCCCCCAGAGGAAAGTGAGCCCTCCGGAGGACGGACCCCGCCGCTCCCTGAAGGCACCTTAGATGTTACCGCCGGTCCCTCACCCCCGACCTCCGACACAGCAGAGTCATCGAGGGCATGGAACCGGTTGGAGAGGGGGATCAGAGGGGAGCCGGTGAGCCCTTCCGTAGGCACCTTAGTGGCCAGGGGGGGGGCCTTAGATGTTTTTGCCCCTTTTCGGTTCCTCCTCCGACTCTTACTGGTCTTATTGTCACCTTTTGTTTTAGGCTGCTCCACCACCTCCTCGTCCAGACTTTCATACTGGGAGGAGTCATCAGAAGCAGCCACCTCCTCCCTCTCCATCCTCCTGATCTCCTCGCTCACCGCCTCCTCCCCCAGGGCCTCAGGGGCACCGGCTGCCGCTTCCGAGGAGGGTACAGACATCACCCCAGTCGCCTGGGGCTTATCCTGCCCCCTACCCCCACGGCGCCTCACCTGATGCCACTGGTGGGCAGATGTACTGGCCACGCCTTCCTTCACCGGCCCCTCAGCTCCTCTCCCGCCCCCACCTCCGGCTCCAGCAGAGGATGCACCGCTGGGGACCCCCCCATGGCTCTCCCCCGCCTGACCAGAGATGGTGTTAGAAAAGGAGCGGGGGCAGCGGCTGTACAGGTGACCTAGGTCACCACACAGGTGACACCTAATGTCACCACAGGAAGCGGCAAGATGACCTACCCCACCACACAAGGCACATTTCTGCACCTTGCAGCCCGCGCTGAAGTGGCGGGGATCACCGCACCTGTGGCAGACCTTTGGTTGCCCCTGGTAGAAGATCAGGATCCTGTCCCTCCCCAGGAATGCTGAGGAGGGGATGTGGGTGACAGTACCGCCTGAGACCTTCAACCTCATCATGAAGGTCCAGCCCCCTGACCAGATGCCAAACTCATCCCTGTTCTTTTTTGGGACGTCCGTGACCTCCCCATAGCGGGAAAGCCACGTCATAATATCGACCCCAGAGAGCGACTCGTTATTAGTTAGAACGGTTACTCTCTTTACTCCATTTTGGCGAGACACCGCCTGCACAGCAAAGTCTCGCCAGCCGGGCTCCCCCTTCACCAGTTCAAAATTCGACCAAAAAAGCTCTAGGCCCTCCGGCCGAACAAAACTGATGTCGAAGATGGGGGTACCAAAAGGATGGATCAGGGCAAAGATGTCAGTCGCCCTGAAGTTCATCTTCAGGAGGAGCTCCACGACCCTTGCTCTTGGCGGGCACGCTTCACTGCCCCTCCACCGAAGACGAACTACATTCCTCCTGGCCACCCCCTGCCCGGCTGTCGGGAGGGACCACGCTGTCTCCCCCTCCTTTTTATCTTGGAAGGCGGCCAGGCCGTGTCTATCTAGCCAAAAGGCCAGGTCCACCTCTCTTCCCTCTACCTGGATCGTCCGTTCTCCCTTCTTGAGGGCCTCCAGGAAACGGCGTCACAAGTCACCGTCCCTGAGGTCCAGAGGTGAGGAAGCCCCCCGAGAAGACCCCGAGGCCCCGGCTACTACCCCCGCAAAACTCCGGGGACCAGCAGCCGGGGGGGCAGATGGACCAGCCCCACCCCCACTCCCCCCACTAGCAACAGACACACCAGCACTCGCTTCCTCCACCACAGACACATCCATACCGACAGTCACCCCACTTGCCCCACTCCCACTCACATGCACACTTTGGTCACAGTTGTTTTTTTTCTCCACACACTTTCTGCCAGCAGGTTTTCCAACAGCATTACTACTGCTGCCACCTGCTGGCAGCACCTTCCCTGCCGGGGGGTTTTGGGAGCCTGGTGCTGCAGCTATTTTTGCCGGCGCCCCTGCCCCAGATAAGCCCGTGGGCACAGAGGACACTGGCAGGCAGGCACCACCTCCATTTTTAGCCACAGCTGTGGCACTACTGCTCCCAGCAGCTGCCGGCGCTAAGCCCCGCCCCTTTTCGGGTGAAGCCACGCCCACTTGTGCGGGATTTACCCGCGAGGACACGCCCCCTGCACCAGGCAGCACAGTGGGGGCCCCAGAGGCCACTCCCACTGGTGCCATGGGTGACAGGGAGGCCACGCCCCCCGCACCAGGCAGCACAGTGGGGGCCCCAGAGGCCACTCCCACCGGTGCCGTGGATGACAGGGAGGCCACGCCCCCCACACCAGGCAGCACGGTGGGGGCCCCGGAGGCCACTCCCACCAGTGCCGTGGGTGACAGGGAGGCCACGCCCCCCGCACCAGGCAGCACAGTGGGGGCCCCAGAGGCCACTCCCACCGGTGCCGTGGATGACAGGGAGGCCACGCCCCCCACACCAGGCAGCACGGCGGGGGCCCCAGAGGCCACTCCCACCGGTGCCTTTGGTGACAGGGAGGCCACGCCCCCCGCACCAGGCAGCACGGTGGGGGCCCCAGAGGCCACTCCCACTGGCGCCGTGGACGGCTGGGAGGCCACACCCCCCGAAGCCGGCCGCGCAGGGACCCCCAAAGCTGACCCGGAGCCGGGTCTACTCACAGGGGCCCCTGGACCAGCGGCACCAGCTCTCAGGGGCATAGCACCCCCTACCGTCACACCCGTTGCCACAAAAAGCCTGGCCACCCCAGCTCCGGCGGCCGGCCACAGGCTAGGCCACTCCCCCTCGGCACCCAGCAGCGGTGGAGCCCCCCGCGCTGACCCATTACTGGGCCCCTGCGCAGGGGGGCCCGACCTCGCCACGGATTTTGCCAGGGGAGCAAGCCCCACCTTTCCTTTATGAGCCGGCTCTGCCGGAGCGGCAGGCCCCGCGCCCTTCACCTTACCAGGTCTCTGGGTCCCTGAAAGTGATCCAGATTTAGTGGATCCGCGCGTGAGGGACCCAGAAACCCCAGCACACGCCGCCGGAGATGCGGCCCCGGCTGTCGGTGCACCGCCAGCAGAGCAGGAGGCAGCGGCAGATGTACAAGCCGCCCCCTGCACGCCAGCAGGCGCACCAGGTGCCAGGCCAGACCTCCCTTTTACAGGGGATCCAGCCTGAGCACCACCATAGATCACACCCACCGTCGGGCCGCCCTCCGTGCCATGCTCCATATCAGACACCTCCGCCCCACTGCCTCCATTACCACAAACAGAGACAGCGCTCCGCATGCTATGGCCTATATTCTCCCCGCTCCCTCGCTGTGGACCCACAACAGAGTCCAAGCCGGGGTGGGTAGCGGGTGCCGCACAACGGGACAGGGGGGCCCCAGAGAGGGGGACATACACAAATTTGTGCGCAACAGTTGTTTTTCTCTTTTTTTTTGCTTTTCTCTTCATCCCCCTCACGGGTGCCTCATCCTCGCAGATCTCATCCCCGAACGTAAGCTGACCAAAACGCACCGGGGACTCGATCTGCTGGATCTGCTGCATGATAAGGCAGCCCCCCTCACTGCTACTGCTCCCATCCTCCCCCTCGCTCCCGCTGCCCTCTGAAGGGCTAGAATCCGACGGGAGAGCCATCTGCTCAGGGGCTATCCCGCTATGCGATGCCTGGAGATCACTTACCAGGCCACCAGGCGGTGGGTAGGGTGCAGCCTCCTCCACGCATACCTCTTCCTCCTCCACCACCGCCTGGCTGGGGCCCTGCGACCCCTCCAGAGCCCCACCGGTCATGGCTCTGAACCGGCTATCATTCTGCAACTTTTCCTTAAAGGGTCCGCTGCCCGCCATGATGGTGCTCCTGCGGTCCTCCAGGTCTTGTATGGCCCGCTTGATCTTCCGGACCGCGGCGGATAGCTCAGGCTTCTTACTGTCAGAGGCCCTCTCGGACCTCTCCTGAGCCACCCTCAACTCCCCCCAGAGGGAACTTAGCTTTTTTGTAGCGTCCTCATATTCACAGAGGTGCGCATGTATACGGGAGGCATAGGTGACGGTTGCCTCCCTCGCCGCCTTGGTACCCCAATCAGGGGGCACCGCTGCAGCACCTCCGCTGGTACTCGACCTACCTCCGGAGGGAGGAGCCGCCGCGGTCGCAGCCTCGGGGGTCCTCCGGGTCCTCATGCTGGAACCCCTGCTGTCTTGGCCAGATCTTGTCGCCTTAGCCGGCTTGGTGTTCCTCCCACCCCCCGCCAGCATGGACCGGGAGGTGGGAGCCGGGGGCCCAGCCCCGGAGGCCAGTCCCACTATGAGCCTTTTTTCCTGGGAAGGGGGCAGACAAAAAGTCCCAGATGGAAACGATTACCTCCCTTCCCAGGAGCTCTCTCCACAGCAGCACACAGTCCAGACAGCACACGGCACACAGTTCACTGCAGGCTCCACCTCCACCACTTCCTGAATGAAGCTGCAACAGGCTGAACTGGAATGGAGCCTCTTGTTATATGCACTGCAGTCTGCTATATACACTGCCTCCTGCCTATCACTGATATCTCTGCAGCTGGATTAGTCCTCAGGACTGTTAATTGAGATTGGTATGTAGAGAATCTTGTGGAATACCTACACTAACTAAAAAACAACCAAATCTATCCCTAGCTCAGCAGCACCTCTTCCTACATTGTCTGATTGAGGAGTAGACTGTGATGAGCACAGCAGCGCCAGGTCTGATATAGACCTGATGACGCTGTGCGGCCAGCCAATCACTGTAATGCCACAACCAACATGGCTGCGGCATTACAGTGTGTGGCAGACAATCCCTACATGTTGATTGGCTCTCTAAAGAGCGCCAAACATGCAGGGAGGGGACCCAAGAATCCGCCAGAGCATCTCGGAAGTACTCGGCGAGCTCCGAGCATCTCGAGTACTGAGATGCTCGGGCGAGTACTTGCGAGTATGCTCGCTCATCAGTACTCTACAACGTTTTTGATTTTTCCAAATGGTCAGATGCCTCCCTCCAAGCTTTTTCGTCTTCTTTAAAGAATTATTTTGCTACTGCACGATTACTCAGTCAACCCGATGTTTCCCAACCCATTATTGTGGAAGTTGATGAGTCGGATGTGGGTGTTGGGGCTGTGTTGTCTCAGGTTCCATCTCCTAGTAAATGGCGCCCATGCAATTTCTTTTCTAAAAACTTGTCTTCGGCTGAGAGAAATTATGACGTGGGTAATAGGGAACTTTTGGCCATCAAAATGGCATTCGAAGAATGGTGACATTGGTTGGAGGGCGCTGTCCATCCTATTACTGTTATTACTGACCATAAGAACCTGTCATATCTCCAGTCAGCTAAACGTCTCAATCCTAGGCAAGCCAGATGGTCGCTGTTTTTTACTAGGTTAAATTTTGTTGTCAGTTTTCGTCCAGGGGTCAAAAATGTCAAGGCTGATGCTTTGTCCCGGAGCTTCCTTGGTGGTGGTAACTATGAGAACCCTGCCTTTATATTACAGAAGGGGGTAGTCATTTCAGCATTATATCCTGAACTGGAGTGTGAGGTGTTGGAGGCTCAAGGGGGAAGTCCATGTCTCCAGCCCTTCAGGAAAGTTATTTGTACCATCTAATCTGCGCCGCAAAGTAATTAAGGAACATCACAATTCTGTGCTTGCTGGTCATCCAGGTGGTAAGGCAAATGCAGACCTCCTCACTTGTCGTTTTTGGTAGCCGGGGTTGCATCGGGATGTGATTGAACACGTATCTGTTTGTAGTATTTGCGCACGTTCTAAGGTTTCGCATACCGTCTGGTATAATTCTTCCACTACCTATCCTTAGCAGGCCATGTATACACATGTCCATGGATTTTATTACTGACCTACTGGTTTCTGCAGGCAAAGTGGTGGTTTTGGTGGTGGTAGATAGGTTCAGTAAAATGGTTCACTTTGTCGCATTACCTGCATTTCCAAATGCCAAGACACTTGCTCAAGTGTTTATAAATGAAATTGTGAAGCTTCATGGGGTTCCCTCCGATGTGGTGTCAAATTGGGGGACCCAGTTTGTTTCCAAGTTCTGGAAAGCATTCTGTTCTTAAGAGGGGATACAGCTGTCCTTTTCCTCTGCCTTCCACGCTCAGTCAAATGGACAGACTGAGTGCGTCAATCAGAATTTGCAGACCTATCTCAGGTGTTTAGTCTCCGAAAATCAGGAGGATTGGGCATCCTACTTACCGCTGGCAGAATTTGCCATCAATAATCATTGCCAAGAATCCACTGGCAGTTCACCGTTCTTTGGTGAATACGGTTACCATCCACAGTTTGGTACCATTAGTTGGGGAGGAGCTTCGGGAGTTCCTGAGGAGGAAAGTGTTGCTTCGTCGCTCTCCTTGCTGTGGGGTTCTGAGTAATTTAAAGATTAAGGGAGACAGGTATAAACGCATGACCGACAGAGAACGCTTGCCAGGTCCAGACATGAATGTGAATGACTTTGTGTGGTTGTCTACCAGAAATATTAGGTTGAAAGTCCCTTCTTTCAAGCTGGGGCCTAGGTTTATTGGTCCCTATAAAATAACTGCTGTCATTAACCCAGCAGCGTTTCGTCTTGAGCTTCCCAGGCCCTTAAGGTCCACAATGTTTTCCACAGGTCCTTACTCAAGAAATATGTGGAACCTCTTGAGCCCTCACCCATACCACCACCCCTAATAATGGTTGATGGTAATCTGGAGTTTCAGAATTCGAGGATTGTAGATTCTCGTCTCCAGTGTCGTTCCTTACAATACTTGGTGCACTGGAAGGGTTATGGTCCAGAAGAGAAGATGTGGGTTTCAGCATCAGAGGTGGGCGCTCCCAGGTAGGTTCATTCATTTCACACCTCTTACCCTGAGAAACCGGGTCCTGAGTGTCCGGAGGCCACTTGTCACGGGTGATATCAGATCAGCCTAGGAGATCTCCACTCCCCCTTCCCCTCATCCCTTCGTGTTGCACGCAGTCTTTCCTACACCTTGCGTGACACCCACTTCAATAGTTTATTAGCGCTTGTAGGTTTATGATAGATGAGTGTACCTTGGGTCCCATCTAGTTCTTTCTTGATTAGTACATGCAGGAAAGGCAACTAGTAATAATTAAACTCCCATGTAAATCTAAGGCCCACTCTATTGACGTTGAATTCCCTGAAATTCAAGAAATTGTTCACTCGTCCCTGACCAGATGATAAAAATGTCGTCAATATATCTATACCATACTCTAATATATGGATACCACCACTTATGATCATCCCTGAATATTGTGGTTTTCTCCCACCAGCCCAGGAATAGGTTAGCATATGAGGGGGCACAGGGGCTCCCCATTGCAGTAACCTTGAGTTGGTGGAAGTACTTCCTGTCAAAAGAAAGAAGTTATGAGTAAGAGTGAGTTTTAGAAGATCCTCCATGAAGTCATTTTGTCTTCTACACTCTACTGATCTCGATGTCTTACCCCTCAGATACCATCCTCATGCATTATATTACTGTACAAAGCCTCGATATCTAGTAAGGCCTGCTCCCCTACATGCTTGTATACACGCTCGAAGGTATACATGTAGGGGAGCAGAAAAAGGTAAAACCATTTTCCAGAGGAATTATTTCAACTGTAAAGAGTCAAGACTTATTCCAACTGCAGGACCTCAGGCGGTACTGTGGGAACATTATGGCCTCCTGACGAAGCAATACGCGAAACGGGTGTTGAGGTACTAGGCAGTGTGGTTTCTGCTACTATGGCACTCGGTGTCTATTGAAACATATTATGGTTAAGCTTATGACTGCCTTATGTGCAACTAATTTCTGTGTACACAGCTGTGTGGTTCTGATACCAAAATTTATATTTCGGCATTATTATAACATGATGCTGGTATGACTGGAGAGCACGTCACTGGGTCACGCCTGGCTGCAGCCGGAACTTGACGTGGCATCAGCGGATGCCAGAGCCAGCTGCAGCCGAGGGTCACGTTATGCCTGGTGAGCGGTCAGCAATAGTGCCACTCACAGGCAAGATTGACAGTGCAAGATATTTACAAAAAGTCTTATTTCCTTCCACTGTTTACATCGATGGGGACATTCTCTATAGTAGTGAACAACCTCTTTAGATATGACACTATTGGGTTCCCCCATTATCTATAAGTAAATATGGAAAACTACAATGGGTCTATATGTCCAAATCTATATACTAACTGTGGAAACATTATACTGTGTGTGTGGGGCATCATACATACTGCATAAGGGGCATAATGGGGGCATTACACTGTGTGGGGGCATCATACATACTGCATAATGGGGGCATTACACTGTGGGGGGCATCATACATACTACTGTTATAGCAGAAGATGAGGCCCCTTAAGTTTAAGGACCCCATCTATGCTATATAAGTCTGAAAGTTACTTTAGGTCAAAAAACACCAGCTACGAATGTTCCTTCTTGAATCAATAATGCGTCCTTGCCTGTCATCAGAATGTATCTGATTGAATGTGTCTAATTTAATGTGTCCGAATGAATGTTTCAACACAAGCACGAGAATAGAAATCAGTCTTTGTGTGCTAAAATTGTATAATCAAACCATATATGGTAAATCCGTTTCCTGCCTTCAGGGTGAATATAAAACCCTATGCTTTGTAATAAAGTTTAGAGCTTGTTTGACACACATCCTGTCCTGTGTCTCAGTCTCTCTCCGATATCGTAATCCAAAGGATAGAAGACTCAGAAAGCAGTGACCACACTACATAAGGGGCATAATGGGGGCATTACACTGTGTGGGGGCATCATACATACTGCATAAGGGGCATAATGGGGGCATTACACTGTGTGGGGGCATCATACATACTGCATAAGGGGCATAATGGGGGCATTACACTGTGTGGGGGGGGCATCATACATACTGCATAAGGGGCATAATGGGGGCCTTGCACTGTGTGGGGGCATCATACATACTGCATAAGGGGCATAATGGGGGGCATTACACTGTGTGGGGGCATCATACATACTGCATAAGGGGCATAATGGGGGCATTACACTGTGGGGTATCATACATACTGCATAAGGGGCATAATGGGGGCATTACACTATGTGGGGGCATAATACATCCTACATAAGGGGCATAATGGGGCATTACACTGTGGCGCATCATACATACTGCATAAGGGGCATAATGGGGGCATTACACTGTGTGGGTGTATCATACATACTGCATAAGAGGCATAATGAGGGCATTACACTGTGTGGGGGGCATCATACATCCTGCATAAGGGGCATAATGGGGGCATTACACTGTGTGGGGGGCATCATACATCCTGCATAAGGGGCATAATGGGGGCATTACACTGTGGGGCATCATACATACAGCATAAGGGGCATAATGGGGGCATTACACTGTGTGGGGGCATCATACATCCTGCATAAGGGGCATAATGGGGGCATTACACTGTGTGGGGGCATCATACATCCTGCATAAGGGGCATAATGGGGGCATTACACTGTGTGGAGGCATCATACATACTGTATAAAGGGCATAATGGGGGCATTACACTGTGTGGGGGCATCATACATCCTGCATAAGGGGCATAATGGGGGCATTACACTGTGTGGGGGCATCATACATCCTGCATAAGGGGCATAATGGGGGCATTACACTGTGTGGGGGCATCATACATCCTGCATAAGGGGCATAATGGGGGCATTACACTGTGGGCAAGAAAGGGGCCCTGTACTATGAGAACAATACATTATTACAGGAAACAGAACAAAAACATTATGATTCTTATAAAGGGGCAACACAAGACCCCAAAAGAGTCTCGGTGCTGAAGGGGTTAATGCCCCCTGCGCCCAGTAATGGGGGATCCCCACATACCTCCACCTGCAGAGCCGCCACCACATATATGGCTGCTCTGTGCGCACAGGAGCTGTGATGAGGTCACAGGAGGGGAGGAGTCAGGGGTCACATGATCAGGGGCCTCAGTGGATGCAGGACTCTGCTGTGCTGGTTGTCATGGTGCTGGATGAGCTGAAGTTTATGTGTGGGGTCAGGAGGGGTTTACAGTGTGGATGTAGCAGAGCCGCGTGTGTACGAGGTGTACGGAGCAAAGCCGTGTGTGTACGAGGTGTACGGAGCGGAGCCGCGCGTGTACGAGGTGTACGGAGCGGAGCCGCGCGTGTACGAGGTGTACGGAGCGGAGCCGCGCGTGTACGAGGTGTACGGAGCGGAGCCGCGCGTGTACGAGGTGTACGGAGCGGAGCCGCGCGTGTACGAGGTGTACGGAGCAGAGCCGCGCGTGTACGAGTTGTACGGAGCGGAGCCGCGCGTGTATGAGGTGTACGGAGCGGAGCCGCGCGTGTACGAGGTGTACGGAGCGGAGCCGCGCGTGTACGAGGTGTACGGAGCAGAGCCGCGCGTGTACGAGGCGTACGGGGCGGAGCCGCGCGTGTACGAGGCGTACGGAGCGGAGCCGCGCGTGTACGAGGTGTACGGAGCGGAGCCGCGCGTGTACGAGGTGTACAGAGCGGAGACGCGTGTGTACGAGATGTACGGAGCGGAGGCGCGTGTGTACGAGGTGTACGGAGCAGAGCCGTGTGTACGAGGCGTACGGAGCGGAGCCGCGCGTGTACGAGGCTTACGGAGCGGAGCCGCTCGTGTACGAGGCGTACAGAGTGTAGCCGCAAATACGAGGTGTACGGAGCGGAGCCGTGTGTGTACGAGGTGTACGGAGCGGCGCGGCGTGTGTACGAGATGTGCGGAGCCGCGTGTGTACGAGGTGTACGGAGCGGAGCCGCGTGTGTACGAGATGTGCGGAGCGGAGCCACGCGAGTACGAGGCGTACGGAGGCAACACAAGTTTTTTCTACACAGTTCTTCTTCTTCACAAGGGAATTTGAATAACTCCTCTGATAATATCTACAGGACTTACAAGCAGCAGATAAGGACATGGTGGGAAATTGCGAGTTTTGAAACTTATTTTCAGAGGAGAATCGTATATGGGGGTGTGAGAATCCCAGTCCTTCCCGATGCACATAGAGATGATGAGGCGTTTATGAAAGGTTGGGAAGATCTCCGGACAGCTCCTTACGGATGATTAGTCACCTTCTCGAATATGAGAAGAACCTGTTACTGATGAATCAAAAATTAGAGAAAGAGATAAGAGAAATTCTACAGTTTGCTTCACAGCCTGATTTCGTAAATTTGGAGTTAAAATTACAAAAACATCTTGAAATATTTAATAGGGACATCAAAGAAAGGAAGCATGGGAAGTTTATATGAGATCTGAAAGACTTCGAGACAGGAGAGGTGTAGAAAAATAAATGTAGTGGACAAAGATCAACAAGACCCAGGTTTACTGACCTTTCGCGTACTGATCTATCGGAGTCTGATAGCTCTGTCAGTGGGCAGGGAGATTTTAGGTTAGGAATGAAGAGAAAGAGCGAATATAAAAGGAATCGGAGACAAAGGAAATTGTCCTTCTCTAAATCATTGGGGGGACAATTTCTGGAACAATTCAAAATTGTTTTCCAGAACCCCCCTCTCCTGCTTATTTTCATCTCCATTAACCACTATGAGAACAGAACCAGTAACTCAAGGAGTGGAAAACTCAGCCCACTATACCTGCTGTGTTTAGAAATATGATGTCAACGGGAACACCAATTGTCCCCCAAATGTCAGTAGCGGCAGCTTTACCTGCAACCCCCATGACTGTGGCAACAACAATGCCATCAATAGGCGCCACTGGACAGACTTTCCCTTTTTTAAGGAACAAATAATAGACATAGAAAGTAATAATAGGTCTCTCGGTAATGATGACAAGTTACAGATTTTCACTTAGTGACATACAGATAGGACTTCTAAGGAAAGGGCTGTCATTTACTCCAACCCCAAGGTTTGATCTCTTTGTATGGACGAAGGATGTCAACTTATTCGCCCGTAAACTGGCCTTGCATAAATATGCAATTAACCCCATTTTTGCATTTTCGATTTTTGCTCCCCTTGTTCCCAGAGGTATAGCGTTTTTAGCAGCTATTTTACTATGAAGGCCTGCTACACAAAGTCTCCTCTTAACAGTTGTTGAAGAGATGTGTCTGCTGCTAGAACTCTGTGTGGCATTGACCTGGTCTCTAATCTGAGCTGCTGTTAACCTGCGATTTCTGAGGCTGGTGACTTGGATAAACTTATCCTCAGAAGCAGAGGTGACTCTTGGTCTTCCTTTCCTGGGGCGGTCCTCATGTGAGCCAGTTTCTTTGTAGTGCTTGATGGATTTTGCAACTGCACTTGGGGACACTTTCAAAGTTCTCCCAATTTTTCGGACTGACTGACCTTCATTTCTTAAAGTAATGATGGGCACTCGTTTTTCTTTACTTAGCTGCTTTTTTCTTGCCATAATACAAATTCTAACAGTCTATTCAGTAGGACTATCAGCTGTGTATCCACCAGACTTCTGCACAACACAACTGATGGTCCCAACCCCATTTATAAGGCAAGAAATCCCACTTATTAAACCTGACAGGGCATACCTGTGAAGTGAAAACCATTTCCGGTGACTACCTCTTGAAGCTCATCAAGAGAATGCCAAGAGTGTTCAAAGCAGTTATCAAAGCAAAAGGTGGCTACTTTGAAGAACCTAGAATATAAGACATATTTTCAGTTGTTTCACACTTTTTTGTTAAGTATATAATTCCACATGTGTTAATTCATAGTTTTGATGCCTTCAGGGTGAATGTACAATTTTCATAGTCAAGAAAATACAGAAAAATCTTTAAAGGAGAAGGTGTGTCCAAACTTTTGGTCTGTACTGTATATGATAGATAATAGATAGATAAATGATAAATAGATAACAGATAGATGATAGATAATAGATAGATAATAGATAGATATATGGATAGATGATAGATAAATGGATAGATGATACGAGGGTCAGTCAATAAGTAATGCCTCCTATTTTATTTCTCCTTAAATAAGGTACTTCTGTTAAATATTTGAATTTGGCATAATTCCTCAAACCTTCTTCTCCAATCCACAGCAATTGCAACTTCCTGCACCAACAGGTGGCAGGACTGTATCCGTTTGCAAAATGGCTGACATCAATGTTGGTATTAGACAACGTTCTGTGATTGAATTCTTGCATGCAGAAGGTGAAACTCCCATTCGAATTCATGAGAGACTGAAAAATGTGTACGGTGATGCAACAGTGGATGTCAGTACTGTTAGACGATAGGTTCGTCGCTGTAACACAGCTGAAGGGCCATCACCGTTGGCTGACAAAATGCGGAGTGGCTGGCCAGTAACCGCAGTGACTCCATGCAACATTCAGCGAGTCGATGACATCATTCGTGGTGACCGCCGGGTGACTGCAGATGAATTGTGTGCCATTATCTGCCTCAGTAAAGGCAGTGTGATGAAAATTATTGGACAACTGGGATACAGAAAAGTTTGTGCACGGTGGGTCCCAAGAATTCTTTTTACCATGCTGGAATACATGCCCTTGTTAAACGGTGGACCAAGACTGTGGAAATGGATGGAGATTATATTGAAAAGTGACAAATTAATTGTTCATGTTGTGGTTTTCAACCTATGTAAATGAATTTCTTGCCAATTAAAAGGAGAAAAAAAATAGGAGGCATTACTTATTGACTGACCCTCATAGATAGATAATAGATAGACGATAGATAATAGATAGATAGATAGATAATAGATATATAATATATAGATGATAGATAATAAATATATGAGAAATACATAGTTGATAGAGAGATAATAGATCAATGATAGGTAATAGATAGATGACAAATAGATAGATGATAGGTAATAGATGATAAATAGATAGATGATAAGTAATAGATGATAAATAGATAGATGATAATAGATAGATGATAAATAAATATAGATAATAGCTGATAGGTAATAGATGATAAATAGATGATATAGATAATAGATAGATAATAGATAGATGATACAGTTATATGAAAAAGTTTGGGCACCCCTATTAATCTTAAGCTTATAGTTTTACAAAAATTTGTATTTTTGCAACAGCTATTTCTGTTTGATATATGTAATAGCTGTTGGACACAGTAATGTTTCTGCCTTGAAATGAGGTTTATTATACTAACAGAAAATGTGCAATCTGCATTCAAACAAATTTTGACATGTGCATAAGTATGGGCACCCCACCAGAAAAGTGACATTAATATTTAGTAGATCCTCCTTTTGCAAAAATAACAGCCTCTAGTCGCTTCCTGTAGCTTTTAATGAGTTCCTGGATCCTGGATGAAGGTATTTTTGACCATTCGTCTTTACAAAACAATACCAGTTCAGTTAAGTTTGATGGTCGCCGAGCATGGACAGCCCTCTTCAAATGATCCCACAGATGTTCAATGATATTCAGGTCTGGGGACTGGGATGGCCATTCCAGAACATTGTAATTGTTCCTCTGCATGAATGCCTGAGTAGATTTGGAGCGGTGTTTTGGATCATTGTCTTGCTGAAAGATCCATCCCCTGCGTAACTTCAACTTTATCGCTGATTCTTGAACATTATTGTCAAGAATCTGCTGATACTGAGTGGAATCCATGCGTCCCTCAACTTTAACAAGATTCCCGGTGCCGGTATTGGCCACACAGCCCCAAAGCATGATGGAACCTCCACCAAATTTTACTGTGGGTAGCAAGTGTTTTTCTTGGAATGCTGTGTTTTTTTGACGCCATGCATAACGCCTTTTTGTATGACCAAACAAGTCAATCTTGGTTTCATCAGTCCACAGGACCTTCTTCCAAAAAGAAATTGGCTTCTCCAAATGTGCTTTTGCATACCTCAGCCGACTCTGTTTGTGGCGTGCTTGCAGAATCGGCTTCTTTCGCATCACTCTCCCATACAGCTTCTCCTTGTGCAAAGTGCGTTGTATAGTTGACCGATGCACAGTGACACAATCTGCAGCAAGTTGATGCTGCAGCTCTCTGGAGGTTGTCTGAGGATTGTCCTTGACTGATCTCACCATTCTTCTTCTCTGCCTTGCTGAAGTTTTTCTTGGCCTGCAACTTCTGGCCTTAACAAGAACTGTCCCTGTGTTCTTCCATTTCCTTACTATGTTCCTCACAGTGGAAACTGACAGGTTAAATCTCTGAGACAGCTTTTTGTATCCTTCCCCTGAACAACTATGTTGAATAATCTTTGTTTTCAGATCATTTGACAGTTGTTTTGAGGAGCCCATGATGCCACTCTTCAGAATAGATTCAAACAGGAGAACAACTTGCAAGTGGCCACTTTAAGTAGCTTTTCTCATGATTGCATACACCTGGCTATGAAGTTCAAAGCTCAATGAGGTTACAAAACCAAAAAAGTGCTTTAGTAAGTCAGTAAAAAGTAGCTAGGAGTATTTAAAACAAAAAAATGATAAGAGTGCCCATACTTATGCACCTGTCAAATTTTGTTTGAATGCAGATTGCACACTTTCTGTTAGTACAATAAACCTCATTTCAAGGCAGAAACATTACTGTGTCCAACAGTTCTTACATATATCAAACTGAAATAGCTGTTGCAAAAACACCAATTTTTATAAAACATTAAGCTTAAGATTAATAGGGGTGCCCAAACTTTTTCATATAACTGTAAATAGATGATATAGATAATAGAGAGATGATAAATAGATGATAGATTATAGATAGATATATGGATAGATATATGATAGATAATAGATGATAAATAGATAGATAATAGATGATAAATAATAGATAGATAATTGATAGATAATAGATAAATGATTACTAGATAGATAGATGATAGATAGATAATAGATAGATAATAGATAGATAATAGATAGATGATAGATAATAGATGATAGATAATAAATAGATGATAGATAATAGATAGATAGATGATAGATAATACATAGATGATAGATAGATAATAGATAGATGATAGATAGATAATAGATAGATGATAGATAGATAATAGATGATTAATAGATGATAGATAGATAGATAATAGATAAGGGACTCCGGTGTCTTCCTCATGGACTGGTGACACCTAAGATGTCTGACAGCAGCTCGCTGGTAACATCATTATTTATCTTCGTCAGACATTAAAGGCTTCAGAACTCCAGGATCATCTTGTTTCCCCCTGAGAACAATCTGTAATTATCTGAAAACTGGGGGGACACAGACCCCACCCATAATCCAGCACAGCAGAGTCCTGCACCCACTGAGCCCCTGATCATGTGACCCCTGACTCCTCCCCTCCTGTGACCTCATCACAGGTCCTGTGCGCACGGAACAGCCATATATGTGGTGGCGACTCTGCAGGTGGAGGTATGTGGAGATTCCCCATTACTCTCTATCGGGATATTCCTCTCCCTTCTATATCGCCTCCATGCTCCACAGCGCTGTACACACATTATTATCACCGTTGAGCTTGAGGAAGCGAGAGGAGAAGGAGGAGGATATGGCTGATGGACACTCCGGGACTCTGGACAGCAGAGAGGTGACGTCTGAGCCAGAGAGGTAGATCTGGGTGTCATCAGCGTACAGATGGTGCTGAAAGCCATGGGGATTTATGAGCTGTCCCAAGCCAAGGGTACAGATGGAGAAGAGTAGGGGTCCTAGGACAGAGCCTTGTGGGACTCCAACAGAGAGGGGATGGGGTGAGGAGGTAGTGTGGGAGTGGGAGACGCTGAATGTGCGGCTGGAAAGGTATGAGTCGATCCAGGATGGGGCGAGGTCTTTTGACACCAAAAGAAGAGAGGATATGCAGTAGGAAGCAGTGGTCAACTGTGTCGCAGGCAGAGGACAGGTCTAGAAGGAGGAGTATGGAGAATTGTCTGTTAGCTTTGGCTGTAAGCAGATCATTAGTAATTTTGGTCAGGGCAGTTTCAGTGGAATGGTGGGGGCTGAAGCCGGATTGTAGGCTGTTGAAGAGCAAGTTAGATGAGAGATGGGGAGAAAGTTTAGCGTGAACATGTTGCAGCGATATGGGGTGATAGCTTGACATAGCGGTCGGGTCGAGGGATGGCTTTTTGAGGGCAGGCGTGATTGTGGCATGTTAGAAAGCAGAAAGGAAGGTACCAGAAGTTATTGATAGGTTGAAGAGGTGGGTTAGGGATGGGACAAGTGGGATAGTGAGGTTGGGGAGGATGTGGGATGGAATGGGGTCGAGTGCACAAGTGGTGAGGTGTGATTTGGAGAGGAGGAAAGTAAGCTGTCCTTCAATGATGTTGGAGAGGGAGGTAATAGGAAAAGGGAATTGGTCTGGTACACAAAGGGGTTGTGGTGGGGGGAAAATAAAGACTTGCCTTAATTGGTAGATCTTTTTTTTTGAAGTGTGTGGCAAAATCCTCAGCATGATGTGGCCATCTCATCATTATTCCTGTCTGTCCTCAGGCTAAGGCTCATTACAACTTTGAACATCACAATGTGCCCTGGACCAACAGCAGAGAGTAGTATCATTGAAGAGGTTTCCCCTTTCAGTGTTCTGTACACAATCTACGAGCCTGTGTAACAAATACTATAATCAGCATTACTCACCTTCCCCTGCTCCAGTGCCGGCTCTCTGCTGCTGCTCGGGTCTTCTTTATAGGTTGCAGTGGTGATGTCATGTCTTTAGCGTGTGTGACAACCGCAGCCAATCACTGAGCTCAACGGTTCATACTGAATAAATTGGCATCAGTTCTGAGATCAGTGGTTGACTGCAGCGGTCTAATGCGCTACAGGTATGATGTCACCGGGGCTGAAAATGTAGTATCTAACAATTTTTTCGTGTCGCCATTTTCTGAGACCTGTAACTATTTTCATTCTTCCATCGATGGCCCGGTTTCAATGATTATTTCTTGTTTTCTTTGTTTTTGCTGATACAATTTTGGAGGAAATATGACATTTTAATAGCTTTTTATTACATTTTTATGTGGAATTGAAGTGATCAAAAAACATTATTCCTAGTGTTTCAATTTATACGACATGGGAAAAAATATTTCAAAATGTTATTAATTCAGGCAGTTCAGTACATGGCAATACCGAATAATTTTTTCAATGTATTACATTTTGCTATTTACTTTGGGGGGAGGGGAATGATATAAACATTTATTGTTTGTGTGTTTTTTAATATTTTGTCTTTTTCATATATATATTTTTCATTACTCTCCTTAGTTGTCCTGCCCATTTGTCCCCACTTCCACATAGTGCTATAACCATCTATAGTGCCCTATAAAGTAATAGCCCCCCTCTCATTGCCATATGCAGTAATGATCCTCATCTTTGTTAGCCCCCATAGTTTTAGTGCCCCACACCACTGATAGGGTCATTCTTCTCTTTTGCTGTAATCTACAGGATATGGTTGTAATCATTTATTTTTTGTAACACCTGAGCATGCACTACACACTGCTAGGTGCCACCATACCAGTGTTTCTTTTTGTATTACCATAAAAAAAACAGTGCACCCCTAATACACATTAACATAACTGAGAGATTTAAACTTGCTTATAACATATCATAATCACAATGGAGACAAGCTTCAGATTATTGCCCAACTATTTTCACTTTTTGGCTTTGTCAAGGTGAGATGTGGAATCCACGATCTATGGATTGAGGGATGATTCCTGAACATTGCACCCATAGCTTGTAGCAGTTGAGAATAAAAAATAGTTTTCTTGATCACTTTGAAACATACACTGTGTGCGCATTTATTAGGCCAGTGAAAATTTTGACCATATGATCATTTTTCTGCAAATTTTACAAATGCAAGCTATATAAACATTTGTTATTGGATGAAGTACTGTATTTTTCGGACTATAAGACACACCTTTTTTCCTCCAAAATTTTGGAGATAAGTCGGAGGTGCGTCTTAAAGTTCGATATACATAAATACTGTAGCTGTGAGGGAAGCGACAGTGACAGTGGCGAAGTAGTGGGGCACAGGAGGCAGCAGCCGCCTGCTGCAGCCTACACTGTGGCCGCTACTAAAGAAAATGAATATTCACTGCTCCCCACGCCCAGTGAATATCCCATGGGTGTGGTGAATATTATTGGACTTTGATAGCGGGCATGTTGACAGCTGAGCACAGCAGGAGCCGTGCTACGGCTACAGCGTGCGCGCTATTAGGGAGAATGAAGGTCACTGCTCCCCACGCACGCAGTCCCAGCGTGGGGAGCAGTGACTTTTCCGGCACAGAGCGGAATACAGCGCTGGAAGAGAGAGGAGGTGAGTATGATTGTTTATTTTTTTCTGTGCAGCGTGATGGAGATCAGGGGGTGCCAAGCATACCAGGATGAGGGGGCCATACATACAGGGATGAAGTGGGCCATGCATGCAAGGATAAAGGGGGCCATGCACACAGGGATGAGGCATAAGGGGGGCCATGCATACAGGGATGAGGCATGAGAGGGGCCATACATACAGAGATGAAGAGGTCCATACATACAGGGATGAAGGCGGCCGTACACACAGGGATGAAGAGTGCCATACATACCAGGAAGAGGAATGAAGGTACCATACATACGAAGAAGAGGGATGAAGGTGCCATACATGCCAGGATGGGTGTGAGGGGGGCCATACATACCAGAATGAAGGGTGCCATACATACCAGGAAGAGGGGTCCATACATATCAGGATGGGGATGAGGGCCACATATAACAGAGAAAAGGGGGCCATATATACCAGGATGGGGCATATTAACAGAATTGGGGGACAATAACAGTGTCAGCAGTAGACCCCCTCCCCCTTAACAGGGCATCATGACCACATTTTTGGCTTAAATTTTTTTTTCTATTTTCCTCCTCTAAAACCTAGGTGCATCTTATGGTCTGGTGCGTCTTATAGTCCAAAAAATAAAGTAGATCAGGTGATGTGTATTTGTGTAATGAGGGGTGTGTGGCCTATGGATATTGACACCCTTTATCAGGGGGGGGGGAATTATTGGACAGCTTCTTGTCCTCAGACAAAATGGGCCAAAAAGAGTTTTAACTGACTCTAAAAAAGTCAAAAATGGTTAAAAGTCTTACAGAGGGATGCAGCACTCCTTAAATTGCTCAGATATTGGGGAGTGACCACAGAAGCTTCAAAAGTCTACAGGGTTGAAAAAAAATATACAGAATAACATTAACTGCAAAAGATTTCAGAAGACTCAAACGTGAAGCGACCAGGAAGATATTATCCTCCAGTGCTGTCGTATTCCAGAATTGCAGCCTCCCTGGAGGCCCAGAAGAACTAGGTGTTCAGTGCTCAGAGACAAGGCCGAGGCTGAATATCAATCTCCACCAACAAGACACAAGTGCAAACATCAAGACTTAACCAAAAGAAAGCTGAAGACAGATTTTTTTTAAAGGTTTTATGGACTGATGAGAGTGACTCTCGATGGAGCAGACGGATGGGCTCGTGGCTGAATCATTAATGGGCACAGACCTATACTTCAACTCAGACGCCAGCGAGATGGAGTTGGGCAATGCTATGGGCTGGTATTATTACAGATGAGCTAGTTGGACTTTTTTTAATTGAATATGGACTCAAAATCAAATCCCAAACCTACTGCAAGTTTTTAGATGACGCTTTCTTTAAACAGAGGTACAGAAAAAATCTGCATCTTTAAAAAAAAACAGCAGGATTGTTCTGCGGGAGAATGCTCAATCGCAGCATCGAAGTCTTCACTGCTCAGTACCCGGAAAGGCCTTAAAGATGAAAGAGTAATGACATGACCTTTTCCTCACTGGATCTAAACCTTCCGGAGAACTTTTGAGCTTTTCTTAAACTCGAGATTTATGGTGAAGGAGAACAGTCCCCTCTTTGCTAAGTGTCGGGGGCTGTGCCTGGTGCTGCCCACAAAGATGATCGTCAACAGATTAAGAAACTAATGGATTCTATGGATGGATGGCTTATCACTGGTGTTGATAAGAATGGTGGCTATATTGGTCACTGATAAATTTTTGTTAAATGTCAGAAATGTATTTTTGGACATTGAGATGTTTGGTTCTTATTCTCAATATACCAGATGAAAATAAACAGTTAAGATGGAAAATTTACATTTTTCATATAGTTGCATAATAATTCTGGACACAGAGATATTCTCCTAAAACAACACCTCACTTTTACTTTCTTAAATATTCAGGTTTCAGGTTTATTACTCTTTGGATTGACCAACAGCATTGGAGATGTTAAATAATAAATGTAATCATCAAAAATACAAATTGTCTAATGTGCACACAGTGTAGAGTAGATGGTGGAGATAGAAGACGTCTTCTTTCCAGAACTTATCATGGAGTGGTGAGATGTATATAAATAAACCATTAACATATTTTATTGGCTGTACAAAGACTGCTGTTTCTTTATATTGTTAAATTACCTGAATTATTTTATAACTTCCATAATCCCAACTGATAGCACATAGGTATCTCTGTATGACCTCAAGATGTATGAAGTGCTCTACCACATTATTGCTTTATACCGGCATCACAATGCTATTCATGTTTTTTATTACACAGAATTTTATATATTTTACACCAACTCATCTTCAATCCACTCAGATTCCCACAGTATGAGATACTAATAGTTTATCTATATAATTTTCCTATAGAAGAATGGATAGAGACAGAAAGAAGATAGTGGAGAGGATATTACACCTCACCCTAGAGATCCTCTTCCGGCTTACTGGAGAGGTGAGAGATTCTGATGACGTCACATTACATCATTCTTATCTATGGGAATAACAGATGGACAGAACTGGAGAGGTGAGGACTCTGGAAATGTCTGGAGTGAGATTTATTAATGTGTCTCTACATAACCAGGATTACATAGTAGTGAAGAAGACCTCTAGTGAGCGCTGTCAGGACCATATGTCTGAGGGATGGAGAAGACCCCTGAGCCCAATCACAGGACCTCCATCTCACCCCCTGATACATGAGGACATCAATGACCAGAAGATCCTAGAACTCACCTGCAAGATGATTGAGCTGCTGACTGGAGAGGTGACACTGCTGGGACATTATACAATAACGTTATGGAGGGATCGGGGGGATGACGGTATCATTGTATGTGTCAGGTTCCTATAAGGTGTCAGGATGTCACTGTCTATTTCTCCATGGAGGAGTGGGAGTATTTAGAAGGACACAAAGATCTGTACAAGGACGTCATGATGGAGGTTCCCCAGCCCCTCACATCTCCAGGTAATAGACAGGACTAAATACACACGGCCTATAATTATCTGTATGTAAAGAATGAATTCAGTCCCTGTATGTGTTTCCTCCAGATCTATCCAGTAAGAGGACAACACCAGAGAGATGTCCCCGTCCTCTTCTTCCACAGGACTGTAAACAAGAAGATCCCAATGTTCCTCAGGATCATCAGGTAGATGGAGAGAAGGTGTCATGAGATCTCCCCTATGATGTGTAGACGGCTGTGAAGGTCTTGTGTTCAGTCTTGTTTTATCCACCAGTATTATGTGTTTTATACTTGTGTAATGAGAATGGTGGAGATGGCAGGATTAGAGCCGATCATAGATGTGATTTCTCCATCTGTCTGTGACTTTTATAATATTTGTTTCAGGGTGAAGATCTGACCCATATTGATACTACAGAGACATATGTGAGGGGTGATGAGCGGTGTAAAGAGGAGATTCCTACATATGACTACCCAGGTGAGTAGTAACCACTAAATGCAGAGAAGTCACAGATTCTTCTCAGTCACCGGCTGTGGCTGCTTTATCGCTGGTGTAGTCCGGTCGTATCACAATTGTGTGATCACAATTTCACCTCTAGATCACAACATTTTCCTCCATCCAAAAATGTTCACATTACTTTGTGTAATTGTGAAAGCCCTTTTCTATAGAACTTACAACCTGGAGGATCCACCTACCCCCCTGGGATTAGGAGACGTAACCTGCCCAGATCTGTAAACTATAAAGTCAAATGACAGTGTACGTAGAATGTGCTGACAAGTGAGAAAATCACTTGAAGAATAATATTATGATGGGTCTGTAAGAGAAAGCGGAGGGTAATGATGCTGTTGGCTTCCTAGAACCCTGATATCTTATTGGATGAATCTACCTTCTCTCCCTTCTGTTCTGCTGAAGGTGCTCATATGGTCCCTACAAGACCAGGTCCAGTCTTTCTGGCCAAACTTCACATTTATGATCTACAACATTAAATGTGTAGTGAGGCCAAGTGTGAATTTCTGTACAATAACAACAGAGTTTCCCTTTATCCTGAGTTTACAATTTCTTTTCAAACCAACTAACTTCAAACAGGATTGTGATAAACTATACAGAAAACATTACACCTGTGCCATGATATATCTCTAAGCTGTGCGTGGCTGATGGCTATAATATACATTTATTCATCTGCAGGAGATGTGTTGGCTCGAGCCCTGGTTTCATGGATTCACTCCACGTCATAAATTCCATTATGTTTTCAATCCTAAAGAATTCAGATTACCGCACAATCTCTCCTGAAATGGGGGCGCTAATACTTTCTCTACTCTTCTGCCCAGGACTCATAGTAGCTCCAATGCTCCATCATAAATGAGTGCAACTCCGGTTTAGGTTTGAAGTTCTCTCCCCTGATACATACATTGTTGTTGAGGATGTAACATATCTTTTATTCTGTATTTTTTTCCAGGTTCATTCTGTATAATACCTTTATTGTGATGGGATCGGCCTGACTCACTTATTTGACTCTGTAACTCTCTGGTAGTCTTTAAAAGGTCTCCATTACCTCTTCCCAATGCCCAAGGTCTAAATTTAAGGCACCTCATCTCTGCACTATTTATAAAAAGTTCTCTTTCAATGTCTAATATTTCATCTTGAAACTCATCTCACAGAAAATATTGGCCTTTATCATTGTTTAGACCTCAGAGAGGTTTCACCACTAGTTACTAATTTTTTACTGATGAAGACTTTTTGAAGAGTTTGATCATTTCAGTAGATGTGTTCTTGTCTATAGTCACAGTTTTTGACTACAGTAGTTAGTGCCCAAAATACTCTGATTTAACCCCTTCCTGCAGCCAGTTTTGTGTTCCTAATTAGGCCCCATTTTTTAAATCTGACGTGTGTCACTTTATGTGGTGATAACTTTGTAATTCTTCACAAAGGATAATAGGAAACAAATGGACCTTACAAATTATTTTCTAACGTCTCTTGAATCCTACAATCCCCTATATACGGTTGTATACTACTGTCTGGGCACATGGCAGGTTAAGAAGGGAAGAAGCGACATTTAGCTATTTGAATCCAGATCTTGCTAGAGTAGTTTGCAGACACAATATATTGGGGGCGCTGTTCATGGTCACCTGGAAGATCAAAAGATGGTCACCACGAACAGGCTTGGCGCTATATACTCCAGATCCCAGGGATTGCCTTTCTCATCACCCTTTAACGTCAAGACGAACAGACAGGTAACCAGGTCATAAGCAGGAGGGCAGAGAAAGTACAAAATCAGAAGACACAAGAGTAGTCAGTAAACGGGCCGAGGTCACAACAGGAAGCAAATACACAAGCCGGGAGCTGAGTACAGAGGACTGAACCAGAGGAGAACAAGGCTGTATCTGGCAGCTTCCGGCAATATGCTTCCAGCTTTAGTAGGGTGTGGTGCTCTCCCAAGTGGCTGAAGCAGGAAGCAGATTACTCCAGCTGGACAGCACACACACCCATACTGCCAGACTGGATGGTACTACTGGTCCCAGCAACCCTAATCTTAGTGACTGGACAGAACCTGCGTCGCCCAGAGCTTCTGGTTCTGACGTCTCCTCCATCACCAGCGCCGCCTGCAGGATGAATAAGGCGGCTCCTGGTGACAGAAGCAGACGTCGCAGGAGCAGATCCCAGAGGAGATGGGACCCACCATTTGCGGAAGCCCTAATATAACAAAATGGTAGAAAACCAGAGCAGTAGAAATCCCCATAAAGTGACACTATTTTGGAAATTATAACCCTCAGTGAATTAATCTATAGGAGTAGTGACTATTTTGACTCCACAGTCACTTTCCAGAAATTAGCACGCAGTGGATGTTGGAGAGTGAAAATTGCAAATATGCCATTTTATTACCCAACATATAGTGCCCTTGATTGTGCTTCAGGAGACACACACCGTAAATTAAGTGGGTTCTTCTCACTATAGTAATGCCAAATACATGGATGCTAAATGTGGTTTGGGCGCACTGCAAGGCTCAGAAACGAGGGGGCGATCTGACTTTGGGAGAGCGGATATTGCTGGATTGGTTTATGGAAGTGACGCGCCCCCTGGGCCGTGGGGTACTAGGTAGCCGTCCTGGTCGATGCTGGGGGAGGTCACAGTGGCGGTGACCCGGTCCGTGACTCAGGGCGGTCAATTAAAGGGGAAAAGTAAAAGGGGAATAAAGTTTTTAGAGATAATGTTCGTGACGCCACCTGTGGTATGCGGCTATATGGCCCGCCACTGCGGTGCAGATCCTCTGGAGCTGATGGTGATGCAGCAGAGTTGGTTCAGCTCTCCACAGGCAGAGATTAGCTCCAGGGCAGTAGATGGGTATTTTATGAGGTAGATGTTTGTTGGTGCAGTGTAGTGCAGGGCTGGTGATGGCGCAGTAATTATTCAAGGACACAGTGGGGTGCAGTCTTCAGATTTTACTCACAGTTGTTAAGTTCCTCAGGTTGCACTTTCCAGATTATAACCGCCCACATCGTCCTGTGTCCTCCGGGGTAGTGATCCAGCAAACTCTCAGGTATTTCAGGAGCACTTGCACGGGACCCCGTTCTATGTACCTTTCCCAGTTGTCTCACTGAGCTGGTTCTCACTATCCTGTCCTGCGCCTCACAATCAGTGTCCCAAGCCAGTAGCCTCGGGTCTTGTCGGGTGACGTGCAGTCCCCTGGACCCTATGCGGCCACCTTTTCGGCGATGTAATTGTGGTTGTTGGCTGCAGCACCTTGAAAATGCAGCAGCCTCCGGTTATCTAGCTGAGCCTGGTTGTTCTCCACTAGTTTAGGGGCCCGTCCCCTCTCTGCTGCCTGATCCCTCCACGTCCATATAGATTCAGGCGCCCGGGTGGCTTCCGCACTCGCTGTGCCCCTGGGATCCCCTCACTTCCTCTTGGAGCCCTCCTCACCGCTCCTCTATTCTCTTCAGTCTCTCCTCTTGGGCCTCTCAGACTGGGCCCTGCTCCTTTCTCCACTCCTCTGAGCCGAGCTCCTGCTCCCAACTCTCTCTCCTCCGAATTGGACTGACTGAACTCCTAGATGGTTCCCCTTCTTCTTATACTCCTTCTGTCGGTGCTCCCTTGATCTACTTCCTTTTCCCATACCCACTACATGGTTCCACCCTCTAGCTAGGGACCAGGGACTGTGCTCTCCCTTAGGAGCAATCTCGCCCTTCCCTACTGAAGTGGAGTGTATTGGATGCGAGTGTGTGGGTCCCGGGTAGTACTCCCTCCTTACCTGAGAGTGGGGTACCACACCACTGGGTGAGATGCAGTACCTCTGTGGCAACTGAACCTGCAGGGGCGCCACAGAAGCCATGTTGATTCTCAAGACCCTTTGAGAATCTAATAATGTGGAATTTTTATTGGTATCATTTTTGCCTACTGTAAGAGGGCCGCCGGACATGTCCTTGAGGGAAGATATGTGTCGCTGAAGTTGGCAGCTTCAGTGATGTGAAACCGGGAAAGCATGCTCCAGCACACATAGTGCTGATAGTTTTAATAGGGCGTATCAGGGCTGTTTTTTTCGAGCAGTCATAAGAGATGGGGGGCGATTGGCTGCTCACATATCTCCACCCCAGGGCGTGTGTATAAAATGGAGACCAAGTGTCTCATTCAGTGTCTGTGGCTGGAGGTGTGGAGACCTCCAGTGTTTGAGGGTAAAAAGACACTGACCGTGAGCGGGTGAACCCGCCATATTGGATGGACTGTTTCCTTTCCGTTTTGTTACACTGTGCCGGACAAGGTTTTCTTTTGCTTACTTCTGGAAGTGCGGTTTATGCAGCATAATAAACCTGCCTTGGACATTTTTAAAGAGACAGTGTCCTGTGTCTACCTCTAACGTGGCTAAGTGAGTACCGAACCCTACACTACATAACATTGTTTGATGGCTTCTTATTCCATATTTTGGAGGCAGAATGAACAGTTGGACACCATGCTCTACTGGTTCCTCCTATGAGGTTTTCTATTAGACTGTGAACGGTCATTCTGTCAATAACTTCCCAGTTCTACAGACATTTTAAGTACAATTAACACAAGAATCCCATAGACAAATAAATAAAGATTGCATACCACTTCTAAATCAATCTAAGAACAAACACATCCCTGGGCTACATGCTAATCCAGGAAAATGAAGAAATATATGCTCAAGTTTAAATATTCCTCTATTTTTTAGATTTGTGTCTAATAAAATTGATTTTTAAACTTGAGCATATATCTCTTCATTTCCCCGGATTAGCATGTAGCCCAGGGATGTGTGTGTTTAGACATTTTAAGTAGAAATGTTCAAAAATTTAAATTTCAAGGATATTTTATTCAAAATTAATAATTGTTTTTTTCTTGGCAGATGACTGTACCAGGAGATCAGAGGGACTGGAGAGTTTTAAATCTGATGATCTTGAGATCCCACAGGATACAATTGAAGTGAATATCATTACTCCAGATATACCATCATCCCTTCACAGCAAAGATCTGTCATCTGATCCTTTGAAACAGGTCCTGTCTTCTGATTCATTACCGACTACTAAGGAAAATCAAAATAAAATAAGCATTAATAAACGAACTGCTCCTAAAGCAAAGAAATCATTTTCACGTTCAGAAAATGGAAATAGTTTTACCCTCAAAGTCTATTCTTAAACATCAAAAAATACACACAGCGGACAATAGATTTTTTTGTTCCAAATGTGGAAAATATTTTAACCAGAAATCAGTTTTTGTTGATCACCAGAGAACCCACACAGGGGAGAAGCCTTTTTCATGTTCAGAATGTGGGAAATGTTTTAACCAGAAAGCGCATCTTGATATCCACCAGAGAATTCACACAGGGGAAAAGCCTTTTTCATGTTCAGAATGTGGGAAATGTTCTAACCAGAAATCAGCTTTGGTTAACCACCAGAGAACCAACATAGGGGAGAAGCCCTTTTCCTGTTCAGAATGTGGGAAATGTTTTAATCGTAAAATGATTCTTGAAAGTCACAAGAGAACTCACACAGGGGAGAAGCCCTTTTCCTGTTCAGAATGTGGGAAATATTTTAATCGTAAAATGATTCTTGATGGTCACTAGAGAACCCACACAGGGGAGAAGCCCTTTTCCTGTTCAGAATGTGGGAAATGTTTTAATCATAGAATGATTCTTGAACGTCACAAGAGAACCCACACAGGGATGAAGCCCTTTTCCTGTTCAGAATGTGGGAAAGGTTTTACAAGGAAATCAGGTTTGATTAAGCACCAGAGAACCCACACAGGGGAGAAGCCCTTTTCCTGTTCAGAACGTGGGAAATGTTTTAATCGTAAAATGATTCTTGATAGTCACGAGAACCCACACAGGGGAGAAGCCCTTTTCCTGTTCAGAATGTAGGAAATGTTTTAATCATAGAATGATTCTTGAAAGTCACATGAGAACCCACACAGGGGAGAAGCCCTTTTCATGCTCACAATGTGGGAAATATTTTAATCGTAAAATGATTCTTGATAGTCACAAGAGAACCCACACAGGGGAGGAGCCCTTTTCCTGTTCAGAATGTGGGAAAGGTTTTAATCGTAAAATGATTCTTGATAGTCACAAGAGAACTCACACAGGGGAGAAGCCTTATTCCTATTCTTTTTTTTTTTTTTTTTAATCCAATAAATTTTTATCGAGATTTTTTCATTAGTTTTTTTTTTTTAGAAAACAAGAAACCAGTTCATACAATAATAAAGTAACATACCATAGGGATGACATACATTCATCTCTCCTGTATATCCTTTCAGCTTGCCCATTACCATCTGATACAATATGAGATACTAATAATTTATCTATATAATTTTCCTAGAGAAGAATGGATAGAGACAGAAAGAAGATGGCGGAAAGGATATTACACCTCACCCTAGAAATCCTCTTCAGGCTTACTGGAGAGGTGAGAGATTCTGATGACATCACATTACATCATTCTTATCTATGGGAATAACAGATGGACAGAACTGGAGAGGTGAGGACTCTGGAAATCTCTGTAGTGAGATTTATTAACGTGTCTCTCCATAACCAGGATTACACAGTAGTGAAGAAGACCTCTAGTGAGCGCTGTCAGGACCCTATGTCTGAGGGATGGGGAAGACCCCTGAGCTCAATCACAGGGCCTCCACCACACCCCCTGATACATGAGGACATCAATGACCAGAAGATCCTAGATCTCACCTACAAGATGATTGAGCTGCTGACTGGAGAGGTGACACTGCTGGGAATGCTGGGACATTATACAGTAATGCTATGAAGGGATCGGGGGGATGACGGTATCATTGTATGTGTCAGGTTCCTATAAGGTGTCAGGATGTCACTGTCTATTTCTCCATGGAGGAGTGGGAGTATTTAGAAGGACACAAAGATCTGTACAGGGACTTCATGATGGAGGTTCCCCAGCCCCTCACATCACCAGGTAATAGACAGGACTGAATACACACGGCCTATAATTATCTGTATGTAAAGAATGAATTCAGTCCCTGTATGTGTTTCCTCCAGATCTATCCAGTAAGAGGACAACACCAGAGAGATGTCCCCGTCCTCTTCTTCCACAGGACTGTAAACAAGAAGAGCCCAATGTTCCTCAGGATCATCAGGTAGATGGAGAGAAGGTGTCATGAGATCTCCCCTATGATGTGTAGACGGCTGTGATGGTCTTGTGTTCAGTCTTGTTTTATCCACCAGTATTATATGTTTTATACTTGTGTAATGAGGACGGTGGAGATGGCAGGATAAGAGCTGATCATAGATGTGACTTCTCCATCTGTCTGTGACTTCTACAATATTTGTTTCAGGGTGAAGATCTGACCCATATTGATACTACAGAGGCATATGTGAGGGGTGATGAGTGGTGTAAAGAGGAGATTCCTACATATGACTACCCAGGTGAGTAGTGACCACTAAATGCAGAGAAGTCACAGATTCTTCCCAGTCACCGGCTGTGGCTGCTTTATCAGTGGTGTAGTCCGGTTGTATCATAATTGTGTGATCACCATTTTACCTCTAGACCACAACATTTTCCTCCATCCAAAAATGTTCACATTAATTTGTGTGATTGTGAAAGACCTTTTCTGTAGAACTTACAACCTGGAGGATCCACCTACCCCCTGGGATTAGATGATCCTGACCGTTACCTACCCAGATCTGTAAACTACAAAACCAAATGACAACGTACGTAGAATGTGCTGACAAGTGAGAAACTCAGTTGAAGAGAAAGCGGAGGGTAATGATGCTGTTGGCTTCCTAGATCCCTGATATCTTATTGGATGAATCTACCTTCTCTCTCTTCTGTGCTGCTGAATGTGTTCATATGGTCCCTACAAGACCAGGTCCAGTCTCCCTGACCTAACTTAACTTTTATGATTGAAAATATTAAATGTGCAGTGAGGTCAAGTGTGAATTTCTGTACAATAACAACAGAGTTTCCCTTTATCCTGACTTTTCTATTTCTTTTCAAACCAAGTAACTTCAAACAGGATTGTGATAAACTATACAGAAAACATTACTCCTGTGCCATGATATATCTCTAAGCTGTGCGTGGCTGATGGCTGTAATATACATTTATTCACGCCTGCAGGAGATGTGTTGGCTCCAGCCCTGGTTTCATGGATTCACTCAACGTCATAAATTCCATTATTTTTCAATCCTAAGGAATTCAGATTACTGCACAATCTCTCCTGAAATGGGGGCATTAATACTTTCTCTATTCTTCTGCTCAGGAGTCATAGTAGCTCCAATGGTCCACCATAAATGAATGCCACTCCGGTTTAGATCTGAAGTTCTCTCCCCTGATACATATGTTGTTGTTGGGGATGTAACATATCTTTTATTCTGTATTTTTTTACAGGTTCATTTTGTATGATACCTTTATTGTGGTGGGATCGGCCTGACTCACTTATGTGACTCTGTAACTCCCTGGTAGTCTTTAAAAGAAGGTCTCCATTACGTCTTCCCAATGCCCAAGGTCTAAATTTAAGACACCTCATCTCTTCACTATTATAAAAAGTTCTCCTTCAATGTCTAATATTTCTTCTTGAAAGTCATCTGACAGAAAATATTGTCCCTTATGATAGTTTAGATTGTCAAGAGCCACCGAGCCACATACTCTAATTACCCCAGAGAGGTTTCACCACTAGTTACTCATTTATTACTGATGAAGACAATACTCTGATTTAACCTCTTCCCGCAGCCAGTATTGTGTTCCTAATTATGCCCCATTTTTGAAATCTGACGTGTGTCACTTTATGTGGTGATAACCTTGGAATTCTTCACAAAGGATAATAGGAAACAAATGGACCTTACAAATTATTTTCCAGCTTCTCTTGAGTCCGACAATCCCCTATATACGGTTGTACACTACTGTCTGGGCACATGGCAGGTTAAGAAGGGAAGGAGCAACATTTAGATATTTGAATGCAGATCTTGCTGGAATAGTTTGCGGACACAATGTATTGGGGGCGCTGTTCATGGTCACCTGGCAGCTCAAAAGATGGCTACCACGAACAAGCTTGGCGCTATATACTCCATTTTCTAGATCCCAGGGATCGTCTTGCTCATCACTTATTTAACCCCACTACATGGATTTGGACTTGCACAGAGACCCCTAGGCTTGGGCCACTGTGTTACCTGCTGTTCTGTGGTGAGAGATGGCAAGAAGAATAGTCAGGTAGTTGGGTCAGAACCATGGAGGTCAGAGAAAATACAAAATCAGAAGACACAAGAGTAGTCAGTAAACGGGCCGAGGTCACAACAGATACAAAAACACACCAGTCGGGAGCTGAGCACAGAGGACTGAACCAGAGGAGAACAAGGCTGTATCTGGCAGCTTCTGGCAATATGCTTCCAGCTTTAGTAGGGTGTGGTGCTTTCCAAATGGCTGAAGCAGGGAGCAGATTACTCCAGCTGGACAGCACACACACCCATACTGCCAGACTGGATGGTACTACAGGTCACAGGCATCCAAATCCTAATGGTTGGATAGAGCCTGCCCCGCCCAGAGCTTCTGGCTCATATGTCTCCTCCATCACCAGCACCCCCTGCAGGATGAATAATGCGGCTCCTGGTGACAGAAGCCGACGTCGCAGGAGCAGATCCCAGAGGAGATGGGATGCACCATTTACAGAAGCCCTAATATGACAAAATGTCAGAAAACCAGGGCAGTAGAAATCCCCATAAAGTGACTTCATTTTGGAAATTATAACCCTCAGTGAATGAATCTATAGGAGTTTTGATTATTTTGACTCAATAAGCACTTTCTGAAAATTAGCACGCAGTGGATGTTGGAGAGTAAAAATTGCACATTGGCCATTTTTTACCAAACACATAGTGCCCAGATTGTGCTCCAGGAGACACACACCGTAAATTACGTGGGTTCTTCTCACTATAGTAATGCCAAATACATGGATGCCAAATGTTGTTTGGGCGCAGAAGCGAGTGGGGGATTTGACTTCGAAAGAGCGGATTTTGCTGGATTGGTTTATGGAAGCCATGTTGATTCTAAAGAGCCTTTGAGAATCTAATAATGTGGAATCCTCTGTTTGACTTGAGTGGGGACTTGTTTTTTGTGAGATGAGTAGAAGTTTTTATTGGTATTATTTTTGCCTACATAACATTTTTTGATGGCTTCTTATTCCATATTTTGGAGGCAGAATGAACAGTTGGACACCACGCTCTACTGGTTCATCCTATGAGGTTTTCTATTAGACTGTGAACTGTCATTCTGTCAATAACTTCCCATTTCTACAGACATTTTAAGTACAATTAACACAAGAATCCCACTGAAAAATACCACTTCTAAATCAATCTAAACAAACACATCCCTGGGCTACATGCTAATCCAGGGAAATGAAGAGATATATGCGCAAGTTTAAAAATCAATTTTATTAGACACAAATCTAAAAAATAGAGGAATATTTAAAATCCTCTATTTTTTAGATTTGTGTCTAATAAAATAGATTTTTAAACTTGCGCATATATCTCTTCATTTCCCTGGATTAGCATGTAGCCCAGGGATCTGATTGTTTAGACATTTTAAGTAGAAATGTTAAAAAATATAAATTTCAAGGATATTTTATTAAAAATTAATAATTGTTTTTTTTCTTGGCAGATGACTGTACCGGGAGATCAGAGGGACAAGAGATTTTTAAATTGGATGATCTTGAGATCCCACAGGATACAATTGAAGTGAATGCCATTACTTCTTCTATGAAACAGGTCCTATCTTCTGATTCATTACCGACTACTAAGGAAAATCAAAATAAAATAAGCATTAAAAAACAAACTGCTCCTAAAGCAAAGAAGTCATTTTCACATTCAGAAAATGGAAATAGTTTTACTCTCGAAAAGTCTATTCTTAAACATCAAAAAATACACAAAGCGGACAATAGATTTTTTTGTTCCAAATATGGAAAATGTTTTAACCAGAAATCAGTTTTTGTTAATCACCAGAGAAGTCACACAGGGGAGAAGCCTTATTCATGTTCAGAATGTGGGAAATGTTTTAACCGGAAATCAGATCTTGTTCGTCACCAGAGAACTCACACAGGGGAGAAGCCTTTTTCATGTTCAGAATGTGGGAAATGTTTTAACCGGAAAGCGCATCTTGATAGCCACCAAAAAGTACACACAGGGGAGAAGCCTTTTTCATGTTCAGAATGTGGGAAATGTTGTAACCAGAAATCAGATCTTGTTCGTCACCAGAAAACTCACACAGGGGAGAAGCCTTTTTTATGTTCAGAATGTGGGAAATGTTTTAACCAGAAAATACATCTTAATAAACACCAGAGAACCCACACAGGGGAGAAGCCTTTTTCCTGTTCAGAATGTGGGAAATGTTTTTACCAGAAAACAAATCTTGTTAATCACCAGAGAACTCACACAGGGGAGAAGCCTTTTTCATGTTCAGAATGTGGGAAATGTTGTAATCAGAAATCAGATCTTGTTCGTCACCAGAGAACTCACACAGGGGAGAAGCCTTTTTCATGTTCAGAATGTGGGAAATGTTTTAACCGGAAAGCGCATCTTGATAGCCACCAAAAAATACACACTGGGGAGAAGCCTTTTTCATGTTCAGAATGTGGGAAATGTTGTAACCAGAAATCAGATCTTGTTCGTCACCAGAAAACTCACACAGGGGAGAAGCCTTTTTTATGTTCAGAATGTGGGAAATGTTTTAGCCAGAAAATACATCTTAATAAACACCAGAGAACCCACACAGGGGAGAAGCCTTTTTCCTGTTCAGAATGTGGGAAATGTTTTAACCGGAAAGCGCATCTTGATAGCCACCAAAAAATACACACAGGGGAGAAGCCTTTTTCATGTTCAGAATGTGGGAAATGTTTTAACCGGAAAGCGCATCTTGATAGCCACCAAAAAATACACACAGGGGAGAAGCCTTTTTCATGTTCAGAATGTGGGAAATTTTATAACCAGAAATCAGATCTTGTTCGTCACCAGAGAACTCACACAGGGGAGAAGCCTTTTTCCTGTTCAGAATGTGGGAAATGTTTTAACCGGAAAGCGCATCTTGATAGCCACAAAAAAATACACACAGGGGAGAAGCCTTTTTCTTGTTCAGAATGTGGGAAATGATTTAACCAGAAATCAAATCTTGTTAATCACCAAAGAACTCACACAGGGGAGAAGCCTTTTTCTTGTTCAGAATGTGGGAAATGATTTAACCAGAAATCAAATCTTGTTAATCACCAAAGAACTCACACAGGGGAGAAGCCTTTTTCATGTTTAGAATGTGGGAAATGTTTTAATCGTAAAATGATTCTTGATAGTCACGAGAACCCACACAGGGGAGAAGCCTTTTTCGTGATCTTTTTTTTTAAATCCAATTCACTTCTGAGATTTTTTTCACTAGTTTTTTTTTTTGACAAAGCAATAAACCAGTACATACAATAATCAAATAACATACCATAGGATGACATACATGCATCTCTCCTATATATCCTTTCAGCTTGCCGATTACCGTCTGATAACTTGCAGTTACTATATCTTACAATTAACATTCCACATTCTTGAAATCTCTTTTATAACCATAATATTGTAATAAACATTATAATCCTATACACATATAGGTGTGCTATATTACCCATACCACATGTTAAGGAATTCCAATACACATTACAATGAAACATTAGACCTCACCAATACCCCCCTTCTCCCATAAGTCATTGTCTCTCCAACAATAACCCCTTGATGGCATTCCAGGTGTATCCGACCATAAGCCCCATATTTTCTCAAATGTATTCATTCAGTTTTGTTTTTTATATACCCCTTTTTCTAATCTGATAATATTATTTATCCTATTTTTGAGTTCACTCATTTCTGGAGGTGAGGGGTTAATCCATTTGGATGCAATATGTTTCCTAGCTTGAAATAAAATATGTGAAATCCTAATGAAATTGGGTCAAATTCCATATCATCCTCTAATATACCTAATAGGCATTTTTGGGGTCTGGTTGAATATCTATTTTATACACCCTCTTTATAATAGACAGAACTCCTTTCCAGTATTTACCTATCTCCCGGCATTCCCATAGCGTATGTAATAGGCCCGCAGCATCCATGTTACATCCTGGACATTCAGCAGCAGTCCGGTATCCTATGTTACATAGGAATCTAGGCGTCTTATATTTCCTGTGTATTAATATGATCTGGGAAAATCTCTGCGCCTCATTTACAGATAATTGGGGTACCAGTTCTAATACCGCTCTCCATTGATCCTCAGTAGTGATGAGTGAGTATGTTCTATTAACCCTTTCGCCGAGTATGCTCGGGCCGAGCTCCGAGTATTTACAGCTGCTCGGTGATATGGTTGAATCGCTCCCGTGTGCATGATTATGGTAATCTGCACCACACATCGATTTTCTTTTTATACTTTTCCAGAAGAAGATATAGATTCAGTGCAATGTAATCCGGAGATCTTTTTGTTATACTTATACTCGGTATTAGAATTTCTCAACCGTTTGTGTTCGTGCATGTTCTAATATGCTCGAATTAGGGATATCATCAAATGGTAGAATAACCAACTTATCCCAATTAATGGACAGTCCTGACCATTCACCAAACTCTCCAATAATGTTCAGAATAGGATCAATAGACGTCTGGATATCACCTACAGTAGAAACCAGAAGTTTCCATACACTATATAAAAAGACACATCAGTGTGTTTCTCTCAATATCTGACATGAAATCAGATTAAGCCTTTCCCGATTCAGGTTAATTAGGATTACCATAATTTATAATATTTGCCAAATGCCAGAATAATGAGAGAGAGAATGTTATAAGGAATTTTTATAACTTACTGCAAAGTCAAAAGTTTATATACATTTCATTAGTATTTGGTGCCATTGCCCTTAAACTGAATGACTTGGGTCAAACGTTTGGGATATCCTTCCACAAGCTTCTCACAATAGTTGGTGGGAATTTGGGCCCATTCCTCCTGACAAAACTGCTGTAACTGATCCAGGTGTGTAGGTCGCCTTGCTCGCAGCCTTTTCAGCTCTGCCCATAAATTTTCAATAGGATTGAGATCAGGGCTTTGTGATGGCCACTCCAAATCATTGACTTTGTTATCCTTAAGCCACTTTGTTACCATTTTGGCAGTATGCTTTTGGTCATTGTCCATTTGGAAGACCCATTTCCGCCCAAACTTTATCTTCCTGGCTGGTGTCTTCAGATGTTGCTTCAGTATTGCCACATAATCTTCTTTTCTCATTATGCCATCTATTTTGTGAAGTGCACCAGTTCCTCCTGCAGCAAAACAAACCCACAACTTGATGCTGCCACCCCCGTGTTTCACAGTTGGGATGGTGTTCTTAGGCATCCAAGCTTCTCCCTTTTTCTTCCAAACGCAACAATGGTTATTATGCCCAAAAAGTTCAATTTTAATTTCATCAGACCACAGGACATGTCCCCAAAAATTAAGGTGTGTGTTCCTGTGTGCATTTGCAAACATTAATCTGCCTTCTTTATGTTTCTTTTGGAATAATGGCTTCTTCCTGGCAGAGTGGCCTTTCAGCCCATCTTGATACAGTACTCGTTTCATGGTGGATATTGACACAATCTTACCAGCTTCCGCCATCATCCGCTGCTGTTATACAGCTGTGACACATGAAGGGATTGCCTAACAAACAGGCAATCACTGCATATGTCACAGCTGTGTAACAGCCGCGACACATGCAGACGCGGCTGTTTCAACTGAAATGCCAAGCACGCTGAAACTACTCGGCGAGTACCCAAGTGCGCTCGTTTAAAGGGTTAAACAAGCATGCTCGCTCATCGCAAATGTCAGATATTGAGAAAAGTATGCATATGTGTCTTTTTATATAGTGTATGTAAACTTCTGGTTTCAACTGTGTATATATATATATATATATATATATCAGTAAATCGTCAGCATAGAGTGAAACTTGTTCATCTAAGTTACCATATTTACAGCCTACAATATCCGGACTAGCACTCAACATACAGGCCAAAGGTTCAATGGCCATCGCGAGAAGGAGGGGAGACAGGGGGCATCCCTGCCGCGTGCCCCTCCCCAACATGATTGAAGCATATAAGAGACCGTTATTTCTTATTTTAGTCTGAGGTCCAGAGTACAAAACCTGTATGTATGATAGGAATTTGGGACCCACCCCAAACCTTTTCAGAACCTCCCACAGGTATTTCCATTCTACGCCATCAAATGCTTTAGCCGCTTTGCGAGAAAGAAAGAATAGCTTTGTGTCCCATTATTACATCTGATTTATGAATATTCAAAAAGAGCCTTATAATAAATTCATTGCTGTTTGGCATAAAGCCTGATTGATCCTGATGAATAATCTCTGCAATAATGTGAAATAATCTAATTGTCAGGCCTTTGTAATAATTTTAGTGTCTACCGATAGAAGAGAAATGGGACGATATGACTCGGATGCAGCGAGTCTTTCCCTGGTTTTAAAAGGACCACCACAATTGCCTCATTCGTAGATTTTGGCATGTGACTCGATTCTAATGCTTCATTAAAAGTATCTAATAGTTTAGGAACTAGGAGAACCTTATATTTTTAAAAAAATTCACATAGCAGTCGATCAGAGCCGGTGCCTTTTCATTAGCAAGGGACTGTAATGCATCCTCAAGATCAGACATTGTCAGTGGGTTTCCTAGGAGCTACTTTCCTCTTTAAACTTTAGGTAATTTTATATCATCTTGAAACAATCCCAAGTTCGTCCTCATTACCTCTAAATCTTGATTCATAAATATTAGAATAGTAAGTATGAAAGGCATTTAGCACATTATTGTTTCCTGATGTGGTATCTCCATTTTCCATAATCAACTGAGTGACATAAGATGGACCCTCCTGTGATTTATCTACGGTAGAGAGAAGATGCCTCACACTTTCCGCCTGTTCAAAATATTTTTGCTTTGTAAAGAACTGCTTGTTTTCCGCCTTAGAGATAAGATGATCATGAAATAATCTCTGAGCTGCCTCTTACTCCCGGCCATTACCAGCTGATGGGTTTAGGGTGTATTGCACCTCAGCCTGTTGTACCCCATTTTGGAAATTTTGTGTGAATTCTTTAGTTTTAGCTTTGTATCTAATAATATCTCTTATAAGTGTTCCTCTAGCATAGGCCTTCATGGCCTCCCATAGTATTATTATTATTTTTTTAAAACATTTTATTGGTTTGATTGTAAAGATCATTCAAAACACATCCAAACATAAACACAAGAAAAAAATCAATCCAAATGGATCTTGCCATACGTTATGACATAGACCAATCCTTCCTTTCTAATTTGTTCTTATTCTCATCCTCCTTCCTTTCCCTGATCTACATGCTATTGATTATTAATCTTTGTCTAACCATTTCACACCTTTATGCAAGTTGGTTTCTCATTATGCTCTAATATCTATTACTTTTCCCAATAGATTCTTATGTATCAAACAATATTTGCAGAATCATCTGTTGGGTCTTGTAGTTTTTCTAGGGACCCTCTCAATGTCTCGGTGTGACACCAAACAGAGTTAACAAATGACGTTACAATATGTGATTTCTTCTTTATTACAGTGTTTTTCAATAAAACTTTTCCATTTAACAAATTATTTGCTCGTGAGTTTCTTATTTTTTTCTGCTTCTATTCTTTCTAGATATAATAGATTTAATTGTGAGATGAAATCCTGTAAAGTCGGGATTGAAGGTTCCAACCAGCAGCCTAGTAACATACGCTTTGCCAATAGAACCAAAACATAGAATAATGGGGGGATCTTAAACGGAGACCTTCCTTCTTTCGTTGTGTTTTAAAGTTCCACATTTCTTTAATGCAATCTAGAATAGCCCCCAGATGCATAATTCTGGATACAGCAAAAGCCCATGTAACAAGACCATAGAAAGGGTTTTACATTTAGGACAATAAGTAATTCTATCAGGTTTAAGGGGCGTTTTGGGGAGATCAAAGGCATATCTTGCTTTATGAATGATCTTAAATTGGGTTTCCCTCCACATCTTATTAGTTATTGCTTTACAGGTTTTTCCCCAACCTTCTCTTATCTTAACTCCAATGTCTTGATGATTAAATTATTCCTCCCAGTGTTTGAAAAAAAATTCAGGATTTACTCCCAACTAGAGATGAGCGTTGTTCGAATTGAACTGTTCGCCAATCTCAAATTCGAGCTGTTTTGGGCGGTGTTCGAGCCGTTCGACGAACCCGAACGATTTGAAAAAAATCCGGCTGTTCGAGGTTATGTTCGATAACTGTTCGAGCACCCAAATCATAACTGGATTTTTTTTCACAGTAATGCTGATAATCAATGTTAATACGCAATTTGAGTGTACAGTGGGGCGGGGGAGGGGCAGGGAATGGATCTCTGCAGAAATAATGAAGATCTCCATTTTTTTTTTCTCTTTCCCGCATTTACAGTGGGGAGGTGCAATCTTGTCAGCCTATCAGCAGCGCACACACGGAGCGAAGTGCTTTTTTTCACACAAGCAAAGGCATGTGTAATTGGCTGTGTATGTCACATGTCCTTGCCCTATAAGACCCAGCCATTTTCCCCATCGCCACCATTTTCTCACTGCTGCAGCTGAGTGTTAGACGGCACTGCTGCTGCTGTTAGCGCTATATTGTGTAACTGAATTGCAAGCGAATTTTCTCTTAAATAGACAGAAAGGTGTAGGGAGTAGGGACTAGTTTGTAATTGCAGCCCTTTTGAGGGCTAGGTTACAGCAGTTCCTAGCACTTTTTGTCAGGCAGGTCTGTTTTGGTGCTGTGCAAGTGTTTTTCACAGCATTTGGCTAAATCTAGCTAAGCAAATCCTTTTGGGCCTCTTGCACTGTGTGTTAGTCAGTGGAGTAGCCTATCTGTGTTGCAAGCTACACCACCTGTGTATGTAATACAAATTTTTTACTGCACCTAGCCAAGTAAAACCTTTTGGGCCTGTAGCAGTGTGTGGTACTCATTGTATTAGGCCATCTATACCAAGCTCCACCAGCTTTCAAATTACTAATAATATTTAGCTGCATCTTGCCTGTAAAATAATTTTGGGCATATTAGCAGTGTGTGGTACTCATTCTATTAGACCATCTATACCAAGCTCCACCAGCTTTCAAATTACTAATAATTTTTAGCTGCATCTTGCCTGTAAAATAATTTTGGGCATAGTAGCAGTGTGTGGTACTCATTGTATTAGGCCATCTATACCAAGCTCCACCAGCTTTGAAATTAATAATAATTTTTAGCTGCATCTAGCCCGGAAAATAATTTTGGGCATATTAGCAGTGTGTGGTACTCATTCTATTAGACCATCTATACTAATTTCCACCAGCTTTCAAATTACTAATAATATTTAGCTGCATCTTGCCTGTAAAATAATTTTGGGCATATTAGCAGTGTGTGGTACTCATTCTATTAGACCATCTATACCAAGCTCCACCAGCTTTCAAATTACTAATAATTTTTAGCTGCATCTTGCCTGTAAAATAATTTTGGGCATAGTAGCAGTGTGTGGTACTCATTGTATTAGGCCATCTATACCAAGCTCCACCAGCTTTGAAATTAATAATAATTTTTAGCTGCATCTAGCCCGGAAAATAATTTTTCTTCCCAATAGTGGTAGCAATAGAAATATGGGGCGCGCGCCTGGCTAACAAAAATATACGCTTCATAACAAAAAACACCAGCCTAGCGCACTGCATTAATAAGATGGCATCATCGTCTCTCCCAGTGCTAGGCCTACTATGCCGGCTAGCATTCCTGTGCCTAAAACACAATGTATGGGTCTGCACTAGCCACGATGCTGAGGGGTCTAAAGCTGCTGCTAACGCTTTATCACAATTCAATTGGCAGATTTTCATAGAGCTCCTCCCCAACGCCCACCCATAGGGCAATAGTTGCCCACCCTCCCTATGGGATCTAGTGGTGAATAGTTGATGCCATTAATCAGAGCGTCAGTTGCCCCGTCGACGTGGCAAGCATACGGTAAGGCATGGGAAGAGTGGACACGACTAGTAGCAGGCAGACGGGTTGACCAATGTGAACAAGCCAGATTACAAGCCACCATAGAATTTCTCCACCAGCTAATGATGAGGGGCATATCAGGGGCTTCAGCGCAGCGGTGTCTGACCGGAGTAGCATTTCACTTCCAACTACTGAATTGGGGAGATGTGACAAAGAGATTCATCATCAGACAATCCATAAAAGGGTGGAAAAGGGGTCAGCCAAGTCAGGAGTGTAGACGTCCCGTCCCGTGTCACTAAAACTGATTTCTCACATCATATCCCTAACACCATTAACATGACACTCACAATTTGAAGCAACACTACTGTCTACTGCATTTGTGATCGCCTTCTTCGGGGCGCTATGCATAAGCGAATTAGTCCCTCAATCCAAAATTACCACCAGTGGAGGCTTATTACACCAGGACGTAGTCATACCCAATAATGCAATACGTCTACGCATACGCCAATCGAAAACGGTTCCAGCGGGCAGGGGCACTTGGGTACTTCTACAACCCACAAACGGTACACTGAGTCGGGTAACAATAGTAAAAACATATATAACCATCACAAAGTAATTTCTTCCTATCCCACATTGATGGAATGCGATTATCAAGATACCAGTTCCAAGCTATATTTAATAAATACATAACATCGCAGCAAGAGCAGGACTGTCAGAAACGGAATTCAGAGGATAGGGAGATGGCGATCCACGTGTTTGGCGAGATACATAAGACCGGACTTGTTATCCTAACGTGGTTTGTTTCTTTTACAGGTGACGTTAAGCCAACAGTGTGGGTGATAGGCCACTCGTATATATATTGGGCAGAAAAAAGGGCAAAAGTCCGCCCAGGCGGGAGGAAATTATAGTTTCATAACACATATTTCAACTGGAGAGGTATTAGAGGCCTGCTATGGCCACAGGTACTAATGGAGGTAATCAAGGTAAGGAGAGAAGCAAGAGGTCCGGTCATCTTAGTTATACAGGCCGGGGGAAACGACCTAGGTCATCACAAGAGTGCATAAATAATGGCAATAATGAAACTAGACACTGAGCGCTTCAGAGAATTTTTCACAAAACTAACTATAGTATGGTCAGAGATTGTGCCGATAGCGGTATGGCAAGGTCCGCGAGACATCACGGCCATCGAACGGACAAGGCGGGTAATAAATATTCGAATGGCAAAATTTAGAAGAGACAGAGGCGGTGTAGTGATACAACACCGACAACTGGAAGGAGATAAAGCAGGCCTCATACGGCCCGACAGTGTTCACTTAATGGATATTGGACTGGACATATTCCTGTCAGGACACTAGGACGGAGTGGAACAAGCGTTAAGAGTGATGGATGGGGGTCAGAGTCCTGCATACGAGTACGCAGGATCCTCCGTGGCCTGGAAATAGAAAGGACATGTTGGAGAGTTACACTTGTTGGCCAACTTGCCGGTGTGGAGACCCAGGGCATGCTGCAACAAGCTGAATTATGTTAGAAATAAAATGCCTTTCTAATGGAATGAGTATAAAGAGTTAATAAAGCTGTGACCGATCCTCACCCATCCAGTTGTAAGAGTTACATTATTCTATTGTCAAGGAAAGGGGGTCGGTAGGGGGGCTGAGCGTCTGGGTTTGGTTGGGGGTCCCCACAGTCTGCCTAGGCTAGATGCACTTAAAAATTCTTATTAGATACACAGGCGGTGCAGCTTGCTTCGCAGCTGGGCTACTACGCCCAAAGTATTGCCTAGGCTAGATGCAGTTAAAAATTCTACGCTGACTAGCAGACACTGAAGTTTTTGAGCAGACCTCTGAGTAAACAGCTCTTCAGACTCAACCATCTGTGTTACGCCAAGCCATAGTGTATGTAGTTTCTTACAGTTAAAAGGGGGGGGGCGACCCAACCCACCTGGAATTAACGATGCCAATGTCACGTAAAACACAGCAAGGGGACTCCAAAAAAAAGTCTCCATTTTTTCCAAAAATTTTGGCACAGACATCACTTAAGTGACATCAATTGCCCCAGAGTTGCTTAAAATGGTTGGTGAGGTGATTTTACCAAATCCTCAAGCTTTTAGTCTCCCCAGGATGACACAGGGGTAGAAAAGTCCCTGCGGATCCATGATTTGTTCATCTTTATGAACGTGAGTCTGTCTACATTCTCAGTGGACAGCCACGTGCGCTTATCTGTCAGCACACCACCAGCAGTGCTGAACACACATTCAGAGAGAACGCTGGCTGCAGGGCATGACAAGATCTCCAAGGCGTGAGTGGCGAGCTCCGGACACTTTTCCAGATTGGAATCCCAAAATGAGCAAGGGTCCAGTGACACAGTCATGGCTTCGATGTTCACTTGGAGATACTCCTGTACCATCCTCTCTAGGCGTTGACTATGTGTCAGACTTCTTGTCTCCTGTGGCCTTGCAAAGGATGGTCTAAAAAAGTGGTGAAACGATTCCACAAAATTGCTGTTACCAGCAGATACTGTGTTACTGTTATGGTTTGAGTGATGAAGACTCGACAGTCCCACGGTTTGCAAGTTAGAACTGTGAGATTCACTACGTGCACCACTGGTGTTTTGTGGAAAAGCACATGTAAGATTCTGCAACAACCTCTGCTGATACTCCTGCATGCGTGCATCCCTTTCTATGGCAGGAATTATTTCAGCAAATTTACTTTTGTACCGGGGATCTAAGAGTGTGGCAACCCAGTAGTCGGGATTACTTCGAATTCTGACAATCCAAGGGTCATGTTGCAGGTAGTGCAGCAAGAAGGCACTCATGTGCCTTGCGCATCCAGGAGGACCAAGTCCTTGTTGTGTTGGTAGCGAAGTAAGAATCACGCTTCCTTCCTCTGCCCTCTCCCCCCCAACCTCACACAACAGAAATGTGATCAAGGTCTCCCTCATCTGAGGAGTCTTACATGCCCATCGCCAGTTCGTCCTCCACTTCTTCCTCGGCTCCTGCACCTTCCTCAACAGTTTGGCTGCTACCATGCGCCCTGGTTAATCCCTCTCCCCCACCCTCCCATGCCTGCCGCCTTGGTGCTGCAGACTGTCTGGACCTTGGAGATGTTATCCCTTCCGCATACGACTCCTCTACTTCCTCCACCTCCTCTTGTCCCACCACCTGACTCTGAATTCTGTTTAACGTGTGCTGCAGCATGTAAATCACCGGAATAGTCATGCTGATAATGGCATCGTCAGCGCTAAACATCTTCGTCGCCATTTCAAAACTGTGCAGAAGGGTGTGTGGCGCCCCTTGAGGGTTCAGTCGCCACAGAGGTACTGCATCTCCCCCAGAGGTGTGGTATCTCACCCTCAGGTAAGGAAGGAGTATGGCTCGGGACCCCAACACCTGCATCCAACACATACCCGCAGTGGGGGTAGGGCGAGATTGCTCCTAAGGGAGAGCACAGTCCCAGGTCCCTAGCTAGAGGGAGGGTCCTATGTGGTGGGTGTGGGTGGAGAAAGCAGCTTAGGGGAGCACATGACAGGCAAAGTATAAATAGGAAGCCATCTTAGAAAGAGCAAGCCAGTCAGAGGAGGAGAAGTGACAGGAGCAGAGGCTCTGTATGAGCTCTGCTCCGGAGGCGGGCCTAGCCTGGGAGGCCCAGGACTGAAGGAGAGAAGAAAGGAGTGGGAGCAGGAAGGCTCCAGGAACCGAAGGGACCCTAGGGGTATGGGCCGTGCAGAAGGCCACCCGTGCACCTGCTGCTACCAGGAGGTAGAGGGGTCAGGCTAGATAAAGGGAACCGGTCCCTCAACTAGCAGAGAAACAGCAAGGCTCAACTACAAACCGGAGGCTGCAGCATTTCATGTACTGCAGGCCAAAGTCCACACCAGTCTCACTAAGAAGGTAGCTACATAGGACCCAGGGGACGGAACACACGTCGCCCGCCAAGGCCCGAGGATACCGGATAGAAGTGTCACTGGGTGTGAGGTGCAGGGAGAAGGCCAGAGAAAGGACACACAGAAGGGGGTCCTGCTAAGTACTCCGGAGCTATCTGAGGGTGGACTGAGCCCCTCACTGAGTACGCACAGCACGACGGAGAAGATTGCTCTGGTAACTGTAATCTGGACTGTAACAACTGTGAGTAAAGATCTTGGGGCTGCATCACACGGACTCTGTGTTCATTACTGACTCCCTGCACTACAACCACCATCATCCACTCACACTGCCCTGAAGCTATACTCTTACTGTGGGGAGTAATAATACCATTGCTGCAAAACCACCAGCTTCAGAGGACTGTTCCGCAGCGGCGGCCCCTTTGGCCGCACTCCACAGGTGGCGTAGTCGGACATTATAAAACCCATATATACAAATTACCTTTGAATTGACCGCCCTGGGTCACGGACCGGGTCACCGCCACAGTGATTACAACCCCCAGCGTATACCGGCCCGGCTCCGGGTACCCCACGGCCCAGGGAGCGCGTCAACTTCATAGGTCCCTGATCTGAGACCACTCCTGCAGCATGATTTGCCCCACCTCTGGATCTCGTTGGCCCAGGCTATACGTCAGAACGTATTGCACCAGGGCTTGTCGGTGCTGCCACAGTCGCTGCAACATGTGCAGAGTTGAATTCCACCATGTCGGCACATCACATTTCAGCCGGTGAACTGGCAGGCCCAACGACTTGTGTAGAGATGTAAGTCGTTGAGCTGTGAGATGTGAATGGCAGAAGTGAGCACACTGCGACCGTGCCCTCTGCAGAAGGCCATCTAGTCGGGGATAGTGGGCTAAAAATTGCTGGACAACCAGGTTCAGCACGTGAGCCATACAAGGCACGTGTGTGACATTGCCCCGGCGAAGGGCCGCACCCAGGTTTTCAGCATTGTCGCACACGGCTTTCTCTGGTCGCAGGTTCAGTGGAGACAACCATTCATGAAACTGGGTCTCCAGAGCTGACCACAACTCATCATCTGGTGACTCACATTTCCCAGACATTTCAAAGTAAACACCGCCTGATGCCGTTGAGCCCTACTGCCAGCATAGTAAGAAGGTGTGCAGGATTCCTTCTGCGCAGTTAGAAAGCGGATGGCAGTCAGACAGGCTTTGGGTGTAGGTGGAGGACCGAGAGGAGGTTGAGGAGGCAGAAGCAGTGGAGGAACTTCTAGATAAAGAGGGTTGATGTACAACTCGTGGGGACGGCAAGACTTGGACAGCAGCCCCTTGTCCTGCTGTCACCATAGTTACCCAGTGCCCAGTCAGCGACATGTAACGCCCCTGTCCATGCCTACTCGTCCAAGTGTCTGTGGTGAAATGCACCCTGTCACACAGAGTTTCTCAAAGAAGCGGTGATGTTGTGTGCGACATGCTGGTGTAGCGCAGGCACACCTTTCTTTGAGAAGTAGTGCCGACTGGGCATCTGGTACTGGGGCACTGCGACGGACATAAGGTCTCGAAAATCCTCTGTGTCCACCAGGCGGAAAGGCAGCATTTCTGTAGCCAACAGCTTGCAGATGGTGAAATTCAACCTCTTAGCTTTGTCATGGCTAGGAGGAAATGGTCTTTTACTTGTCCACATCTGAGGGACCAAGGGCTGGCTGCTGTGCTTAGACGGGGTTGAGTAGGGTGTCCCCGGCAAACTGCCGGTCTGTGAGGAAGATGCAGGCGGAAAAGTTAGGTTGCTTTGACCCAAAGGTGGTGCTCTCAATGTCGCAGAGCGCTCAACACCAGCAACTGTTTCTACTTCCAAATCAAATGATGACCTGCCAATCACACTGGCTGTTGCGGGTAAAGAGGTGGCAGGTCTGCGTCCAAAAACATGTGTGACTGCTGTCCCCCCAGTCACAGAGGATGAAGAGGCCGCGGATGCATAAGATGGGGCAGACGGGGGTTGGCCCGGCCCGCTAGGTCGCATTGTAGCACAGTGAGCTTCCCACTGCAACTTATGCTTCATATCCATGTGACGGTTCATGCATGAAGTACTCAAACTACGGATTTTTTGGCCTCTACTTAGCTTTTGGTGAAAAATATTACAGATAACACGAGTTGGGTCATCCTTATCGATCTGAAAAAATGCCCAGGCTATGCAAGGCTTAGAGCCCATGCGACCTGAAGAGCCACTACGACTTGTGGTCAGAGGCAGAGTTGTGGTTGAGGATGCAGTTGTTGACGTGCTTCCAGTACTCCGTCTCTGTCCAGGAAGGCGCAACCTAACCTCGTCGTCAATAGCATCTGTGACGCCCAGCTGCGCTTGGTATCATAGATCCTAGAAGAGTGCATTGATGGAATCCTCCACAAGAGGCCCCGACAAACATTCACACATCTCCACCTTCCACCTCAGACCAGCAGAGGGAGCCCGTTAGGGATATAAATAGGGAAGGTGGAGCTAGGCAGTTCAGTTCCTCTGAAGAGTTCCTGCAGTAGAGTAGCCTAAGAGAGATCAATCTGCAGTGGAGCTCAGTCTAGTCTAGAGAACTCAGTTAATAGTTCAGCAGTGGAGCACGAGGCTCCTGCTAGCTAGATTCAGGGAGCCCAGTTAGAGCTTAAGGTGTGCCGGCGCCATAAGATCGGTGAAGCGCGGCAAGCTGCCATTATTGTGTATAGCCTAGAGAGGGCCCGAGTAGGCCGAAGGCGAGAGGAGAGTTAGTACATAGGGGGCAGAGGAGCTTAACCAGCTCACCCCGAAGCATTTACCGGACACCGGATCCGAGCTTACCGGGATCTATATGACCCAGTAAGGCATAACCAGAATCCCTGGAGAACTACAAGTCCCAGGATCGCTAAGGTCCTGATACGTAACAGAGCCAGGAGACGCTTAGGCCCCGTATACTGGGAGCGTGAACTCCAAGACAAGGCCCTACCACAAGGTCAGCCAGCGCAGGACAGAGACAAAGTTAGGCCTAGCTCCAGGCAGGTCAGAAACTTACTACGCAGAGGCAAGAAACAGGAGGCCCTACACCCGCTCATTGGAGAGGATCCTGATATGCACCCTTCACCCTACAGTGCTCCGGGATGTGCCTGAATTTCCACCAGTAAAAGGTACTGAAGTGACTACCGTGTCCGTTCCCGTTTTTGCTCTGGCCCAGCTGGGTCTCGCCTGTCCTGCATTCCCCTTGCATACGCTTTTCTGAGGCCTAGCTCCACCTGTGGGGAGCTATACCATCGAGCTGCCATATCACTGGCCTCAATGGACTGCGGCAGCGCTGGTGCTTCGCACCAGATACCACAGGTGGCGTCACGAACTCTTATAAAATTAACAATTATCCACCCTTTTAAAGAGTGACCCCAGGGTACGGGCCTGGGAGCCGACCACCGCGACATCACCAAGGACAGGCAAAGGCCCGGGTACCGAGTAATCCCCATCCCCTGGGCTAGTCACATCCTCCTCCACCTCCTCTGCTGACCTCATCGACTGGCTGACTGTGGGTTGACAGTAAGTGGGATCTCCAACCTCGTCATCATCACCCTGTGTATTCTCACACCCGTCGTCCTCAGAGCCAACCTCTTCCTGCCCTGACCGAAAAGTCAAGTTGTCGCTCCAATCAGGTATTTGAGTCTCATCATCGTCTTCATCATTGTCTCCACCAACAGGAGTTACAGTTTGGGAACGAGGGTCTACATTATGCTCAGAACCTTCTTCATCTGGTCCTGGATCTGACTCATGAAGATTCTGGGCATCAGTGCAGATCATTTCGTCTGGATTAACAGAAGCTCTGGAGCAGACCTCCGTTTCCCAGGCTATAGTATGAGTAAACAGCTGTGCAGACTCAACCATCTGTGCTACCCCATACTCAGACGGGCAGCTGGAGACTTGGGAGCTGTGAGGAAGCAAGTGCGATTGGGTGACACCTCTGAGGACTGGCGTATTTGTGATGTTGAAGTTGAGGTGGAGGAGAGCCCACTTGAAGGAGCACTTGATATCCGTTGAAGCACCTGCTGTTTTTGTGCCTCATCTGGAATTTGTAGCGATGGGCGTGTCCGTAAGAAAGGGATCGTATCACATTGTCCACGAAAAGAAGTAGACATCTTTGTTTGGCTGGAAGATGGTCTTTCTTCTGCAGAGGTTACCCCCCCCCCCCCACCGTGGGGGTACTCGACCCACCAGCGGACAGGCACCAGTATTGGGAGAGGGGGGCTGGCCGTCAGGGTCCACCGCGGCTCTGGCACAAACTCGGCGACACGGAGGTCGCACGGGCAGGAACCGACTGGCCGTGTCAGCTTCACACTCCAGCGTAGTCCCTCTGTCCACTCGCGCCCGTAACCTCAAAGGGATGCGCAAGCGGCTCTTCTTCCCAGGGCTGTTCCCCGCCCAGCAGGAACGTGGGGGAGCTCAGGTCAGCCTTCCACTGTACTCCCTTACCTCCCTCGCTCTCTTTCCTTCTTCCGTTCTCCATCTAACCCCTCGGCTCTGTGGTGTCCGCGCTCCCTGCAGCTCTCTCCTTCTCACAGGTGGACTATCGCGTGTATTCATACTGTGGCGAATCTTTTGGGCCCAGGCATAAGAAGTTGTCGAGGTAATGGATAATATGTGCCCCCTTAGAAACGTCCATTACAACCCATTCGAGGAAGCAACTAAACGCCTCAAATAGTGAGCAGGATCTGGAGCACCCCATGGGCAAACAGCGATCTATATAGTATGCTTCTTACCAGAAGCAGCCCAATAGGTGGACACTATTCGGAGGCACAGGTAGTAAGTAACCGGAACGCCACATCAATGTCTGTTTTGACCATTAGGGTGACCCTTCCCAACTTCTTGATCCGCCTTATTGCCTTGTCAAAGGATATACAGTATATACTACTGTACTTGGTTCCGCGTCGATGTTGTCGTTTACTGACCTGCCCCTTGGATATGACAAATGGTGGATTAGTCCGAATGTATTGGGTTCCGTTTTTGGCACAACTCACAACGGGGATACCACTACGTCTTGTACGCAAAGTGTTCTGAATGGAACCGCCATTCTACCTGAAGATATTTCTTTTTTTAATTTTCTTGTCACGACGTCTCGGTGTTGGTAGGCTGATTTTAGATTTTTACTCCAGCCTTTCTTGATTTTAGAAGGGCATGACATGCCTATATCTTTTCGCATGACTATATGTACTTGTCACTTTTCCATGTGTTAGTTGTGTCTTCTGAGCAGTTTTTCAGCTTTTGGACACCTTTGAAGTGTTTTCTATGTGTTTTCTATGTGTTTCTATGTGTTTTTGTTTGCCTGCCATTGGTTTCAACGGTGTTAGAAGGTGTTCGACGAACAGTTCGGTGAACATACAGGTGTTCGACGAACCGAACTCGAACACTACGGGGGTGGCTCAACACTACTCCCAACATCACATCCCTCATTGCATTGTATAAGAAAGAGATAGATGATGACATCCTCATGGCCCACACTAAGCAATCAAAGTCATTAGTAGTAATTTCTAGGGAGGTGTCTTTCAGGTGACTCATGATAGAGCGTCTAATTTGTAATGTCTGATTAGGGCTTAGATGAAATTTTTCAATCAACTCACCCATCCTTATCCATCTTGATTTTTGATGTTGATCCCTCGTTTATTTCTAAAAATTCTATCAGATTGTCTTTTAAAGAATTACCCACCAACATTAGCCAATATGGATTCAATCATCACAGGCATTTCATTGTCCCCTCTATGCCACCTGTTCTCAATTGCGCACATATCGGAGAATGGTCTGAGATTCCCCTGGGTAAATATTTCATTTCGTGAATTAACGGAATCCGAGATTGTTCCAATTGCCAAGTCAATCCTTGACAAGTAATGGTGTGACATTGAGTATCATGAATATTGTCTAATTGAGGGATTTCGCTGTCTCCAAATATCCACATACCCAATTTCTGAAAATAATCTAGCCATCCCCGTAGAGGAGGTCGAGTCAGGTATGTTACCCGTATGTAGTCTATCCCAATGAGGGTGGAAATAATTATTTAAATCTCCAACCAACAAAACTGGAGTCTTAGGAGATTCAAATGTAAAGTATAAGATTTTTTTTAATAACTGTATCCTTATATGGAGGGGGTTTATATAAAGCTACCAAAATTATTTTAATTCCGTATATATAGCCTATTATACCAATATACCGTCCTTCAGTATCCATTGCAATTTTAAGGGATTTAAATGGGATTGATTTATGAATCAAAACAGATACCGCTCTGGCATGAGAAGAAAATACCAAATGAAAAGCATAGCCTATCCACACCCTATTAATTTGTTTTGTTTCATGGGTCAAATGTGTTTCCAACAAGCAGACAATAGCTGGTTGGTATTGATGTAACAAGTATATACAGCCACCTCTTGGTTGGGTCTCCCATGCCCAGCACGTTCCACGCTATATTTACAAGCTTAGCCATATGTGCGCAGGGAAACAGAATAACCAGTAGACCGTTTTGAGCTGTTCCTCCACCCTCCCTTCTTTTTTGCATGTACCCCTTTTTAACACATAACATAAATAACTTCTAACATTGCAATACAACCAATCAAACATTACAGACATTTCTTCCCGGAGAGTAGATTGGGAGCCTTTATAAGTCCAAAGCCTGACCTAAAAACAAAAGCTGTTCTTCAAAACCTTTTCAGAGATTCCCGCTGTCCATATCAAATGGCATCAAGATTCAAAAACCACCAAAGCAAAAGTGTTTTTGATTTTTATGGAGGTCCGGATTTATCCGCTTTCAATTTACCTTCACTGATGTCCAGCCATTGTGTAGTTTCCCGGGGAGATTCATGAATGAGCACCTTTCCTGAGACTACGATCCTCAGGTGTGCCGGATACATCACAGAATATGGGAGTAGTAAGTCTCGCATTCTTTTCTTTACAGATGTAAATGGTGCTCTGCGTTTCTGCACTTCAGCAGAGAAGTCAGGAAAGATGGCCACCTTTGGTCTTGGATAAGTTAGGATAGTCACGTGATTGTATCTCAATAGAGCAGTAACTTCAATACAAAGGGCGGTGGTGGAGCTCCTGGTGGAGGGGGTCTAAAAGGCGTCCTATGAGCACGCTCTATTGCCAACATAGGAGACAGAACCTCTCTTCCAAACACATCCCCAAACCAGGTCTTCATAAATTCAACTGGGTTTTTGCCTTCAGCTCTTTCTGAGACTTCTATAAGGAGTAGATTGTTTCTACAGGGTGTCTTCTCCAAGTCATCCGTTTTATTAATCAGATTATGCTTGTATGTTTTCATATCCTTTTGCATAGGAGACAATTGATCCTCAATATTACTAATTCTGCCCTCTGTTTCTTTAATTCTTTCAAACACCCTTTGAATGTCTCTCCTTATAGATGACATATCTTCCTTCATAAATCTCATATGGGTGGTAATGCTGGTCAGGGACTTGTTGGACATATTGACCACAGATAGCACATCCCTCATGGTGGGTTCCTGATCTGTGGTATGCTCTATGTTTACTGCCAGAACCAAGTAAATTCCTTCACTTGATACCCAGGATAGTTGCAGCTGAATTTTTTGCTGCGTCATCTGCTCTATATCAGGAACACATGCTTCTCCTTGTTCCTCCTGTTCCTCCCCCGGCTGACCTTTAGGAGAATCCTCTATGGCCGCCTCTGTCACCCGGGCAAAGCGTCTCAGACGAGATGCAGCCTCCGACATCTTATCTCCCTGTTGGGCTGGCTGTCCTCCTTGACAGTGCGGCTCTTTTGACGGGTCAGTCTTCTCAAGGGCCCCCGATATCAACTCCTTACAGGTCCTGGAGTGTGTTAGGAGGTAGGATCAGCGGTATAAATCTTTTAGTCGGTGCAGACTGGGATTACAGGATTATTAGCGGGAGCTCACATAAAGCCTCAGGCCACAGCCCCTGCCTTGTTTTTTAATTATTTTTTTACGGTGTTCACTGAAGGGGTTAACTAGTGGGACCGTTTTATAAGTCGGGTCATTCTGGATGCGACCATACCAAATGTGTGTACTTTTTTATATTTATTTTTTCATAAAAAATATTTATCGGTACAATATAGTTGTATGTACAGTATATATATATGCATGTATTTTTTAGTACTATTATTTTGCAATTTTTTTTAAAAAGTTTTTACTATTTTGTTTTGTACTTTTTTTTTTACTTAGTCCCACTATGTGATGTTCACTTTCACAGCTGTGATTGCAGTTATAAAGCCTAGCAGGGGTATAGCTATGCTTTATAACAGTCAGTGGTGCACTGAGACAAGTTAGGTAGATCGTGCACTGCACATGACCTAAATAACTTGTTAGCTCTGGTCACCCGGATGTTGTCATGATGACATCAAGTTGCCATGGCAATGATCGGCCCCTGACGTGTGGACTAACTAATTTCTGATGACATATGGGACATCACCGCTTTCAGGATATATTATTTAATAAATTATGGGGTCCAGTTTCCCCTATTAACCCTTGTGTACCTGACATATTTGCAGCAAATACAAAAATTGCATTTTTACCACTAAAATGTCATATTTCCATGACTCAATGTTATAAAATTCTGTAAGGCACCTATGGGTTCACAATACTCACTACACTCCTAGATTGATTTCATAGGCAGTGAAGTTTCCAAAATGGTGTCACATAGGGAGGGGGGATGGTTCTGCCACCTCAGGGGCTCAGCTAATGGAGCCCACAATCTATTCTAATGAAATCTGTGTTTTAAAAGCCAAAATCCAAAGCAGAAACACTGAACATGACGTCATGGAAGACGTTTCTGCTTTGGGTTTTGGCTTTTAGGTTTTGGGTTTTAGCTTTTAGCTTTTGCGCCACACTCGGTACCCTGGACCCCTTAGAGCAGAAGTATAAGGCATATTACCTATCTTGTCTGCTTGTCTACAAGTTTTGACCTGACCCTCATGTTGAACACTTCCCCTAACATCTAACCAGCATCTTCTGGGCACTTCTCTCCACAGCCGGTCATTAAGCCCCTTTCTTATATATAACGCTGTCTGCCATTGATCTAGTGTTGTGTCCATTGTTTCCCCTGCCCCTTCCCTCTCTTTGGAATACTCCGTACCTTACATTACACTTCCTTCATTTGTCATTGACTCTGTATCTTCACAAGAGGGATTCATTCCCTGGTCCCACCAGTTTGCTCGCCGCCTGTGTGGGGTCACTTTATATCTATAATCATCTTATGCTATACAGTTAAGCTCATCTATATGTTATTTTTTTTAGGCTACCCCAGTATCATTGACATGCTGCACTATGCATATTGCTTTGTACGCTTGTCCTCATTCTACTTGTACGTACTTGCTCCTTTGTGGTTCACGATCACACGTGTGTGTGTAAATATGCCAAATATATGCAGTGCCACCATGTAACCAATTGCTTGTGAAATAAAGGTTTTTGACCAAACTCATGTTTGGTGTTTCTGCTTTGGGTTTCTGATTATTCCCAAATGGTCTGCCATTCATATCCTAGCATAGATATGTCACCATCTTATTGGTACTAGACAATTGTCTGATACGTAGATACTTTCCTTTGGTTTGATATATATTATTTGCTCCATTTTTTTGTTTTTGTTGTTTTAAAAGCCAAGCAGCGCTCCATCCCATCCGATCCCTGCCGTGTGCTCAAACACTAGTGTACAACTACATATGGGGTACTGCCACATTCTGGAGAAATTGTGGGGTCCAGTTTCTCCCATTATCCCTTGTGTAAATTATAAATTTGGTGCTAAAACAGCATTTTAGCGGAAAAATAAATATAATTTTTGTTCTCGCATCTAAATGTTATAAAGTTTTGTGAATCACTTGTAGGTTACAAATGCTCAGTACACCCCTAGATGAATTCATTGGGAGGTTTCTTCTGTTTTTCTATGCCAGGGGCTCTCCAAATGCGACATGGCATTCATCTATTCCAGACAAATAGCTCTCTTTCCTTTCCTAGCCCTGCCATATGCCCAAACAGTAGTTTTTGACCACATATGGGGTATCATCGCGTTCAGTAGAAATTGCATTACAAATTATGGGGTCTGTTTTCTCCTATTATCCATTGTGAAAATTACAAATTTGGAACTAAAACAACATTGAAAAAATTAAAATGAAAATTTTCAATATGTCAACCTAATGTTATCTGTGTGGTACCTGTGGGTTCAAAATGCTCACTATACCCCTGTAAAAAAATGTTTGAGGTGTGTAGTTTCCAAAATGGGGTCACTTGTGGGGGATTTCTGCTGTTTGGGCACCTCAGGGTCCCTGCAAATGCGACACAGTGCCCACAATTTATTTTACCCAAATTTGTGTTCCAAAATTCAAATAGTGCTCCTTCCCTTCCGAACCCGGCCATTTGTCCAAACAGAGGTTTTTGCCCACATAAACTGTGTAACAAATCAAATTTTGGTGTCTATTTTGTCGTGCTATCCCCTGTAAAGTAAAAAATTGGGGCTAAAGTAATATTTCAGAGGCAAGATTTAAATTAATATTTTTTTAATTCCACTTTGCATTAATTCCTGTGTAGCACCTGAAGGGTTAAAAAATTTCCTGACAGCGATTTTGAAATATTTGAGGGATGTGGTTCTTAAAATGGCATCACTTTTGGGGAGTTTACGATGTATAGGCCCCTTAAAGTTCTTTGAAATCTGAATAGGTCCATAAAAAATGGTTTTGAAAATTTCTTGAAAAAATGAGAAATTGCTGATAAACTTTTAACCTTTCTAACATTCTAACAAAATAAAATGACGTTTGAAAAATTATGCAGATGTAAAGTAGACATATGGGAAATGTTATTTATTAATTCTTTTGTACAGCAGGATTAACTGGTCTAAGGATATAAAAATTGAAAGTTTGAAAATTTTCCCCAAACTTCCGATATTTTCACAAATAAGCGCAAAAATATATGGACCCAAATTTACCATTAACATAAAGTAAAATGTGTCACGAAAAACCGTCTCAGAAGCACTAGGATCCGTTGAAGCGTTCCAGAGTTATCACATAAAGTGACTCTGGTCAAATTTCAAAAATTAGGCCTGGTTAGGAAGGTGAAATTTGACTCAGTCACTAAGGGGATAAATGTTTTTAGATTTATGTGAATATTCACAAGTTTTCTGTATGGTGCGAAATATATTCCACTACCTTGTTTAACAGTAAGATTAATATCAAGAATTTTTTTTTTTTTTTAATGAGAAAAATGAGTGAACCTTGAATTGAAAGGCTTGTTATTAATGTAGTGACCAAAGTTCTCTATTTCCTCTCGTGTACCCTACCAGAATATCAAAATGTCATCAATAAAACAGGCGTACCATATGATACTTGATTGAAAATTTACAGTCTCCATATAAAAATTGTTCATCCCATTTGAACATGACTATATTAGCCTGGGAAGGTGAAAATCTGTCTCTGATTCTAACTTCTTGTCTCTGTAAAAAATCCCTAATGTTCATGAATAGATGACTGGGATCATTGTCACCCCAATCATCTATATATTGTATTTTTGGGTATATATTTTTTGTGTTTTTAATTTTAGGTACCAGCTGACAATTAACCTCCAATTAGCCCATGACATGGGTCACATCCAAAGAGTGCATAGACATATCATATATATAGGGAGCTAGAAGTATCATGTTCAGACCATGAATAAGGCTTATTGCCAAAATGCAAAGGTCTGTCCCGATACCTATTTTATCTTGCTGACGAGCCAGGTACTGCTTCTGGATGTTTTTAATGGTGAAATACAAGAAAAGCTTTATATACTTACCTGGAATGATCTGTCACTGCTGGATTCCTCCTCTCTTGTACATATGTATCTTCAATATGTTTTGGTAAACAGCTAAAATGACAAAACTTGTGTCACTGTCCAAATATTTAGCGGACCCAACTAAAGGTGCTATTGATATGAAATTCTCAGCAGATGACGGTAACAACCAATGCAATCCAAACAGGCAAAGAAATCAAACCATAGATGTCTGTAAATTAAGTTATGAGAAATGACAGGGAAAGAGTATTGAACTCGCTGTCTGCAATTTTTTTAAATTCTCCGTACAAAAGGTGATGACAGCTTCAATACGTCTTCTGTATGGAGAAACTAGTCTCATGCATTGCTCAGGTGTGATTTTGGCCCATTCTTCCACACAAGCACTATTCACATCCTGAAGGTCCCGTGAGCTATTTCTTTGAACTCTGAGTTTTAGTTACTTCCATAAATTTTCTATTGGATTAAGGTCAAGTGATTGGCTGGGTCATTCTAGCAGCTTTATTTTTTATCTGAAACCAATTGAGAGTTTCCTTGGCTGTGTGTTTGGAATCACTGTATTGCTGAAAAAACAATGCAAAAATGCAGCAAAAAACATAGGTTCATTTTCTGCTGCAAAAACACTTAAAGAAGTGACATGCTCTATTTTCCAAAAACACAACCAAGTCACAAAACACGCAGTAAAAAAAAACAAACATGCGTGAACAGAGAATTCTGGTTTCTCATAGAATTTGCTGGTATTGCAAAATGCAGCTTAAAATTTGCATAAAAATCTGCAGCAAAATATGCTGCAAAACCCAACATGTGTGAACATAGCCTTATTTCAGCTTTAGCATCCTGGTAGATGGCAGCAGACTTTTATCAAGAATGTCTCAGTACATTTGTCCATTCATCCTTCTGTGATGACACAGCTTTTTTTTCTTAATTATGCCAGACATACTTTCTGATGGCCAGGAGCAATATACCTATATTTTATGTTGACTTTTTTTTTAACCTTTGTTCTTCTTTGGTTGCTCAACACAGACTATTGTTTAACAAGTAACAATACAGAGAAAAACAAGAGAGCACTCACCGGTCTAAAAAATCCTCCTTTATTTCATCTGTTAAAAATCCATAGCAGGGGGGTTGATGGTACACATTGTCCTTTAATGCGTACCACCAACCTCCTACTATGGCTATGGATTTTTAACTGATGAAATAAAGGAGGCTTTTTTAGACTGGTGAGTGCTCTCGTTTTTCTCCGTATTGTTGCTTGTTGTACTCACTTTTTGCACTTGGAGTAGCATCGGGTCTCCACAGGATGAGGTACCTCAGCTTAACTTAAATGACAACTGATTATAGACTCTATAACAGTACTTGGTGCTGGCTTTCACTTCTTCTTCCCAATTTACAGACTATTGTTTGTATAAATCTGAATGCTGATCATTTGAGGTGATATTGGTGATTGATGAATGTCTGTTATCTACATCTTTTATGAGCTTTTACAATGTATCGTCTGCCAAACAGGGACTCTTAACCAGGGCTGTGGAGTCAGTAAGTCAAACCTCTGACTCCGACTCCTCAATTTCCATGACTCCTACTCCCTCATACATGGCTCATGTTTAAGTGATAAATTTACTGTACAGATTCATCTCATGTAAAAGTCTAGACCCTTAGATCAGGAATAGGACAGACATTTATAGGACATTTCATAACTTTCCCAAATTCTTATGAAAAAATATTCCCCACTGCATTGAACTGCTGTACCCAATTTATTATATATTTTAGGAGTTGGAGTTAGTCCACCAAAATGGACACCGATTCCGACTCTACAGCCCTGCTCTGAACAATGAATGTTTGCTAAGATATGTTAAATACCATTGTAGGGTGTTTTACAGCCAACATTGGGGGGGGAGATGAGCTGTGGATATTCTAGCATCGTAAATTAATATCATGATCCCTGACCCTTGACCTGTGAATGATGGCTTGAAAGGACAAATGTGAACTACAAAAAGGGGTCTCTGCATCTGTTCAGGGTAGACATTACAGGATGAGAGCCTAAGGGACCACAGGCCTGGCTGGAAAGATACAGAACTGTTCCATTGATCATTGCTGAACTCTGAGATGATGTGAAGAATCCAAGTTGGGACAATCAGGTCACCTGGCCACATATCTCACGACTCTAATCCCGGCAGGCCAGCGGAAGGGTGAGACTGTGTAATTTTGCACCATCTTGTGTATTTGCTGGGACTGTCTTATGTTATTAATTGCTGGTGGTTCAATAAATTATTGCCACACTGTTTACCATCACCCTGTGTTGTCCGAGTAGTGTTCTGCCCACGGAAGACTCCGTGTCTTCACACCTTCCTTCAATTATATGAAGTTTACCGTTTGACAGCCCCACATCATGCTGTTCCCACTTCCAAACTTCACTATTGGTATGGTGTTTTTAGGGTGATATGCAGTGCCCTTTGGCCTCCAAACATGGTGTGTATTATGGTATCCAAAGAGTTCAATTTTTAGTCTCATCTGACAAGACTATATTTTTCCAGTATTTCACATTCTTGTCTAAATGTTGTTGAACAAACGTTAACGCACTTGAACATGCTTTTTGTTCAGCAATGGAGTCTTGCGTGGCAAGTGTGCATACAAGCCATGGAGGTTGAATGCATTACTTATAGTTTTCTTTGAAACAATTGTACCTACTGATTCCAGGTCTTTCTGTGGCTCTCAGGTAACCCTTTCTTTAGGGCAATTTTTTGGATAATTTTCACTCCTCTGTCTAAAATTGTCTAAAACCTGGTTGTGGCCGGTTTATGGTGAAATTATGTTCTTTCAACTACCGGATAATTGCCTCAACAGTACTCACTAAAACCTTCAGCAGTTTAGAAATTCTTCTGTTACCAATGCAATCAGTATGTTTTGCAATAATAAGGCTGCAAAAGTCTTGAGACAGCTCACTGGTTTTACCCATCAAGATGCTTCCTTTGTGGAATTCTGGTGGGAATTTGTCAATAGCACCTTTAGATATATATCTACTTAGAAAATTGGTGACGTGTTTAATACTTATTTCACCCGCAGTATAATAATGTGAAATATTAACTGCACATTAGATATTGATTTTTATTGTTATTTGAATTAAATAATTTAGTAACTGCATATATTTTTAATTCTAATATACTGTATTTTTCAGACTGTAAAGCACACCTAATCATAAGACGCATAGAAAGTTTAGACAGCAGAAAAAAGGAAAAACATTTTTTCTACTAATTAAATCTTAACTGATGGTGTTAAGTGTAGTACTGGTGTGTGTACTCGTGTGTGACGACAAATTAAAATCTGGCCACTTGTAGGTGGAGGGGTGTGAACTACTCTTAATTATGCCAGAGGTACTATTCTTTTGTTCAGTAAGTCAAGGGACATGAGCCGTTGTTTCATGCAAGACTGTCCGGTGCACCTTTTTGTATGCTAATTGGTGGAATATCGTCGCCTGGCGGTGTACTAGACTGCATCATTTGGAGGATAATAATGCAGTCTAATTAAACAATTGAACAATGAAGGAATAGCCATGACCACCCCCCCCATTCTTGTAAGGCAATGACCTGCTATGGAAGCTGACAGTTATAAAAAGGGTCTAGTCCTGTCACCGGTGTGATTCCACAGGACTTCAGCCTAGGGACCATGGTTCCAGCTGCTGGATTACAGAACTCCTCCACTGCCCAACACAGAGCCCACAAATTAATTTGGATAATCCAGGTTGGGACAATTCGGTCACCTGGCCACATAGCTCGCTGTGCTCGGTCAGCTTCCTAAGCTTGCCACTACCTCCTCTTTGTAGATGCCCACCAAAAGAGGGGGCTTCTGGTTGGAGTAATTGGTCAGGTGGAAGGTTTTTCAGCTGCTCACTCAGGATGTGCAGCCTCTGTGCAGGTCCAGGTACCTTTCTCTCCTGCTCTGCACCAATCAGATAAGCATAAGGCTGAAGGAGAGAGGGAACTTATCTCAGTGATCAGGAAGGACACTATCTCAGCGTTCGCCACTGTCACAGTAAGCTGTCTCAAGTCAATAAGATACACTTTTTTCTTGCTAAAAGTGTGTCTTAAAGTCCAACAAATATGGTAAGTTCTAAAGTAATTTCCCTTTCTCATTTAATTGTATGACTGTTTGTTGTATGTTTTTGTACAATTTGTCAATAACATATATAGATTCTCCCTGTCTGAGTTAATTTTGATGGTCAACAAAATACGATTTTCCAATAATTAATTCTTCACACTCTTGGTATGTTAATGGCTCCCTGTGTGGGATTATTGATGTTTAAAGGGGTTGTCTAAGTAGTGGACAAACATTTTTATATGTTTTATCCTGTTAAAAGGAATCTGTCACCACTTTGGAGTTATCAGACCTCTACTATGGGCATATAGGGTATAGAAAAGTAAATCTAAACATACCTGTATGGCCCATGGTAGAGGTCGGAATGCAGAGATATATAGTTTTATCTCCTTGGTTTTTCACAGGCTTGGCGTCCCACGGACGCCAAGCTATCCCCGCCCATCTGCTTATTATTCCACCAATTCCCCACTTATATTCACGTTTACCATATTTACCCCCCTCCCCGCAAGTCACAGGTCCCTGTGATGTGCACTTTCTTCCCTCACCTCCCGGCACATGGAGCGCGCTTTGTTTCCTCTTGGGCCCGTTTGGCTGAGCACAGTGCCACAGTGCTGTATTGCGCAGGTGCCGGGGAGGCACTGTGGACTCCCCGGCGCCTGCGCAATAGAACACTGCGGCACTGTGCTCAGCCAAACGGGCCCGGGAGAAAACAAAGCGCACTCCCTGTGAGCCACACTTTGCTCATGCACAGGGAGGGGAGGGAAAAAAGCGCACGTCACAGGGACCTGTGACGTACAGGGAGGGGGGGGGAGATATGGTAAACGTGGACATAGATGGGGAATTGGTGGAATAATAAGCAGATGGACGGGGATAGCTTGGCGTCCGGGGGACACCAAACCTGTGAAAAACCAAGGAGATAAAACTACATTTCTCTGCATTCAGACCTCTACCATGGGACATACAGGTATGTATAGATTTACTTTTCTATTCCCTGTATGCCCGTAGTAGAGGTCTGATAACTCCAAAGTGGTGCCAGATTCCCTTTAAAATAAAAACAATTCTTGACAGGAGAATTTCACCTTTTACCATGTGAGATAGGAGATCATCTGAATTCCGGCGTAAAACTCTGTTTATTTTGTTTGTTAACAAAGAGACAACAAGTGAGATACTCAGCAGGCTGTCTGATGCAAATACATTTTGATAATATTTACATAGGCAATGCAAAATATACACAATCAGATATGAGAGGCAGTTAAAACTAATACTCGCTGCCGACTATAGATAATATTCTAAGCATACTGTGATTCAAAAGATACGGTTACTGTTTCTACACATCTCAGAATGTCAATTGTTTCTGACCGCAAAGATACCATCTGTCTACTTTTCAGTCATGCTATGATCTTTTGGTAAACATATTTATAATTTATATATAACTAAGGTTTTAAATCTCTAGTATTGAACACATTGAATATATTCATAATGGATAAATAATATTCTTTTAACACCTTATCATAATTCTAACAATAATTTGTATGTAAAGCGCTGCAGAATATGATGGCGCTATATAAAAATAACGATTATTATTATTATAATCTTGCAATGCTGGTGGCATTCCAGCGGTATCAGCATGTGTCTTCCCGGGGCTCATGTTAAGTTGTTACGCCATGTGAGCCCTGCGCTCAATCATCGCTGGCATCACTTTTAACAATGACAAATATGAGGAATGACAAAGGGTTGTCCTAGAAGTGGGCAACTCATTTAAGAAGGTACAATTTTCAGGTAAAACATTTCCAACATTCTGAACATGAAAATGGCTTCTCCCCTGTGTGACTAGAAAGAGATGATTTCTTCATAAAACATTTTCCACATTCTAAACTAATATGGGATGGGGAATACATGACCAGAAAAAAATATGCAGTATAAGAATTCTTTTGAGAACCTGCTATTAGAAATGGAAATAAAGAACAAAAACAACAAATTCTGAATGAAAATAGAAGAGCAAGAGAAACCGACTACAAACTAAAATGTGTCTATACAAATACACAGAGCATGAGAAACAAACAAGGAGAATTGGAGCTGCTAACAAAGGAAGAGAGATATGATGTCATAGACATCACTGAAAGTTGGTGGGATGATACACATGAATGGAATACAGCGAGGACTCAGACTTTAAGGTTGGACATCAGAAAGGCAGATTTTAATGGAAGGTTCAATGACTCCATGTTCTAAAGGACAAATGTCCAATGAGGGGAGATTTTGCTAAATGAAATTCTCACTGCACAGTAACAATCCCGAAAAGAAGGAAGAATTGGAAGCATTTAAAGAGACCAGGATGGATATACACAGAACTGAAACACTTGTTAAAAAGGAAAAAAGAAGTGTATATTAAATGGAAAGAGGGGGGCATATTTAAAGAAGAATGTAATGCTGTTTGCAGGTAATGCAGAGCAAGAATTAGAAGAGTTAAAGCCAGTAATGAAGTGAGGCTTGCAAGGGAGACCAAAATCAATAAAAATGGATTTTGGGGGGGATGTCAAAAGCAAAAGAAAAGTCAGATGCTATAGAATTTTTACAGGATGAACAGGGTGAATTGGTCAAAAATTACATTGAGAAGGCTGTCTTCTTTAAGAAAGAAATTGCAACATCAACTGATCTTCATGGTGCTATCGAAGGAATACAAGAATCCACATTATCTATAAACAGAAAGATGGTGAGTGTGAAGACCCGAGGGTCTTCCGTGGGCATAATACTACTCAGACAAGACAGGGTGAGGGTAAAACAGTGTGGCAATATTTTATTGAACCACTAAACAGACAATAAACATATAGAACAGTCTGAGAAAATATCCGAGATGGTGCAAAATTACAGTCTCACCCTTCTGCTGGCCTTTCAAGATTAGAGCAGCTGCGACTTTGGGACTTCCAGCGTCAACTACCTCAACTAGTGGCCCCTCACTTTTGGCGGGTCCCCACAGAGAAGAGGTAGCGGTAAGCTTATGAAGCTGACAGTCCATCGAGGTACAAGGCCAGGAGACCCGAGGGTCCCACCCTGGCCTCTCCGAGAGTTTCTATTGGGCCAGATGACAGGCTGGTCCCAATCTGGCTTCTCCGAATGTCTCCATGGTTTCCAGGCGATGGAGGGTCCCACCTGGCAACCCCAAACAAAATAGCCACAGTGCCAGGTGACCTCATTGTAGCAACCCTGATACCTAGTTGTATCCATGAATTCTCTGATGGTCAATGAAGCCGATCTGTATCCTTCCAGTCAGAACTATATACTTTTAGGCTGGAAACCTATTGTGTCCCTATTGTGTAGAATCCAAATCTGAGGATGCTATCCATCTTCTGTCCCGAGGAAGGTCTCTCTGATTCTCCTTGATTCTCTTTGCAGCAGCATAGAAAACCCTTTTTATATTTACATATGTGGCTAAGGTTATTAGTCACAAGTTGGGGGGGGGAAGGTGCAGGGCTCACTCAGGTCTCACTGTTTGAGCTAATCCCTCTGCTCTTGTAAATAAACTAGCTGGGTTAGTACAATATTCAATTAGCATAGTAACAAACATCAGTGTCCCAAACACTGAGTCACTGTCCTTCTTGACCAACCCTCCCTCTAAACAAACTTGCTCTTCTCCAGTCCATTCTGAATGCAGCAGCCAGGGTCGTATTTCTATCAGGCCGCTTCACCGATGCCTCTACCCTGTGCCAGTCATTGCACTGGTTACCCATTTACTACAGAATACAATACAAACTCATCTCTCTCACCCACAAAGCTCTCCACAATTCTGCACCGCCCTTTATCTCTTCCCTCATTTCTGTCTATCACCCTTCCCGTGCCCTTCGTTCTGCAACTGATCTAAGACTAACATCCTCCTTAATCCGAACCTCGCTTACTCCGTCTCCAAGACTTCTCTCATGCTGCGCCAGTTTTCTGGAATGCACTACCTCAAACAATTTGACGAATATCTAGCCCCCATGTTTTAAACGTGATTTAAAAACACATCTGTTTAGACAAGCCTATGACCTCAGCTCACTAACATAACTCTCCCCTGTTCCCTCCTAAATGTTAGTCTTAATCTGCTCCTGCCTATTCCTCTGTCTCCACATCCTTCATGCACCCAATAGCACACAGTAACTGCACCTAGATACTGATACTGGCTGAAGGAAGACAATGTTTTATCTATTGTGTCCCCCTATTTCCATATAGATTGCAAGCTTGCGAGCAAGGCCCTCACTTCTCCTGTACTGTTGAATTATGATACATTGTATTGTTTTATTGTCTGTACATGTCCCTACTGAATTGTAAAGCGCTGTGAAATATGTTGGCGCTATATAAATAAAAATTATTGTTATTATTAACCAAACAAACACACACATTCAAAAGTCAAAGATAATATTGTATTTCTCCTGGCTTAACAAATCTTAACGTCTGGCTAATTAAGATTAGAAGCTGTGTCATCACAGTGAGGGAACACTTAGCTAAGTTATACGAATATAAATCTAGTTGTCCAGATAAATTACATCCTAGGGTATTAAAGAATTAGCAGAGGAAATTGCAGAACCACTAGCCAGAATCTTTGAAAAATCCTGGAGGAGACATCCCAGAAGATTGGAGAAGGGCAAATGTTGTTCCTATCTTCAAAAAAGAAAAGAAGATGGAGCCTGGAAATCACAGGCCAGTGAGCCTTACTTCTATACCAGCAAAGATCTTTGAACAAATAATTAAACAGCATGTATGCAAGTACTTGGATAAGAATACAGTAATTAACCAGAGCCAGCATGGCTTTGTAGCAACCAAGTCATGCCAGATTAATCTAATTTCCTACTATGATGAAATCACTGAGAAGCTGGATCAGGGAAATGCGGTAGATATAGTAAATCTCGACTGCAGCAAACCATTTGATAAAGTATCTCATACTATCCTTATTGAAAAATGACCAATTATGAGATTGACAAGGCTACAGTTAGGTGGATTCATAATTGGCTCAGTGATCTTACGCAAAGAGTGGTAATAAATGGTTGGTCATCCAATTGGAAGAGTGTTTCAAGTTGGGTACCACAAGGCTCTGTCCTGGCCCCAATGTTGTTCAACATTTTTATAAATGATCTAGATAAGGGAACTGAAGGTAAACTAATCAAATTTGCAGATGATGCAAAGCTAGGAGGGATAGCTAACACTACAGAAGACAGAGAAAGGATTCTGAAGGATCTAGATAAGTTTGAACAATGGACAGCGACTAATAAAATGGTAATTAACAGGGAGAAATGCAAGATCCAACATCTGGGCAAGAAAAAGGAAAATTACAGTTACAGATCTGGAGAAATAGAACTAAGCAACAGCCCTTTTTTAACACTTGAGTCAACATTTTGCTGCAGCAGCAAAAAAAGGCAAATACAGTTCTGGGATGTATTAAGAGAAGCATAGTCTAGATCACGTGAAGTAGTTATCACTCTGTACTCCTCCTTGGTCAGGCCTCATCTGGAATAGTGTCCAGCTCTGGGAACCACATTTTAAAAAAGACATTGAAAAACTGGAGCAAGTTCAAAGAAGAGCGACCAAAATGGCGAGAGGACTACAAACTATGTCCTATGAGGAAAGGTTAAAGGATTTAGGAATGTTTAGCTAGCAAAAAAGGCTAAGACGAGTCTTAATAGCGGTCTACAAATATGTGAAGGGATGTCAGAATGTAGCAGGAACATCCTTACACTCATTTGCACATGGAAACACGAGAAGCAATGGAATGAAACTGAAAGGGAGAGGATACTGACTAGATATTAGAAAAAACATTTTGACAGTGAGGGTGTTCAATGAGTGGAACAGGCTGCCACAAGAGATGGTGAGCTCTCCTTCAATGGAAGTCTTCAAAACAGAGTCTGGACAGACATCTGTCTGAGCTGGTTTAGTAAATCCTGCAATGAGCAGGAGGCTGGACACGATGACCCTGGAGGTCCCTTCCAACTCTAACATTCTATGATTTTATGAACAGGAAAACGGCTTTTTTCCTGTGTGGGTCCTCTGGTGTCTAACAAAATGCGATTTCTGGTTAAAACATTTCCCACATTCTAAACATGAAAAAGGCTTCTCTCCTGTGTGGGTTCTCTGGTGTATAACAAGATTCCATTTCTGGATAAAACATTTCCCACATTCTGAACATGAAAAAAGCTTCTTCCCTGTGTGGGTTCTCTGGTGCTTAACAAAATCTGATTTGTCGTTAAAACATGTCCCACATTCTGAACATGGAAAAGACTTCTTACCTGTGTGGGTTCTCTGGTGGCTATCAAGATGCGCTTTCTGGTTAAAACATTTTCCACATTCTGAACAAGAAAAAGGCTTTTCCCCTGTGTGGGTTCTCTGGTGCTTAATGAAATCTGACTTCTGGTTAAAACTTTTCCCACACTCTGAACATAAAAATGGCTTCTCCCCTGTGTGAGTTCTCTGGTGACTAACAAGGTGTGATTTGCATACAAAACATTTCCCACATTCTGAACATGAAAAAGGCTTCTCTCCTGTGTGAGTCCTCTGGTGACTAACAAGGTGTGATTTGCATACAAAACATTTCCCACATTCTGAACATGAAAAAGGCTTCTCCCCTGTGTGGGTTCTCTGGTGCTTAATGTAATCTGACTTCTGATTAAAACTTTTCCCACACTCTGAACATGAAAATGGCTTCTCCCCTGTGTGAGTTCTATGGTGACTAGCAAGGTGGGATTTGCATCCAAAACATTTCCCACATTCCAAACATGAAAAAGGCTTCTCTCCTGTGTGAGTTCTCTGGTGACTAACGAGGTGTAATTTGCATACAAAACATTTCCCACATTCTGAACATGAAAAAGGCTTCTCCCCTGTGTGGGTTCTCTGGTGACTAAGCAAATCTGATTTCTGGTTAAAACATTTCCCACATTCTGAACAGGAAAAAGGCTTCTCCCCCGTGTGGGTTCTCTGGTGCTTAACCAAAGCGGATTTTTGGTTAAAACATTTCCCACATTCTGAACAGTAAAAAGGCTTCTCCCCTGTGTGAGTTCTCTGGTGATTAACCAAAACTGATTTATGGTTAAAACATTTCCCACATTCTGAACATGAAAAAGGCTTCTCCCCTGTGTGAGTTCTCTGGTGTATGACAAGATTCCATTTCTGGGTAAAATATTTCCCACATTCTGAACATGAAAATGGCTTCTCCCCTGAGTGAATTCTCTGATGCTTAACAAGATCTGATTTCTGGTTAAAACATCTCCCACACCTGGAACAAGAAAATCTATTGTCCGCTGTGTGAATTTTTTGATGTTTAAGTAAAGACTTTTCGATGGGAAAACTATTTCCATATTCTGAACATAAAAATGGCTTCTTTGCTTTAGGAGTAGTTTGTTTTTTAATGCTTATTTTGTGACTTTGAATTTCCTTAGTAGTCGCTAATGAATCAGAAGACAGATCTTTGCTGTGAAGGGACGATGGTATATCTGGAGTAATGGCATTCACTTCAGTTGTATCCTGTGTGATATCAAGCTCATCACAACATGATGATGATGATGAAGATGTCAGCTGTCCCTCTGGTCTCCTGGCACAGACATCTGCTAAGAATAAAACCAATTGTTATTTTTTTTAATAAAATATCCTTGAATTTTATATTTTTGAACATTTCTACTTAAATTGTCCGTAGAAATGGCAAGTTATGTAAAAATATTGTATTATTCACCAAGACAATGACAGTTCACAGTCTAATAGACTGTGTCCAAAGAACATTTAGCAACCATGTATTTGGCATTGATGTAGTGAGAAGAACCCACTTAATTTACGGTGTGTGTCTCCTGGAGCACAATCTGGGCACTATGTGTTGGGTAATAAAATGGCAGATTTGCTATTTTCACTCTCCAACATCCATGGCGTGCTAATTTCCGGAAAGTGGCTGTGAAGTCAAATTCGTCACTACTCTATGGGGATTTCTACTGCTCTGGTTTTCTGCCATTTTGTTGTATTAGAACTTCAGCAATTGGTGTGTCCCATTTTCTCTGGGATCAGCTCCTGCGACGTCTGCTTCTCTCAGCAGACGGCATTGGTGATAGAGGAGAAGACAGAATCAAAAGCTCTGGGCAAGACGGGCTCCCTTCATCCCCTAAGATTAGGGTTGCTGGGACCAGTAGTACCATCCAGTCTGGCAGTATGTGCTGTCCGCTGAAGTAATCTGCTCCCTACTTCAGCCAATGGGAAAGCACCGCACCCTACTAAATCTCAAAGCATATTGCTAGAAGCTACCAGATGCAGCCTTGTTCTCCTCTGGTTCAGTCCTCTGTGCTCAGCTCCCGGCTTGAGTATTTGTTCCCTGTTGTGACCTCGGCCCGTTTACTGACTACTCTTGTGTCTTCTGAGTTTGTATTTTCTCTGCCCTCCTGGTAACGACCCGTCTACTTGATTATTCTTCTTCCCATCTCACTCCACAGAACATCAGGTAGCACCATGGCCCAAGTGTAGGGGTCTCTGAGTAAGTCCAGATCCATATGGAGGGGTTAAAAAAGTTAAAGGATGATGGGCAAAACTGTGACCAAACCCAATAACATAACTACTGAAATGATGAAGCTCAACTGTATTCTTCAGAAAAAAAAAGAGTAACTAGTGGTGAAACCTTTTTGGGGTAATTAAGAGTATGGGGCTCGGTGGCTCTTAGCAATGTAAACCATTGTAAGGGCCAATATTTTCTATCAGATGAGTTTTAAGAAGAAATATTAGACATTTAAAGAGAACTTTTTATAATACTGCAGAGCTGAGATGTCTTAAATTTAAATCTTGGGCATTTGGAAGAGGAAATGGAGACCTTTTTTAAAGACTACCAGGGAGTTACAGACTCACATAAGTGAGGCCGGCCGATCCCATCACAATCAAGCTATCATACAGAATGAACCTGTTAAAAAAAGACATAAAAAAATATGATACATCCTCAACAAGAACGTATGTTTGGGGGGAGAATGCCAACACTAAACCGGAGTTGCACTCATTTATGATAAACCATTGGAGCTACTATGAGTCCTGACCAAAAGAGTAAAGAAAGTATTAGCGCCCCCATTTCAGGAGAGATTGAGCAGTAATCTGAATTCCTTAGGATTGAAAACATAATGGAATTTATGACGTTGAGTGAATCCATGAAACCAGGGCTGGAGCCAACACATCTCCTGCAGGCGTGAATAAATGTATATTACAGCCATCAGCCACGCACAGCTTAGAGATATATCATCGCACAGGTGTAATGTTTTCTGTATAGTTTATCACAATCCTGTTTAAAGTTAGTTGGTTTAAAAAGAAATTGAAAAGTCAGGATAAAGGGAAACTCTGCTGTTATTGTACAGAAATTCACACTTGGCCTCACTGCACATTTAATATTTTCAATCATAAAAGTGAAGTTTGGCCAGAAAGACTGGACCTGGTCTTGTAGGGACCATATGAGGACATTCAGCGGCACAGAAAGGAGAGATATCAGGGATCTAGGAAGCCAACAGTATCATTACTCTCCGCTTTCTATTAGAGGCCCATCAGAATATTTTTCTGCAAGTGATTTTCTCACTTGTTAGCACATTCTGCATAAGCTGTCATTTGGCTTTGTATTTTATAGATATAGACAGGTAAGGGTCAGCGTCTCCTAATTCCAGGGGGTAGGTGGATCCTCCAGGTTGTAAGTTCTGTAGAAAAGGGCTTTCATTACCCAAAGTCATTTGAACAGTTTTGGGTGGATGAGAATGTTGTGATCTGGAAGCAAAATGGTGATCACACGATTGTGATATGGCCGGACTACACAACCGATAAAGCAGCCACAGCCGGTGACAGAGAAGAATCTGTGACTTCTCTGCATTTAGTGGTTACTACTCACCTGGGTAGTCATATGTAAGAATCTCCTCTTTACACCGCTCATCACCCCTCACATATGTCTCTGTAGTATTAATATGGGTCTGATCTTCACCCTGAAACAAATATTGTAAAAGTCACAGACAGATGGAGAAGTCCCATCTATGATCAGCTCTAATCCTGCCATCTCCACCGTTCTCATTACACAAATATAAAACATATAATACTGGTGGATAAAACAAGACTGAACACAAGACCTTCACAGCCGTCTACACATCATAGGGGAGATCTCATGACACCTTCTCTCCATCTACCTGATGATCCTGAGGAACATTGGGGTCTTCTTGTTTACAGTCCTGTGGAAGAAGAGGACGGGGACATCTCTCTGGTGTTGTCCTCTTACTGGATAGAGCTGGAGGAAACACATACAGGGACTGAATTCATTTTTTACACATAATTAGATAAGATAATTATAGGCTGTGTGTATTTAGTCCTGTCTATTACCTGGTGATGTGAAGGGCTGGGGAACCTCCATCATGACGTCTTTGTACAGATCTTTGTATCCTTCTAAATACTCCCACTCCTCCATGGAGAAATAGACAGCGACATCCTGACACCTTATAGGAACCTGACACATACAATGATACAGTCATCCCCCGATCCCTTCATAGCAGTATAATGTCCCAGCATTCCCAGCAGTGTCACCTCTCCAGTCAGCAGCTCAATCATCTTGTAGGCGAGTTCTAGGATCTTCTGGTCATTGATGTCCTCATGTATCAGGGGGTGAGATGGAGGTCCTGTGATTGGGCTCAGGGGTCTTCCCCATCCCTCAGACACAGGGTCCTGACAGCGCTCACTAGAGGTCTTCTTCACTATTCTGTAATCCTGGTTATAGAGAGACACAGTAATAAATCTCACTCCAGACATTTCCAGAGTCCTCACCTCTCCAGTTCTGTCCATCTGTTATTCCCATATATAAGAATGATGTAATGTGACGTCATCAGAATCTCTCACCTCTCCAGTAAGCCGGAAGAGGATCTCTAGGGTGAGGTGTAATATCCTCTCCGCCATCTTGTCTCTGTCCATATCCATCCTTAATAGGTGATTCAGAAAAATTCTCTTAATATAGAAGATCTTCACTGAGAGGATCCGATATTGTAGAGACCTGAATGAGAAGAAGATGAGCCGATGTAACATCATAAAGAATTCTGTGTATTAATACAATTACTGGAGACAATAAGGGAAATATATCAGGAGATAGAATGTGACATCGGCATGTACGTCATTAGGGGCGCATGGAAGTGACATCATCCTCTCCTGTCGCTTCCAGAAAAAAAGACACCACGCGGCGAGGGAGCGGAGTGAAGGGGAGTATAATGTTTTTTTTTTAAATCAGCGAGTACATGGAGCCCTTGGCCATAATACTACATGTAAGAGGATGGGCTGTGCATTACGCTACATGTACAGACTATGGGCTGTGCATTACGCTACATGTACAGACTATGGGCTGTGCATTACGCTACATGTACGGACTATGGGCTGTGCATTACACTACATGTACGGACTATGGGCTGTGCATTAAGCTACATGTACAGACTATGGGCTGTGCATTATACTACATGGATGACTATGGGCTGTGCATTATACTACATGTACGGACTATGGGCTGTGCATTACGCTACATGTACGGACTATGGGCTGTGCATTACGCTACATGTACGGACTATGGGCTGTGCATTACGCTACATGTACAGACTATGGGCTGTGCATTACGCTACATGTACAGACTATGGGCTGTGCATTACGCTACATGTACAGACTATGGGCTGTGCATTACGCTACATGTACGGACTATGGGCTGTGCATTACGCTACATGTACGGACTATGGGCTGTGCATTACGCTACATGTACGGACTATGGGCTGTGCGTTATACTAGATGTATGGACTATGGGCTGTGCATTATACTACATGTACGGACTATGGGCTGTGCATTACGCTACATGTACGGACTATGGGCTGTGCATTACGCTACATGTACGGACTATGGGCTGTGCATTACACTACATGTATGGACTATGGGCTGTGCATTATACTACATGTATGGGCTGTGCATTACGCTACATGTACGGACTATGGGCTGTGCATTATACTACATGTATGGACTATGGGCTGTGCATTACGCTACATGTACAGACTATGGGCTGTGCATTACGCTACATGTACAGACTATGGGCTGTGCATTACGCTACATGTACAGACTATGGGCTGTGCATTACGCTACATGTACAGACTATGGGCTGTGCATTATACTACATGTATGGGCTGTGCATTACGCTACATGTACGGACTATGGGCTGTGCATTATACTACATGTACGGACTATGGGCTGTGCATTATACTACATGTACGGACTATGGGCTGTGCATTACGCTACATGTACGGACTATGGGCTGTGCATTACGCTACATGTACGGACTATGGGCTGTGCATTACGCTACATGTACGGACTATGGGCTGTGCATTATACTACATGTACGGACTATGGGCTGTGCATTACACTACATGTACGGACTATGGGCTGTGCATTATACTACATGGATGACTATGGGCTGTGAATTATACTACATGTACGGACTATGGGCTGTGCATTACGCTACATGTACGGACTATGGGCTGTGCATTATACTACATGGATGACTATGGGCTGTGAATTATACTACATGTACGGACTATGGGCTGTGCATTACGCTACATGTACGGACTATGGGCTGTGCATTACGCTACATGTACAGACTATGGGCTGTGCATTATACTACATGTATGGGCTGTGCATTACGCTACATGTACGGACTATGGGCTGTGCATTATACTACATGTATGGACTATGGGCTGTGCATTACGCTACATGTACGGACTATGGGCTGTGCATTACGCTACATGTACGGACTATGGGCTGTGCATTACGCTACATGTACGGACTATGGGCTGTGCATTATACTACATGTACGGACTATGGGCTGTGCATTACACTACATGTACAGACTATGGGCTGTGCATTACGCTACATGTACGGACTATGGGCTGTGCATTACGCTACATGTACGGACTATGGGCTGTGCATTACGCTACATGTACGGACTATGGGCTGTGCATTACGCTACATGTACAGACTATGGGCTGTGCATTACGCTACATGTACAGACTATGGGCTGTGCATTACGCTACATGTACAGACTATGGGCTGTGCATTACGCTACATGTACGGACTATGGGCTGTGCATTACGCTACATGTACGGACTATGGGCTGTGCATTACGCTACATGTACGGACTATGGGCTGTGCGTTATACTAGATGTATGGACTATGGGCTGTGCATTATACTACATGTACGGACTATGGGCTGTGCATTACGCTACATGTACGGACTATGGGCTGTGCATTACGCTACATGTACGGACTATGGGCTGTGCATTACACTACATGTATGGACTATGGGCTGTGCATTATACTACATGTATGGGCTGTGCATTACGCTACATGTACGGACTATGGGCTGTGCATTATACTACATGTATGGACTATGGGCTGTGCATTACGCTACATGTACAGACTATGGGCTGTGCATTACGCTACATGTACAGACTATGGGCTGTGCATTACGCTACATGTACAGACTATGGGCTGTGCATTACGCTACATGTACGGACTATGGGCTGTGCATTACACTACATGTACGGACTATGGGCTGTGCATTACGCTACATGTACAGACTATGGGCTGTGCATTACGCTACATGTACGGACTATGGGCTGTGCATTACGCTACATGTACGGACTATGGGCTGTGCATTACGCTACATGTACGGACTATGGGCTGTGCGTTATACTAGATGTATGGACTATGGGCTGTGCATTATACTACATGTACGGACTATGGGCTGTGCATTACGCTACATGTACGGACTATGGGCTGTGCATTACGCTACATGTACGGACTATGGGCTGTGCGTTATACTACATGTACGGACTATGGGCTGTGCATTATACTACATGTACGGACTATGGGCTGTGCATTACGCTACATGTACGGACTATGGGCTGTGCATTACGCTACATGTACGGACTATGGGCTGTGCATTACACTACATGTATGGACTATGGGCTGTGCATTATACTACATGTATGGGCTGTGCATTACGCTACATGTACGGACTATGGGCTGTGCATTATACTACATGTATGGACTATGGGCTGTGCATTACGCTACATGTACAGACTATGGGCTGTGCATTACGCTACATGTACAGACTATGGGCTGTGCATTACGCTACATGTACAGACTATGGGCTGTGCATTACGCTACATGTACAGACTATGGGCTGTGCATTACGCTACATGTACGGACTATGGGCTGTGCATTATACTGTATGGATGACTATGGGCTGTGCATTATACTACATGGATGACTATAGGCTGTGCATTATACTGTATGGAGGATTATGGGGAGTGCATTATACTTCTGTTATGGGGCCCCATTACTTCTATGTTTGCCCCTGGTGAGTGTAATAGTTTATTTTTTTTCTATACACTAAAGAACAGAGGCAGAACGGAGGACATATATCAGGATGGGGCCTAGGATAAGGGACATACATATACAGTGGGTACGGAAAGTATTCAGACCCCTTTAAAGTGTTCACTCTTTGTTTCATTGCAGCCATTTGGTAAATTCTAAAAAGTTCATTTTTTTCTCATTAACCCCTTTACAACCCAAGGTGGTTTGCACGTTAATGACCAGGCCAATTTTTACAATTCTGACCACTGTCACTTTATGAGGCAATTACTCTGGAACGCTTCAACGGATCCCCCTGATTCTGAGATTGTTTTTTCGTGACATATTGTACTTCATGATTGTGGTAAAATTTCTTCGATATCACTTGCGTTTATTTGTGAAAAAAATGGAAATTTGGTGAAAATTTTGAAAATTTTTCAATTTTCAAAATTTGAATTTTCATGCCCTTAAATCAGAGAGATATGTCACACAAAATAGTTAATAAATAACATTTCCCACATGTCTACTTTACATCTGCACAATTTTGAAACCAAAATGTATTTATTTTTATTATGGAGCTATAACGGTTAAAAGTTGACCAGCGATTTCTCATTTTTCCAACAAAATTTACAAAACCATTTTTTTAGGGACCACATCACATTTGAAGTAAATTTGAGTGGTCTTTATGCCAGAAAATACCCAAAAGTGACACCATTCTAAAAACTGCACCCCTCAAGGTGCTCAAAACCACATTCAAGAACTTTATTAACCCTTCATGTGCTTCACATGAATTTTTGGAATGTGGAAGAAAAAAATTAACATTTAACTTCTTTCACAAAAATGTTACTTTAGACCCAATTTTTTTTATTTTCGCAAGGGTAATAGGAAAAAATAGACCCCAAAATTTGTTGTGCAATTTCCCCCATATGTGGGGAAAAACCACCGTTTTGGCTCATGGCAGGAAGGGAAGGAGTGCCATTTGACTTTTTGAATGTAAAATTTGCTTGAATAATTAGCGGACGCCATGTTGCATTTGGAGAGCCCCTGATGTGCCTAAACAGTGGAAACCCCCCACAAGTGACACCATTTTGGAAACTAGACCCCTCATGGAACTTATCTAGATGTGTGGTGAGCACCCTGAACCCCCAAGTGCTTTACAGAAGTTTATAACATGGAGCCGTGAAAATAAAAAAATCAAACTTTTTCCCCAAAAATTATGTTTTAACCCCATTTTTTTATTTTCACAAGGTTAAGAGGAGAAAATGGACCCCAAAAACTTTTCTGCAATTTCTCCTGAGTACACCAATACCCCATATGTGGGGAAAATACAGTGTTTGGGCGCACGACAGAGTTCAGAAGGGAAGGAGCAGTGCGTGTCCTTTTGAACGCAAAATTGGCTGGAATTGAGAGCGGATGCCTAAATAGTAGGGTGCCTAAATAGTGGAAACCCCCCACAAGTGACCCCATTTTGGCAACTACACCCCTCAAGGGGTATAGTGAACATTTTGAACCCAGAGGTACGACAGAATTTGATAACATTAGGTCATCATATTGAATAAGTTGTCATTAGTCTTGAGCGCAAGGAATTGTTTTTTTTTAAAAAAAAAATTATGCCGTTTCGCATGTGGTAAAATTGATAAGGCAGCTTTATTCTTCGGGTCAGTACGTTTACAGCGGTACCACATTTATATCGTTTTTCTATGTTTTGGCGCTTTTACACAATAAAAACTATTTTATAGAAATAACATTTTTTTGCATTGCTTTATTCTGAGAGCTATAACTTTTTTATTTTTCAGCTGATGGAGCTGTATGGTGGCTTATTTTTTGTGGGACAAGATGACCTTTTCAGCGGTACCATTATTATTTATATTCGTCTTTTCGATCGTGTGTTATTCCAATTTTTGTTTTTGCAGCATGATGATAAAGCATTGTTTTTTGCTTAGTTTTTTATTTATTTTTTCTACCGTGTTCACTAAAGGGGTTAACTAGTGGGACAGTTTTATAGGTCAGGTCGTTCCGGACGCGGCGATACCAAATATGTGAACTTTTATGTTTGTTTTTTTTCATAATAATATTTATTGATAGGGACATTATATTTTTATTTTTGGAGGATTCTTTTTTGATTTTTTAAAATATTTTACAAAATTTTTTTTTTTTTTTCATTTTTTAAACACTTTTTTTTACTTTTATACTATTTCCCACTATGGGACTTTCACTTTTTTTACTCTGATCGCCTGTATAGCATAGGGATGGACATACATACTGCATAAGGGGCATAAAGGGGGCATTACACTTTGTGGAGGCATCATACATCCTGCATAAGGGGTATAATGGGGGCATTACACTGTGTGGGAGCATCATACACACTGCATAAGGGGCATAATGGGGGCATTACACTGTGTGGGGGCATCATACATCCTGCATAAGGGGCATAATGAGGGCATTACACTGTGTGGGAGCATAATACATACTGCATAAGGGGCATAATGGGGGCATTACACTGTGTGAGGAAATCATACATCCTGCATAAGGGGCATAATGGGGGCATTACACTGTGTGGGGGCATCATACATCCTGCATAAGGGGCATAATGGGGGCATTACACTGTGTGAGGACATCATACATCCTGCATAAGGGGCATAATGGGGGCATTACACTGTGTGGGGGCATCATACATCCTTCATAAGGGGCATGATGGGGGCATTACACTGTGTGGGGGCATCATACATCCTGCATAAGGGGCATAATGGGGGCATTACACTGTGTGGGGGCATCATACATCCTGCATAAGGGGCATAATGGGGGCATTACACTGTGTGAGGACATCATACATCCTGCATAAGGGGCATAATGGAGACATTACACTGTGTGGGGGCATCATACATCCTGCATAAGGGGCATAATGGGGGCATTACACTGTGTGGGGGGCATCATACATCCTGCATAAGGGGCATAATGGAAACATTACACTGTGTGGGGGCATCATACATCCTGCATAAGGGGCATAATGGGGGCATTACACTGTGTGGGGGCATCATACATACTGCATAAGGGGCATAATGGGGGCATTACACTGTGTGGGGGCATCATACATCCTGCTTAAGGGGCATAATGGGGGCATTACACTGTGGGGGCATCATACATCCTACATAAGGGGCATAATGGGGGCATTACACTGTGTGGGGGGCATCATACATACTGCATAAGGGGATAATGGGGGCATTACACTGTGTGGGGGGCATCATACATACTGCATAAGGGGCATAATGGGGGCATTATACTGTGTGGGGGCATCATACATACTGCATAAGGGGATAATGGGGGCATTACACTGTGTGGGGGGCATCATACATCCTGCATAAGGGGCATAATGAGGGCATTACACTGTGTGGGAGCATCATACATACTGCATAAGGGGCATAATGGAGGCATTACACTGTGTGAGGACATCATACATCCTGCATAAGGGGCATAATGGGGGCATTACACTGTGTGAGGACATCATACATCCTGCATAAGGGGCATAATGGGGGCATTACACTGTGTGGGGGCATCATACATCCTGCATAAGGGGCATAATGGGGGCATTATACTGTGTGAGGACATCATACATCCTGCATAAGGGGCATAATGGGGGCATTACACTGTGTGGGGGCATCATACATCCTGCATAAGGGGCATAATGGGGGCATTACACTGTGGGGGCATCATACATCCAGCATAAGGGGCATAATGGGGGCATTATACTGTGTGAGGACATCATACATCCTGCATAAGGGGCATAATGGGGGCATTACACTGTGTGGGAGCATCATACATCCTGCATAAGGGGCATAATGGGGGCATTATACTGTGTGAGGACATCATACATCCTGCATAAGGGGCATAATGGGGGCATTACACTGTGTGGGAGCATCATACATCCTGCATAAGGGGCATAATGAGACCATTACACTGTGTGAGGACATCATACATCCTGCATAAGGGGCATAATGGGGGCATCATACATCCTGCATAAGGGGAATAATGGGGGCATTACACGGTGTGGGGGCATCATACATCCTGCATAAGGGGCATAACACTGTGTGAGGACATCATACATCCTGCATAAGGGCATAATGGGGGCATTACACTGTGTGGGGGCATCATACATACTGCATAAGGGGCATAATGAGACCATTACACTGTGTGAGGACATCATACATCCTGCATAAGGGGCATAATGGGGGCATCATACATCCTGCATAAGGGGCATAATGGGGGCATTACACGGTGTGGGGGCATCATACATCCTGCATAAGGGGCATAACACTGTGTGAGGACATCATACATCCTGCATAAGGGCATAATGGGGGCATTACACTGTGTGGGGGCATCATACATCCTACATAAGGGGCATGATGGGAGCATTACACTGCGTGGGGGCATCATACATCCTGCATAAGGGGCATAATGGGGGCATTACACTGTGCGGGGGCATCATACATCCTGCATAGGGGGCATAATGGGGGCATTACACTGTGTGGGGGCATCATACATACTGCATAAGGGGCATAATGGGGGCATTACACAGTGTGGGGGCATCATACATCCTGCATAAGGGGCATAATGGGGGCATTACACTGTGGGGGCATCATACATCCTGCATAAGGGGCATAATGGGGGCATTACACTGTGGGGGCATCATACATCCTACATAAGGGGCATAATGGGGGCATTACACTGTGTGGGGACATCATACATACTGCATAAGGGGCATAATGGGGGCATCATACATCCTGCATAAGGGGCATAATGGGGGCATTACACGGTGTGAGGACATCATACATCCTGCATAAGGGGCATAATGGGGGCATTACACTGTGTGGGGGCATCATACATCCTACATAAGGGGCATGATGGGAGCATTACACTGTGTGGGGGCATCATACATCCTGCATAAGGGGCATAATGGGGGCATTACACTGTGTGGGGGCATCATACATCCTGCATAAGGGGCATAATGGGGGCATTACACTGTGTGGGGGCATCATACATCCTGCATAAGGGGCATAATGGGGGCATTACACTGTGTGGGGGCATCATACATCCTGCATAAGGGGCATAATGGGGGCATTACACTGTGTGGGGGCATCATACATCCTGCATAAGGGGCATAATGGGGGCATTACACTGTGTGGGGGCATCATACATCCTGCATAGGGGGCATAATGGGGGCATTACACTGTGTGGGGGCATCATACATACTGCATAAGGGGCATAATGGGGGCATTACACAGTGTGGGGGCATCATACATCCTGCATAAGGGGCATAATGGGGGCATTACACTGTGTGGGGGCATCATACATCCTGCATAAGGGGCATAATGGGGGCATTACACTGTGGGGGCATCATACATCCAGCATAAGGGGCATAATGAGGGCATTACACTGTGTGGGAGCATCATACATACTGCATAAGGGGCATAATGAGAGCATTACACTGTGTGAGGACATCATACATCCTGCATAAGGGGCATAATGGGGGCATCATACATCCTGCATAAGGGGCATAATGGGGGCATTACACTGTGGGGGCATCATACATCCTACATAAGGGGCATAATGGGTGCATTACACTGTGGGGGCATCATACATCCTACATAAGGGGCATAATGGGGGCATTACACTGTGTGGGGACATCATACATACTGCATAAGGGGCATAATGGGGGCATCATACATCCTGCATAAGGGGCATAATGGGGGCATTACACGGTGTGGGGGCATCATACATCCTGCATAAGGGGCATAACACTGTGTGAGGACATCATACATCCTGCATAAGGGGCATAATGGGGGCATTACACTGTGTGGGGGCATCATACATCCTACATAAGGGGCATGATGGGAGCATTACACTGTGTGGGGGCATCATACATCCTGCATAAGGGGCATAATGGGGGCATTACACTGTGTGGGGGCATCATACATCCTGAATAAGGGGCATAATGGGGGCATTACACTGTGTGGGGGCATCATACATCCTGCATAAGGGGCATAATGGGGGCATTACACTGTGTGGGGGCATCATACATCCTGCATAAGGGGCATAATGGGGGCATTACACTGTGTGGGGGCATCATACATACTGCATAAGGGGCATGATGGGGGCATTACACTGTGTGGGGGGCATCATACATCCTGCATAAGGGGCATAATACACACTGTATAAGGGGCATAATGGGGGCATTACACTGTATGGGGGCATCATACATCCTGAATAAGGGGCATAATGGGGGCATTACACTGTGGGGGCATCATACATCCTACATAAGGGGCATAATGGGGGCATTACACTGTGGGGGCATCATACATCCTGCATAAGGGGCATAATGGGGGCATTACACTGTGTGGGAGCATCATACATACTGCATAAGGGGCATAATGAGAGCAATACACTGTGTGAGGACATCATACATCCTGCATAAGGGGCATAATGGGGGCATTACACTGTGTGGGGGCATCATACATCCTACATAAGGGGCATGATGGGGGCATTACACTGTGTGGGGGCATCATACATACTGCATAAGGGGATAATGGGGGCATTACACTGTGTGGGGGGCATCATACATCCTGCATAAGGGGCATAATGAGTGCATTACACTGTGTGGGAGCATCATACATACTGCATAAGGGGCATAATGGAGGCATTACACTGTGTGAGGACATCATACATCCTGCATAAGGGGCATAATGGGGGCATTACACTGTGGGGGCATCATACATCCTGTATAAGGGGCATAATGGGGGCATTACACTGTGTGGGGGCATCATACATCCTGCATAAGGGGCATAATGGGGGCATTATACTGTGTGAGGACATCATACATCCTGCATAAGGGGCATAATGGGGGCATTACACTGTGTGGGGGCATCATACATCCAGCATAAGGGGCATAATGAGGGCATTACACTGTGTGAGGACATCATACATCCTGCATAAGGGGCATAATGGGGGCATCATACATCCTGCATAAGGGGCATAATGGGGGCATTACACGGTGTGGGGGCATCATACATCCTGCATAAGGGGCATAACACTGTGTGAGGACATCATACATCCTGCATAAGGGCATAATGGGGGCATTACACTGCGTGGGGGCATCATACATCCTGCATAAGAGGCATGATGGGAGCATTACACTGTGTGGGGGCATCATACATCCTACATAAGGGGCATAATGGGGACATTACACTGTGGGGGCATCATACATCCTACATAAGGGGCATGATGAGGGCATTATACTGTGTGGGGGGCATCACACATCCTGCATAAGGGGCATAATGGGGACATTACACTGTGTGGGGGCATCATACACACTGTATAAGGGGCATAATGGGGGCATTACACTGTGGGGGCATCATACATCCTGAATAAGGGGCATAATGGGGGCATTACACTGTGGGGGCATCATACATCCTACATAAGGGGCATAATGGGGGCATTACACTGTGGGGGCATCATACATCCTGCATAAGGGGCATAATGAGAGGATTACACTGTGTGAGGACATCATACATCCTGCATAAGGGGCATAATGGGGGCATTACACTGTGTGGGGGCATCATACATCCTACATAAGGGGCATGATGGGAGCATTACACTGCGTGGGGGCATCATACATCCTGCATAAGGGGCATAATGGGGGCATTACACTGTGTGGGGGCATCATACATCCTGCATAGGGGGCATAATGGGGGCATTACACTGTGTGGGGGCATCATACATACTGCATAAGGGGCACAATGGGGGCATTACACAGTGTGGGGGCATCATACATCCTGCATAAGGGGCATAATGGGGGCATTACACTGTGGGGGCATCATACATCCTGCATAAGGGGCATAATGGGGGCATTACACTGTGGGGGCATCATACATCCTACATAAGGGGCATAATGGGGGCATTACACTGTGTGGGGACATCATACATACTGCATAAGGGGCATAATGGGGGCATCATACATCCTGCATAAGGGGCATAATGGGGGCATTACACGGTGTGGGGGCATCATACATCCTGCATAAGGGGCATAACACTGTGTGAGGACATCATACATCCTGCATAAGGGGCATAATGGGCATTACACTGTGTGGGGGCATCATACATCCTACATAAGGGGCATGATGGGAGCATTACACTGTGTGGGGGCATCATACATCCTGCATAAGGGGCATAATGGGGGCATTACACTGTGTGGGGGCATCATACATCCTGCATAAGGGGCATAATGGGGGCATTACACTGTGTGGGGGCATCATACATCCTGCATAAGGGGCATAATGGGGGCATTACACTGTGTGGGGGCATCATAAATCCTGCATAAGGGGCATAATGGGGGCATTACACTGTGTGGGGGCATCATACATACTGCATAAGGGGCATAATGGGGGCATTACACTGTGTGGGGGGCATCATACATCCTGCATAAGGGGCATAATACACACTGTATAAGGGGCATAATGGGGGCATTACACTGTGTGGGGGCATCATACATCCTGAATAAGGGGCATAATGGGGGCATTACACTGTGGGGGCATCATACATCCTGAATAAGGGGCATAATGGGGGCATTACACTGTGGGGGCATCATACATCCTACATAAGGGGCATAATGGGGGCATTACACTGTGGGGGCATCATACATCCTGCATAAGGGGCATAATGGGGGCATTACACTGTGTGGGAGCATCATACATACTGCATAAGGGGCATAATGAGAGCATTACACTGTGTGAGGACATCATACATCCTGCATAAGGGGCATAATGGGGGCATTACACTGTGTGGGGGCATCATACATCCTACATAAGGGGCATGATGGGGTCATTACACTGTGTGGGGGCATCATACATACTGCATAAGGGGATAATGGGGGCATTACACTGTGTGGGGGGCATCATACATCCTGCATAAGGGGCATAATGAGTGCATTACACTGTGTGGGAGCATCATACATACTGCATAAGGGGCATAATGGAGGCATTACACTGTGTGAGGACATCATACATCCTGCATAAGGGGCATAATGGGGGCATTACACTGTGTGAGGACATCATACATCCTGCATAAGGGGCATAATGGGGGCATTACACTGTGGGGGCATCATACATCCTGCATAAGGGGCATAATGGGGGCATTACACTGTGTGGGGGCATCATACATCCTGCATAAGGGGCATAATGGGGGCATTATACTGTGTGAGGACATCATACATCCTGCATAAGGGGCATAATGGGGGCATTACACTGTGTGGGGGCATCATACATCCAGCATAAGGGGCATAATGAGGGCATTACACTGTGTGGGACCATCATACATACTGCATAAGGGGCATAATGAGAGCATTACACTGTGTGAGGACATCATACATCCTGCATAAGGGGCATAATGGGGGCATCATACATCCTGCATAAGGGGCATAATGGGGGCATTACACGGTGTGGGGGCATCATACATCCTGCATAAGGGGCATAACACTGTGTGAGGACATCATACATCCTGCATAAGGGCATAATGGGGGCATTACACTGTGTGGGGGCATCATACATCCTACATAAGGGGCATGATGGGAGCATTACACTGCGTGGGGGCATCATACATCCTGCATAAGGGGCATGATGGGAGCATTACACTGTGTGGGGGCATCATACATCCTGCATAAGGGGCATGATGGGAGCATTACACTGTGTGGGGGCATCATACATCCTACATAAGGGGCATAATGGGGACATTACACTGTGGGGGCATCATACATCCTACATAAGGGGCATAATGGGGACATTACACTGTGTGGGGGGCATCATACATCCTACATAAGGGGCATGATGTGGGCATTACACTGTGTGGGGGGCATCATACATCCTGCATAAGGGGCATAATGGGGACATTACACTGTGTGGGGGCATCATACACACTGTATAAGGGGCATAATGGGGGCATTACACTGTGGGGGCATCATACATCCTGAATAAGGGGCATAATGGGGGCATTACACTGTGGGGGCATCATACATCCTACATAAGGGGCATAATGGGGGCATCATACATCCTGCATAAGGGGCATAATGAGAGCATTACACTGTGTGAGGACATCATACATCCTGCATAAGGGGCATAATGGGGGCATTACACTGTGTGGGGGCATCATACATCCTACATAAGGGGCATGATGGGGGCAATACACTGTGTGGGGGCATCATACATTCTGCATAAGGGGATAATGGGGGCATTACACTGTGTGGGGGGCATCATACATCCTGCATAAGGGGCATAATGAGGGCATTACACTGTGTGGGAGCATCATACATCCTGCATAAGGGGCATAATGGAGGCATTACACTGTGTGAGGACATCATACATCCTGCATAAGGGGCATAATGGGGGCATTACACTGTGTGAGGACATCATACATCCTGCATAAGGGGCATAATGGGGGCATTACACTGTGGGGGCATCATACATCCTGCATAAGGGGCATAATGGGGGCATTACACTGTGGGGGCATCATACATCCTGCATAGGGGGCATAATGGGGGCATTACACTGTGTGGGGGCATCATACATACTGCATAAGGGGCATAATGGGGGCATTACACAGTGTGGGGGCATCATACATCCTGCATAAGGGGCATAATGGGGGCATTACACTGTGGGGGCATCATACATCCTACATAAGGGGCATAATGGGGGCATTACACTGTGTGGGGACATCATACATACTGCATAAGGGGCATAATGGGGGCATCATACATCCTGCATAAGGGGCATAATGGGGGCATTACACGGTGTGGGGGCATCATACATCCTGCATAAGGGGCATAACACTGTGTGAGGACATCATACATCCTGCATAAGGGGCATAATGAGGGCATTACACTGTGTGGGGGCATCATACATCCTACATAAGGGGCATGATGGGAGCATTACACTGTGTGGGGGCATCATACATCCTGCATAAGGGGCATAATGGGGGCATTACACTGTGTGGGGGCATCATACATCCTGCATAAGTGGCATAATGGGGGCATTACACTGTGTGGGGGCATCATACATCCTGCATAAGGGGCATAATGGGGGCATTACACTGTGTGGGGGCATCATACATCCTGCATAAGGGGCATAATGGGGGCATTACACTGTGTGGGGGCATCATACATACTGCATAAGGGGCATAATGGGGGCATTACACTGTGTGGGGGGCATCATACATCCTGCATAAGGGGCATAATACACACTGTATAAGGGGCATAATGGGGGCATTACACTGTGTGGGGGCATCATACATCCTGAATAAGGGGCATAATGGGGTCATTACACTGTGGGGGCATCATACATCCTACATAAGGGGCATAATGGGGGCATTACACTGTGGGGGCATCATACATCCTGCATAAGGGGCATAATGGGGGCATTACACTGTGTGGGAGCATCATACATACTGCATAAGGGGCATAATGAGAGCATTACACTGTGTGAGGACATCATACATCCTGCATAAGGGGCATAATGGGGGCATTACACTGTGTGGGGGCATCATACATCCTACATAAGGGGCATGATGGGGGCATTACACTGTGTGGGGGCATCATACATACTGCATAAGGGGATAATGGGGGCATTACACTGTGTGGGGGGCATCATACATCCTGCATAAGGGGCATAATGAGTGCATTACACTGTGTGGGAGCATCATACATACTGCATAAGGGGCATAATGGAGGCATTACACTGTGTGAGGACATCATACATCCTGCATAAGGGGCATAATGGGGGCATTACACTGTGTGAGGACATCATACATCCTGCATAAGGGGCATAATGGGGGCATTACACTGTGTGGGCATCATACATCCTGCATAAGGGGCATAATGGGGGCATTACACTGTGTGGGGGCATCATACATCCTGCATAAGGGGCATAATGGGGGCATTATACTGTGTGAGGACATCATACATCCTGCATAAGGGGCATAATGGGGGCATTACACTGTGTGGGGGCATCATACATCCAGCATAAGGGGCATAATGAGGGCATTACACTGTGTGGGACCATCATACATACTGCATAAGGGGCATAATGAGAGCATTACACTGTGTGAGGACATCATACATCCTGCATAAGGGGCATAATGGGGGCATCATACATCCTGCATAAGGGGCATAATGGGGGCATTACACGGTGTGGGGGCATCATACATCCTGCATAAGGGGCATAACACTGTGTGAGGACATCATACATCCTGCATAAGGGCATAATGGGGGCATTACACTGTGTGGGGGCATCATACATCCTACATAAGGGGCATGATGGGAGCATTACACTGCGTGGGGGCATCATACATCCTGCATAAGGGGCATGATGGGAGCATTACACTGTGTGGGGGCATCATACATCCTACATAAGGGGCATAATGGGGACATTACACTGTGGGGGCATCATACATCCTACATAAGGGGCATGATGTGGGCATTACACTGTGTGGGGGGCATCATACATCCTGCATAAGGGGCATAATGGGGACATTACACTGTGTGGGGGCATCATACACACTGTATAAGGGGCATAATGGGGGCATTACACTGTGGGGGCATCATACATCCTGAATAAGGGGCATAATGGGGGCATTACACTGTGGGGGCATCATACATCCTACATAAGGGGCATAATGGGGGCATTACACTGTGGGGGCATCATACATCCTGCATAAGGGGCATAATGAGAGCATTACACTGTGTGAGGACATCATACATCCTGCATAAGGGGCATAATGGGGCATTACACTGTGTGGGGGCATCATACATCCTACATAAGGGGCATGATGGGGGCATTACACTGTGTGGGAGCATCATACATCCTGCATAAGGGGCATAATGGGGGCATTACACTGTGTGGGGGGCATCATACATCCTGCATAAGGGGCATAATGAGGGCATTACACTGTGTGGGAGCATCATACATACTGCATAAGGGGCATAATGGAGGCATTACACTGTGTGAGGACATCATACATCCTGCATAAGGGGCATAATGGGGGCATTACACTGTGTGAGGACATCATACATCCTGCATAAGGGGCATAATGGGGGCATTACACTGTGGGGGCATCATACATCCTGCATAAGGGGCATAATGGGGGCATTACACTGTGTGGGGGCATCATACATCCTGCATAAGGGGCATAATGGGGGCATTATACTGTGTGAGGACATCATATATCCTGCATAAGGGGCATAATGGGGGCATTACACAGTGTGGGGGCATCATACATCCAGCATAAGGGGCATAATGAGGGCATTACACTGTGTGGGAGCATCATACATACTGCATAAGGGGCATAATGAGAGCATTACACTGTGTGAGGACATCATACATCCTGCATCAGGGGCATAATGGGGGCATCATACATCCTGCATAAGGGGCATAATGGGGGCATTACACGGTGTGGGGGCATCATACATCCTGCATAAGGGGCATAACACTGTGTGAGGACATCATACATCCTGCATAAGGGCATAATGGGGGCATTACACTGTGTGGGCGCATCATACATCCTACATAAGGGGCATGATGGGAGCATTACACTGCGTGGGGGCATCATACATCCTGCATAAGGGGCATAATGGGGGCATTACACTGTGTGGGGGCATCATACATCCTGCATAGGGGGCATAATGGGGGCATTACACTGTGTGGGGGCATCATACATACTGCATAAGGGACATAATGGGGGCATTACACAGTGTGGGGGCATCATACATCCTGCATAAGGGGCATAATGGGGGCATTACACTGTGGGGGCATCATACATCCTGCATAAGGGGCATAATGGGGGCATTACACTGTGGGGGCATCATACATCCTACATAAGGGGCATAATGGGGGCATTACACTGTGTGGGGACATCATACATACTGCATAAGGGGCATAATGGGGGCATCTTACATCCTGCATAAGGGGCATAATGGGGGCATTACACTGTGTGGGGGGCATCATACATCCTGCATAAGGGGCATAATACACACTGTATAAGGGGCATAATGGGGGCATTACACTGTGTGGGGGCATCATACATCCTGAATAAGGGGCATAATGGGGTCATTACACTGTGGGGGCATCATACATCCTACATAAGGGGCATAATGGGGGCATTACACTGTGGGGGCATCATACATCCTGCATAAGGGGCATAATGGGGGCATTACACTGTGTGGGAGCATCATACATACTGCATAAGGGGCATAATGAGAGCATTACACTGTGTGAGGACATCATACATCCTGCATAAGGGGCATAATGGGGGCATTACACTGTGTGGGGGCATCATACATCCTACATAAGGGGCATGATGGGGGCATTACACTGTGTGGGGGCATCATACATACTGCATAAGGGGATAATGGGGGCATTACACTGTGTGGGGGCATCATACATCCTGCATAAGGGGCATAATGAGTGCATTACACTGTGTGGGAGCATCATACATACTGCATAAGGGGCATAATGGAGGCATTACACTGTGTGAGGACATCATACATCCTGCATAAGGGGCATAATGGGGGCATTACACTGTGTGAGGACATCATACATCCTGCATAAGGGGCATAATGGGGGCATTACACTGTGGGGGCATCATACATCCTGCATAAGGGGCATAATGGGGGCATTATACTGTGTGGGGGCATCATACATCCTGCATAAGGGGCATAATGGGGGCATTATACTGTGTGAGGACATCATACATCCTGCATAAGGGGCATAATGGGGGCATTACACTGTGTGGGGGCATCATACATCCAGCATAAGGGGCATAATGAGGGCATTACACTGTGTGGGACCATCATACATACTGCATAAGGGGCATAATGAGAGCATTACACTGTGTGAGGACATCATACATCCTGCATAAGGGGCATAATGGGGGCATCATACATCCTGCATAAGGGGCATAATGGGGGCATTACACGGTGTGGGGGCATCATACATCCTGCATAAGGGGCATAACACTGTGTGAGGACATCATACATCCTGCATAAGGGCATAATGGGGGCATTACACTGTGTGGGGGCATCATACATCCTACATAAGGGGCATGATGGGAGCATTACACTGCGTGGGGGCATCATACATCCTGCATAAGGGGCATGATGGGAGCATTACACTGTGTGGGGGCATCATACATCCTACATAAGGGGCATAATGGGGACATTACACTGTGGGGGCATCATACATCCTACATAAGGGGCATGATGTGGGCATTACACTGTGTGGGGGGCATCATACATCCTGCATAAGGGGCATAATGGGGACATTACACTGTGTGGGGGCATCATACACACTGTATAAGGGGCATAATGGGGGCATTACACTGTGGGGGCATCATACATCCTGAATAAGGGGCATAATGGGGGCATTACACTGTGGGGGCATCATACATCCTACATAAGGGGCATAATGGGGGCATTACACTGTGGGGGCATCATACATCCTGCATAAGGGGCATAATGAGAGCATTACACTGTGTGAGGACATCATACATCCTGCATAAGGGGCATAATGGGGCATTACACTGTGTGGGGGCATCATACATCCTACATAAAGGGCATGATGGGGGCATTACACTGTGTGGGAGCATCATACATCCTGCATAAGGGGCATAATGGGGGCATTACACTGTGTGGGGGGCATCATACATCCTGCATAAGGGGCATAATGAGGGCATTACACTGTGTGGGAGCATCATACATACTGCATAAGGGGCATAATGGAGGCATTACACTGTGTGAGGACATCATACATCCTGCATAAGGGGCATAATGGGGGCATTACACTGTGTGAGGACATCATACATCCTGCATAAGGGGCATAATGGGGGCATTACACTGTGGGGGCATCATACATCCTGCATAAGGGGCATAATGGGGGCATTATACTGTGTGGGGGCATCATACATCCTGCATAAGGGGCATAATGGGGGCATTATACTGTGTGAGGACATCATACATCCTGCATAAGGGGCATAATGGAGGCATTACACTGTGTGGGGGCATCATACATCCAGCATAAGGGGCATAATGAGGGCATTACACTGTGTGGGACCATCATACATACTGCATAAGGGGCATAATGAGAGCATTACACTGTGTGAGGACATCATACATCCTGCATAAGGGGCATAATGGGGGCATCATACATCCTGCATAAGGGGCATAATGGGGGCATTACACGGTGTGGGGGCATCATACATCCTGCATAAGGGGCATAACACTGTGTGAGGACATCATACATCCTGCATAAGGGCATAATGGGGGCATTACACTGTGTGGGGGCATCATACATCCTACATAAGGGGCATGATGGGAGCATTACACTGCGTGGGGGCATCATACATCCTGCATAAGGGGCATGATGGGAGCATTACACTGTGTGGGGGCATCATACATCCTACATAAGGGGCATAATGGGGACATTACACTGTGGGGGCATCATACATCCTACATAAGGGGCATGATGTGGGCATTACACTGTGTGGGGGGCATCATACATCCTGCATAAGGGGCATAATGGGGACATTACACTGTGTGGGGGCATCATACACACTGTATAAGGGGCATAATGGGGGCATTACACTGTGGGGGCATCATACATCCTGAATAAGGGGCATAATGGGGGCATTACACTGTGGGGGCATCATACATCCTACATAAGGGGCATAATGGGGGCATTACACTGTGGGGGCATCATACATCCTGCATAAGGGGCATAATGAGAGCATTACACTGTGTGAGGACATCATACATCCTGCATAAGGGGCATTATGGGGCATTACACTGTGTGGGGGCATCATACATCCTACATAAGGGGCATGATGGGGGCATTACACTGTGTGGGAGCATCATACATCCTGCATAAGGGGCATAATGGGGGCATTACACTGTGTGGGGGGCATCATACATCCTGCATAAGGGGCATAATGAGGGCATTACACTGTGTGGGAGCATCATACATACTGCATAAGGGGCATAATGGAGGCATTACACTGTGTGAGGACATCATACATCCTGCATAAGGGGCATAATGGGGGCATTACACTGTGTGAGGACATCATACATCCTGCATAAGGGGCATAATGGGGGCATTACACTGTGGGGGCATCATACATCCTGCATAAGGGGCATAATGGGGGCATTACACTGTGTGGGGGCATCATACATCCTGCATAAGGGGCATAATGGGGGCATTATACTGTGTGAGGACATCATACATCCTGCATAAGGGGCATAATGGGGGCATTACACAGTGTGGGGGCATCATACATCCAGCATAAGGGGCATAATGAGGGCATTACACTGTGTGGGAGCATCATACATACTGCATAAGGGGCATAATGAGAGCATTACACTGTGTGAGGACATCATACATCCTGCATCAGGGGCATAATGGGGGCATCATACATCCTGCATAAGGGGCATAATGGGGGCATTACACGGTGTGGGGGCATCATACATCCTGCATAAGGGGCATAACACTGTGTGAGGACATCATACATCCTGCATAAGGGCATAATGGGGGCATTACACTGTGTGGGGGCATCATACATCCTACATAAGGGGCATGATGGGAGCATTACACTGCGTGGGGGCATCATACATCCTGCATAAGGGGCATAATGGGGGCATTACACTGTGTGGGGGCATCATACATCCTGCATAGGGGGCATAATGGGGGCATTACACTGTGTGGGGGCATCATACATACTGCATAAGGGACATAATGGGGGCATTACACAGTGTGGGGGCATCATACATCCTGCATAAGGGGCATAATGGGGGCATTACACTGTGGGGGCATCATACATCCTGCATAAGGGGCATAATGGGGGCATTACACTGTGGGGGCATCATACATCCTACATAAGGGGCATAATGGGGGCATTACACTGTGTGGGGACATCATACATACTGCATAAGGGGCATAATGGGGGCATCTTACATCCTGCATAAGGGGCATAATGGGGGCATTACACGGTGTGGGGGCATCATACATCCTGCATAAGGGGCATAACACTGTGTGAGGACATCATACATCCTGCATAAGGGGCATAATGGGGGCATTACACTGTGTGGGGGCATCATACATCCTACATAAGGGGCATGATGGGAGCATTACACTGTGGGGGCATCATACATCCTACATAAGGGGCATGATGTGGGCATTACACTGTGTGGGGGGCATCATACATCCTGCATAAGGGGCATAATGGGGGCATTACACTGTGTGGGGGCATCATACATCCTGCATAAGGGGCATAATGGGAGCATTACACTGTGGGGGCATCATACATCCTACATAAGGGGCATAATTGGGTCATTACACTGTGTGGGTGCATCATACATCCTGTATAAGGGGATAATGGGGGCATTACATGGTGTGGGCATCATACATCCTGCATAAGGGGCATAATGGGGGCATTACACTGTGGGGGCATCATACATCCTACATAAGGGGCATGATGTGGGCATTACACTGTGTGGGGGGCATCATACATCCTGCATAAGGGGCATAATGAGGGCATTACACTGTGTGGGGGCATCATACATCCTGCATAAGGGGCATAATGGGGGCATTACACTGTGTGGGGGCATCATACATCCTGCATAAGGGGCATAATGGGGGCATTACACTGTGTGGGGCATCATACATACTGTACAAGGGGCATAATGGGGGCATTACACTGTGTGAGGACATCATACATCCTGCATAAGGGGCATAATGGGGGCATTACACTGTGTGGGGGCATCATACATCCTGCATAAGGGGCATAATGGGGGCATTACACTGTGTGGGGGCATCGTACATCCTGCATAAGGGGTGTAATGGGGGCATTACACTGTGTGGGGACATCATACATCCTGCATAAGGGGCATAATGGGGCATTACACTGTGTGGGGGGGATCATACATACTGCATAAGGGGAGTAATGGGGGCATTACACTGTGTGGGGCATCATACATCCTGCATAAGGGGGATAATGGGGGCATTACACTGTGTGGGGGGGATCATACATAATGCATAAGGGGCGTAATGGGGGCATTACACTGTGTGGGGCATCATACATCCGGCATAAGGGGGGCATTACACTGTGTGGGGGCATCATACACACTGTATAAGGGGCATAATGGGGGCATTACACTGTGTGGGGGCATCATACACAGTGTATAAGGGGCATAATGGGGGCATTACACTGTGTGGGGGCATCATACATCCTGAATAAGGGGCATAATGGGGGCATTACACTGTGGGGGCATCATACATCCTACATAAGGGGCATAATGGGGGCATTACACTGTGTGGGGGCATCATACATCCTGCATAAGGGGCATAATGGGGGCATTACACTGTGTGGGGGCATCATACATCCTGCATAAGGGGCATAATGGGGGCATTACACTGTGTGGGGGCATCATACATCCTGCATAAGGGGCATAATGGGAGCATTACACTGTGGGGGCATCATACATCCTACATAAGGGGCATAATGGGGGCATTACACTGTGTGGGGGGCATCATACATCCTGCATAAGGGGCATAATGAGGGCATTACACTGTGTGGGGGCATCATACATCCTGCATAAGGGGCATAATGGGGGCATTATACTGTGTGGGGGCATCATACATCCTGCATAAGGGGCATAATGGGGGCATTACACTGTGTGGGGCATCATACATACTGTACAAGGGGCATAATGGGGGCATTACACTGTGTGAGGACATCATACATCCTGCATAAGGGGCATAATGGGGGCATTACACTGTGTGGGGGCATCATACATCCTGCATAAGGGGCATAATGGGGGCATTACACTGTGTGGGGGCATCATACATCCTGCATAAGGGGTGTAATGGGGGCATTACACTGTGTGGGGACATCATACATCCTGCATAAGGGGCATAATGGGGCATTACACTGTGTGGGGCATCATACATCCTGCATAAGGGGCATAATGGGGGCATTACACTGTGTGGGGGGGATCATACATAATGCATAAGGGGCGTAATGGGGGCATTACACTGTGTGGGGCATCATACATCCTGCATAAGGGGCATAATGGGGGCATTACACTGTGTGGGGCATCATACATCCTGCATAAGGGGCATAAGGGGGGCATTACACTGTGTGGGGCATCATACATCCTGTATAAGGGGCATAATGGGGGCATTACACTGTGTGGGGGCATCATACATCCTGCATAAGGGGCATAATGGGGGCATTACACTGTGTGGGGGCATCATACATCCTGCATAAGGGGCATAATGGGGGCATTACACTGTGGGGGCATCATACATCCTACATAAGGGGCATGATGTGGGCATTACACTGTGTGGGGGCATCATACATACTGCATAAGGGGCATTACACTGTGTGGGGGCATCATACATCCTGCATAAGGGGTGTAATGGGGGCATTACACTGTGTGGGGGATCATACATACTGCATAAGGGGTGTAATGGGGGCATTACACTGTGTGGGGCATCATACATCCCGCATAAGGGGCATAATGGGGGCATTACACTGTGTGGGGGCATCATACATCCCGCATAAGGGGCATAATGGGGGCATTACACTGTGTGGGGGGCATCATACATACTACATAAGGGGCATAATGGGGGCATTACACTGTGTGGGGGGCATCATACATCCCGCATAAGGGGCATAATGGGGGCATTACACTGTGTGGGGGCATCATACATACTGCATAAGGGGCATAATGGGGGTATTACACTGTGTGGGGGGCATCATACATCCTGCATAAGGGGCATAATGGGGGCATTACACTGTGTGGGGGCATCATACATACTGCATAAGGGGCATAATGGGGGCATTACACTGTGTGGGGGGCATCATACATCCTGCATAAGGGGCATTACACTGTGGGGGGCATCATACATCCTGCATAAGGGGCATAATGGGGCATTACACTGTGTGGGGGGGATCATACATAATGCATAAGGGGCGTAATGGGGGCATTACACTGGGTGGGGCATCATACATCCTGCATAAGGGGCATAATGGGGGCATTACACTGTGTGGGGGCATCATACACACTGTATAAGGGGCATAATGGGGGCATTACACTGTGTGGGGGCATCATACACACTGTATAAGGGGCATAATGGGGGCATTACACTGTGTGGGGGCATCATACATCCTGAATAAGGGGCATAATGGGGGCATTACACTGTGGGGCCATCATACATCCTACATAAGGGGCATAATGGGGGCATGACACTGTGTGGGGGCATCATACATCCTGCATAAGGGGCATAATGGGGACATTACACTGTGTGGGGGCATCATACACACTGTATAAGGGGCATAATGGGGGCATTACACTGTGGGGGCATCATACATCCTGAATAAGGGGCATAATGGGGGCATTACACTGTGGGGGCATCATACATCCTACATAAGGGGCATAATGGGGGCATCATACATCCTGCATAAGGGGCATAATGAGAGCATTACACTGTGTGAGGACATCATACATCCTGCATAAGGGGCATAATGGGGGCATTACACTGTGTGGGGGCATCATACATCCTACATAAGGGGCATGATGGGGGCAATACACTGTGTGGGGGCATCATACATTCTGCATAAGGGGATAATGGGGGCATTACACTGTGTGGGGGGCATCATACATCCTGCATAAGGGGCATAATGAGGGCATTACACTGTGTGGGAGCATCATACATCCTGCATAAGGGGCATAATGGAGGCATTACACTGTGTGAGGACATCATACATCCTGCATAAGGGGCATAATGGGGGCATTACACTGTGTGGGGGATCATACATACTGCATAAGGGGTGTAATGGGGGCATTACACTGTGGGGGCATCATACATCCTGAATAAGGGGCATAATGGGGGCATTACACTGTGGGGGCATCATACATCCTACATAAGGGGCATAATGGGGGCATTACACTGTGGGGGCATCATACATCCTGCATAAGGGGCATAATGAGAGCATTACACTGTGTGAGGACATCATACATCCTGCATAAGGGGCATTATGGGGCATTACACTGTGTGGGGGCATCATACATCCTACATAAGGGGCATGATGGGGGCATTACACTGTGTGGGAGCATCATACATCCTGCATAAGGGGCATAATGGGGGCATTACACTGTGTGGGGGGCATCATACATCCTGCATAAGGGGCATAATGAGGGCATTACACTGTGTGGGAGCATCATACATACTGCATAAGGGGCATAATGGAGGCATTACACTGTGTGAGGACATCATACATCCTGCATAAGGGGCATAATGGGGGCATTACACTGTGTGAGGACATCATACATCCTGCATAAGGGGCATAATGGGGGCATTACACTGTGGGGGCATCATACATCCTGCATAAGGGGCATAATGGGGGCATTACACTGTGTGGGGGCATCATACATCCTGCATAAGGGGCATAATGGGGGCATTATACTGTGTGAGGACATCATACATCCTGCATAAGGGGCATAATGGGGGCATTACACAGTGTGGGGGCATCATACATCCAGCATAAGGGGCATAATGAGGGCATTACACTGTGTGGGAGCATCATACATACTGCATAAGGGGCATAATGAGAGCATTACACTGTGTGAGGACATCATACATCCTGCATCAGGGGCATAATGGGGGCATCATACATCCTGCATAAGGGGCATAATGGGGGCATTACACGGTGTGGGGGCATCATACATCCTGCATAAGGGGCATAACACTGTGTGAGGACATCATACATCCTGCATAAGGGCATAATGGGGGCATTACACTGTGTGGGGGCATCATACATCCTACATAAGGGGCATGATGGGAGCATTACACTGCGTGGGGGCATCATACATCCTGCATAAGGGGCATAATGGGGGCATTACACTGTGTGGGGGCATCATACATCCTGCATAGGGGGCATAATGGGGGCATTACACTGTGTGGGGGCATCATACATACTGCATAAGGGACATAATGGGGGCATTACACAGTGTGGGGGCATCATACATCCTGCATAAGGGGCATAATGGGGGCATTACACTGTGGGGGCATCATACATCCTGCATAAGGGGCATAATGGGGGCATCATACATCCTACATAAGGGGCATGATGTGGGCATTACACTGTGTGGGGACATCATACATACTGCATAAGGGGCATAATGGGGGCATCTTACATCCTGCATAAGGGGCATAATGGGGGCATTACACGGTGTGGGGGCATCATACATCCTGCATAAGGGGCATAACACTGTGTGAGGACATCATACATCCTGCATAAGGGGCATAATGGGGGCATTACACTGTGTGGGGGCATCATACATCCTACATAAGGGGCATGATGGGAGCATTACACTGTGGGGGCATCATACATCCTACATAAGGGGCATGATGTGGGCATTACACTGTGTGGGGGGCATCATACATCCTGCATAAGGGGCATAATGGGGGCATTACACTGTGTGGGGGCATCATACATCCTGCATAAGGGGCATAATGGGGGCATTACACTGTGTGGGGGCATCATACATCCTGCATAAGGGGTGTAATGGGGGCATTACACTGTGTGGGGACATCATACATCCTGCATAAGGGGCATAATGGGGCATTACACTGTGTGGGGCATCATACATCCTGCATAAGGGGCATAATGGGGGCATTACACTGTGTGGGGGGGATCATACATAATGCATAAGGGGCGTAATGGGGGCATTACACTGTGTGGGGCATCATACATCCTGCATAAGGGGCATAATGGGGGCATTACACTGTGTGGGGCATCATACATCCTGCATAAGGGGCATAATGGGGGCATTACACTGTGTGGGGCATCATACATCCTGCATAAGGGGCATAATGGGGGCATTACACTGTGTGGGGCATCATACATCCTGCATAAGGGGCATAATGGGGGCATTACACTGTGTGGGGGCATCATACATCCTGCATAAGGGGCATAATGGGGGCATTACACTGTGTGGGGGCATCATACATCCTGCATAAGGGGCATAATGGGGGCATTACACTGTGGGGGCATCATACATCCTACATAAGGGGCATGATGTGGGCATTACACTGTGTGGGGGCATCATACATACTGCATAAGGGGCATAACACTGTGTGAGGACATCATACATCCTGCATAAGGGCATAATGGGGGCATTACACTGTGTGAGGGCATCATACATCCTACATAAGGGGCATGATGGGAGCATTACACTGCGTGGGGGCATCATACATCCTGCATAAGGGGCATGATGGGAGCATTACACTGTGTGGGGGCATCATACATCCTACATAAGGGGCATAATGGGGACATTACACTGTGGGGGCATCATACATCCTACATAAGGGGCATGATGTGGGCATTACACTGTGTGGGGGGCATCATACATCCTGCATAAGGGGCATAATGGGGACATTACACTGTGTGGGGGCATCATACACACTGTATAAGGGGCATAATGGGGGCATTACACTGTGGGGGCATCATACATCCTGAATAAGGGGCATAATGGGGGCATTACACTGTGGGGGCATCATACATCCTACATAAGGGGCATAATGGGGGCATTACACTGTGGGGGCATCATACATCCTGCATAAGGGGCATAATGAGAGCATTACACTGTGTGAGGACATCATACATCCTGCATAAGGGGCATTATGGGGCATTACACTGTGTGGGGGCATCATACATCCTACATAAGGGGCATGATGGGGGCATTACACTGTGTGGGAGCATCATACATCCTGCATAAGGGGCATAATGGGGGCATTACACTGTGTGGGGGGCATCATACATCCTGCATAAGGGGCATAATGAGGGCATTACACTGTGTGGGAGCATCATACATACTGCATAAGGGGCATAATGGAGGCATTACACTGTGTGAGGACATCATACATCCTGCATAAGGGGCATAATGGGGGCATTACACTGTGTGAGGACATCATACATCCTGCATAAGGGGCATAATGGGGGCATTACACTGTGGGGGCATCATACATCCTGCATAAGGGGCATAATGGGGGCATTACACTGTGTGGGGGCATCATACATCCTGCATAAGGGGCATAATGGGGGCATTATACTGTGTGAGGACATCATACATCCTGCATAAGGGGCATAATGGGGGCATTACACAGTGTGGGGGCATCATACATACAGCATAAGGGGCATAATGAGGGCATTACACTGTGTGGGAGCATCATACATACTGCATAAGGGGCATAATGAGAGCATTACACTGTGTGAGGACATCATACATCCTGCATCAGGGGCATAATGGGGGCATCATACATCCTGCATAAGGGGCATAATGGGGGCATTACACGGTGTGGGGGCATCATACATCCTGCATAAGGGGCATAACACTGTGTGAGGACATCATACATCCTGCATAAGGGCATAATGGGGGCATTACACTGTGTGGGGGCATCATACATCCTACATAAGGGGCATGATGGGAGCATTACACTGCGTGGGGGCATCATACATCCTGCATAAGGGGCATAATGGGGGCATTACACTGTGTGGGGGCATCATACATCCTGCATAGGGGGCATAATGGGGGCATTACACTGTGTGGGGGCATCATACATACTGCATAAGGGACATAATGGGGGCATTACACAGTGTGGGGGCATCATACATCCTGCATAAGGGGCATAATGGGGGCATTACACTGTGGGGGCATCATACATCCTGCATAAGGGGCATAATGGGGGCATCATACATCCTACATAAGGGGCATGATGTGGGCATTACACTGTGTGGGGACATCATACATACTGCATAAGGGGCATAATGGGGGCATCTTACATCCTGCATAAGGGGCATAATGGGGGCATTACACGGTGTGGGGGCATCATACATCCTGCATAAGGGGCATAACACTGTGTGAGGACATCATACATCCTGCATAAGGGGCATAATGGGGGCATTACACTGTGTGGGGGCATCATACATCCTACATAAGGGGCATGATGGGAGCATTACACTGTGGGGGCATCATACATCCTACATAAGGGGCATGATGTGGGCATTACACTGTGTGGGGGGCATCATACATCCTGCATAAGGGGCATAATGGGGGCATTACACTGTGTGGGGGCATCATACATCCTGCATAAGGGGCATAATGGGGGCATTACACTGTGTGGGGGCATCATACATCCTGCATAAGGGGTGTAATGGGGGCATTACACTGTGTGGGGACATCATACATCCTGCATAAGGGGCATAATGGGGCATTACACTGTGTGGGGCATCATACATCCTGCATAAGGGGCATAATGGGGGCATTACACTGTGTGGGGGGGATCATACATAATGCATAAGGGGCGTAATGGGGGCATTACACTGTGTGGGGCATCATACATCCTGCATAAGGGGCATAATGGGGGCATTACACTGTGTGGGGCATCATACATCCTGCATAAGGGGCATAATGGGGGCATTACACTGTGTGGGGCATCATACATCCTGCATAAGGGGCATAATGGGGGCATTACACTGTGTGGGGGCATCATACATCCTGCATAAGGGGCATAATGGGGGCATTACACTGTGTGGGGGCATCATACATCCTGCATAAGGGGCATAATGGGGGCATTACACTGTGGGGGCATCATACATCCTACATAAGGGGCATGATGTGGGCATTACACTGTGTGGGGGCATCATACATACTGCATAAGGGGCATTACACTGTGTGGGGGCATCATACATCCTGCATAAGGGGTGTAATGGGGGCATTACACTGTGTGGGGGATCATACATACTGCATAAGGGGTGTAATGGGGGCATTACACTGTGTGGGGCATCATGCATCCCGCATAAGGGGCATAATGGGGGCATTACACTGTGTGGGGGCATCATACATCCCGCATAAGGGGCATAATGGGGGCATTACACTGTGTGGGGGGCATCATACATACTACATAAGGGGCATAATGGGGGCATTACACTGTGTGGGGGGCATCATACATCCCGCATAAGGGGCATAATGGGGGCATTACACTGTGTGGGGGCATCATACATACTGCATAAGGGGCATAATGGGGGTATTACACTGTGTGGGGGGCATCATACATCCCGCATAAGGGGCATAATGGGGGCATTACACTGTGTGGGGGCATCATACATACTGCATAAGGGGCATAATGGGGGCATTACACTGTGTGGGGGGCATCATACATCCTACATAAGGGGCATAATGGGGGCATTACACTGTGGGGGGCATCATACATCCTGCATAAGGGGCATAATGGGGCATTACACTGTGTGGGGGGGATCATACATAATGCATAAGGGGCGTAATGGGGGCATTACACTGTGTGGGGCATCATACATCCTGCATAAGGGGCATAATGGGGGCATTACACTGTGTGGGGGCATCATACACACTGTATAAGGGGCATAATGGGGGCATTACACTGTGTGGGGGCATCATACACACTGTATAAGGGGCATAATGGGGGCATTACACTGTGTGGGGGCATCATACATCCTGAATAAGGGGCATAATGGGGGCATTACACTGTGGGGCCATCATACATCCTACATAAGGGGCATAATGGGGGCATGACACTGTGTGGGGGCATCATACATCCTGCATAAGGGGCATAATGGGGGCATTACACTGTGTGGGGGCATCATACATCCTGCATAAGGGGCATAATGGGGGCATTACACTGTGTGGGGGCATCATACATCCTGCATAAGGGGCATAATGGGGGCATTACACTGTGTGGGGGCATCATACATCCTGCATAAGGGGCATAATGGGAGCATTACACTGTGGGGGCATCATACATCCTACATAAGGGGCATAATGGGGGCATTACACTGTGTGGGTGCATCATACATCCTGTATAAGGGGATAATGGGGGCATTACATGGTGTGGGCATCATACATCCTGCATAAGGGGCATAATGGGGGCATTACACTGTGGGGGCATCATACATCCTACATAAGGGGCATGATGTGGGCATTACACTGTGTGGGGGGCATCATACATCCTGCATAAGGGGCATAATGGGGGCATTACACTGTGTGGGGGCATCATACATCCTGCATAAGGGGCATAATGGGGGCATTACACTGTGTGGGGCATCATACATACTGTACAAGGGGCATAATGGGGGCATTACACTGTGTGAGGACATCATACATCCTGCATAAGGGGCATAATGGGGGCATTACACTGTGTGGGGGCATCATACATCCTGCATAAGGGGCATAATGGGGGCATTACACTGTGTGGGGGCATCATACATCCTGCATAAGGGGTGTAATGGGGGCATTACACTGTGTGGGGACATCATACATCCTGCATAAGGGGCATAATGGGGCATTACACTGTGTGGGGGGGATCATACATACTGCATAAGGGGAGTAATGGGGGCATTACACTGTGTGGGGCATCATACATCCTGCATAAGGGGCATAATGGGGGCATTACACTGTGTGGGGGGGATCATACATAATGCATAAGGGGCGTAATGGGGGCATTACACTGTGTGGGGCATCATACATCCTGCATAAGGGGCATAAGGGGGGCATTACACTGTGTGGGGGCATCATACACACTGTATAAGGGGCATAATGGGGGCATTACACTGTGTGGGGGCATCATACACAGTGTATAAGGGGCATAATGGGGGCATTACACTGTGTGGGGGCATCATACATCCTGAATAAGGGGCATAATGGGGGCATTACACTGTGGGGGCATCATACATCCCGCATAAGGGGCATAATGGGGGCATTACACTGTGTGGGGGCATCATACATACTGCATAAGGGGCATAATGGGGGTATTACACTGTGTGGGGGGCATCATACATCCCGCATAAGGGGCATAATGGGGGCATTACACTGTGTGGGGGCATCATACATACTGCATAAGGGGCATAATGGGGGCATTACACTGTGTGGGGGGCATCATACATCCTGCATAAGGGGCATAATGGGGGCATTACACTGTGGGGGGCATCATACATCCTGCATAAGGGGCATAATGGGGCATTACACTGTGTGGGGGGGATCATACATACTGCATAAGGGGCGTAATGGGGGCATTACACTGTGTGGGGCATCATACATCCTGCATAAGGGGCATTACACTGTGTGGGGGGGATCATACATAATGCATAAGGGGCGTAATGGGGGCATTACACTGTGTGGGGCATCATACATCCTGCATAAGGGGCATAATGGGGGCATTACACTGTGTGGGGGCATCATACACACTGTATAAGGGGCATAATGGGGGCATTACACTGTGTGGGGGCATCATGCACACTGTATAAGGGGCATAATGGGGGCATTACACTGTGTGGGGGCATCATACATCCTGAATAAGGGGCATAATGGGGGCATTACACTGTAGGGGCATCATACATCCTACATAAGGGGCATAATGGGGGCATGACACTGTGTGGGGGCATCATACATCCTGCATAAGGGGCATAATGGGGGCATTACACTGTGTGGGGGCATCATACATCCTGCATAAGGGGCATAATGGGGGCATTACACTGTGTGGGGGCATCATACATCCTGCATAAGGGGCATAATGGGGGCATTACACTGTGTGGGGGCATCATACATCCTGCATAAGGGGCATAATGGGAGCATTACACTGTGGGGGCATCATACATCCTACATAAGGGGCATAATGGGGGCATTACACTGTGTGGGTGCATCATACATCCTGTATAAGGGGATAATGGGGGCATTACATGGTGTGGGCATCATACATCCTGCATAAGGGGCATAATGGGGGCATTACACTGTGGGGGCATCATACATCCTACATAAGGGGCATGATGTGGGCATTACACTGTGTGGGGGGCATCATACATCCTGCATAAGGGGCATAATGAGGGCATTACACTGTGTGGGGGCATCATACATCCTGCATAAGGGGCATAATGGGGGCATTACACTGTGTGGGGGCATCATACATCCTGCATAAGGGGCATAATGGGGGCATTACACTGTGTGGGGCATCATACATACTGTACAAGGGGCATAATGGGGGCATTACACTGTGTGAGGACATCATACATCCTGCATAAGGGGCATAATGGGGGCATTACACTGTGTGGGGGCATCATACATCCTGCATAAGGGGCATAATGGGGGCATTACACTGTGTGGGGGCATCATACATCCTGCATAAGGGGTGTAATGGGGGCATTACACTGTGTGGGGACATCATACATCCTGCATAAGGGGCATAATGGGGCATTACACTGTGTGGGGGGGATCATACATACTGCATAAGGGGCATAATGGGGCATTACACTGTGTGGGGGGGATCATACATCCTGCATAAGGGGCGTAATGGGGGCATTACACTGTGTGGGACATCATACATCCTGCATAAGGGGCATAATGGGGGCATTACACTGTGTGGGGGCATCATACATCCTGCATAAGGGGCATAATGGGGGCATTACACTGTGTGGGGGCATCATACATCCTGCATAAGGGGCATAATGGGGGCATTACACTGTGTGGGGGCATCATACATCCTGCATAAGGGGCATAATGGGGGCATTACACTGTGTGGGGGCATCATACATCCTGCATAAGGGGCATAATGGGGGCATTACACTGTGTGGGGGCATCATACATACTGCATAAGGGGCATAATGGGGGCATTACACTGTGTGGGGGCATCATACATCCTGCATAAGGGGTGTAATGGGGGCATTACACTGTGTGGGGGATCATACATACTGCATAAGGGGTGTAATGGGGGCATTACACTGTGTGGGGGCATCATACATCCCGCATAAGGGGCATAATGGGGGCATTACACTGTGTGGGGGGCATCATACATACTACATAAGGGGCATAATGGGGGCATTACACTGTGTGGGGGGCATCATACATCCCGCATAAGGGGCATAATGGGGGCATTACACTGTGTGGGGGCATCATACACACTGCATAAGGGGCATAATGGGGGTATTACACTGTGTGGGGGGCATCATACATCCCGCATAAGGGGCATAATGGGGGCATTACACTGTGTGGGGGCATCATACATACTGCATAAGGGGCATAATGGGGGTATTACACTGTGTGGGGGGCATCATACATCCTGCATAAGGGGCATAATGGGGGCATTACACTGTGTGGGGGGCATCATACATCCTGCATAAGGGGCATAATGGGGGCATTACACTGTGGGGCCAGTAAAGGGGTCCTGTACTATGAGAACATTACGTTTCCTCCCTTCCTGTCTCCATAGTTGGGTCGTATGTATCTATTACAGGAAACAGAACAAAACCTTATGATTCTTATAAAGGGGCAACAGAAGACCCCAAAAGAGTCTCCGTGCTGAAGGGGTTAATGCCCCCTGCGCCCAGTAATGGGGTCTCCACATACCTCCACCTCCAGAGCCGCCACCACATATATGGCTGCTCTGTGCACACAGGAGCTGTGATGAGGTCACAGGAGGGGAGGAGTCAGGGGTCACATGATCAGGGGCCTCAGTGGATGCAGGACTCTGCTGTGCTGGTTGTCATGGTGCTGGATGAGCTGAAGTTTATGTGTGGGGTCAGGAGGGGTTTACAGTGTGGATGTAGCAGAGCCGTGTGTGTACGAGGTGTACGGAGCGGATCCGCGAGTGTACGAGGTGTACGGAGCGGATCCGCGAGTGTACGAGGCGTACGGAGCGGAGCCGCGTGTGTACGAGGTGTACGGAGCAGAGCCGCGCGTGTACGAGGTGTACGGAGCAGAGTCGTGTGTACGAGGTGTACGGAGCAGAGCCGCGTGTGTACGAGGTGTACGGAGCAGAGCCGTGTGTGTACGAGGTGTACGGAGCAGAGCCGCGCGTGTACGAGGTGTACGGAGCAGAGTCGTGTGTACGAGCTGTACGGAGCAGAGCCGCGTGTGTACGAGGTGTACGGAGCAGAGCCGCGTGTGTCCGAGGTGTACGGAGCGGAGCCGCGTGTGTACGAGGTGTACGGAGCAGAGCCGCGCGTGTACGAGGTGTACGGAGCGGAGCTTTGTGTGTACGAGGTGTACGGAGCAGAGCCGGGCGTGTACGAGGTGTACGGAGCGGAGCCGTGTGTGTACGAGGTGTACGGAGCGGAGCCGCGTGTGTACGAGGTGTACGGAGCGGAACCGCGTGTGTACGAGGTGTACGGAGCGGAGCCGCGCGTGTACGAGGCGTACGGAGCGGAACCGCGCATGTACGAGGCGTACGGAGCGGAGCCGCGCGTGTACGAGGCGTACGGAGCGGAGCCGCGCGTGTACGAGGCGTACGGAGCGGAGCCGCGCGTGTACGAGGCGTACGGAGCAGAGCAGCGCGTGTACAAGGTTTACGGAGCAGAGCCGCGCGTGTACGAGGTTTACGGAGCAGAGCCACGCGTGTACGAGGTGTACGGAGCAGAGCCGCGCGTGTACGAGGTGTACGGAGCAGAGCCGCGCGTGTACGAGGTGTACGGAGCAGAGCCGCCCGTGTACGAGTTGTACGGAGCAGAGCCGCGTGTGTACGAGGTGTACGGAGCGGAGCCGCACGTGTACGAGGTGTACGGAGCAGAGCCGCGTGCACGAGGTGTACGGAGCGGAGCCGTGTGTGTACGAGGTGTACGGAGCGGAGGTTTAATTTGATAATCTTGTTCTGCCATTTGGATTCTCCAATGCACCAACAGGATTTCACAACTCTCTGAATGATATTTCTCTGATTACATTGGGAGATTTCTTGTGATTTTCCTTGATGATATAGAATTTTCTCTCCTGATTTGGATTCTCACCAGGAACATGTCCGTGTTGTATTAGAAAGGTTGAGGGAGAATTCTTTCTTTGTTACAATTGAGAAATGTTTTTTTTTCTGTTCAGGAAGTTTCATTCCCGGGTCATTTTATCGGCTGATGGGTTTACGATGGATCCTGGGAAGGTGAAAGCCATAATAGATTGGGTCCAACCTAGTGACCTGAAAGTGTTGCAACATTTTGTAGGATTCGCCAACTATTATAGGAAATTCTTTAGGGTTTTTTTTCTCAGATTACTGGCCTCACACGTAAGGGTGCAGATCTCAAGGTTTCGCCACCGGATGCTATTGGGGCTTTTGAAAAATTGAAGAAGTGTTTTATGTCTGCTCCTTTTCTAATCCAACTCGATGTCCAAGAACCATTCATTGTGGAGGTGGATGTTTCGGAGGTCGGGGTAAGGGCCGTTTTATCTCAGGGTTCCAAAACTCTGACCAATCTGGGGTCATGTGCTTTTTTCTCGAAAAAATTTTCATCTGCTGAAAGAAATTATGCTGTTGGGAATTGTGAGTTACTCACTATTATATTGTCCTTTAAGGTTTGAAGACATTTTCTGGAGGGAGAAGTTCATCAAATCACTGTGGTCACTGACCAGAAGAATTTAGCGTATATTGAATCAGGTAAATGGCTAACTTCTAGACAGGCCAGAGGGTCCTTATTTTTCTCTAGATTCAATTTCTCTATCACTTTCAGGCCGGGGTCCAAGCAGTTTTAGTTCTGTTTCTCCTCCAAAACCTCCATTCTCCCTGAGGGCATTGTGGTTTCTGTGATATCCTTGGAGGTTGAAGCTGAGATCTGTAAAGTCCAATCGTCTCCTTTCGCCATGCCTAGGTCCAAATTATTTGTAGTTGGGTACCTAAGATTGCGTCTGTTGCAGGAGCTTCATGATTTAATCATGAGTGGTCATCCGCGGTTCACAGCTATGCAGAAAGCTATTACTAGGCTTTTTTGGTGGCCATCTATGAATAAGTATTTAAAGATTTTGTATCTGCTTGTGTAGTTTACGCACACGCTAAAGTCTGTCTTAACAGTCCAGGTGGAGTATTGGCTCCATTGCAATTCCAGAAAGACAGTGAAGTCATCTGTCCATGGATTTCATCACAGATTTGCCTCTGTCTGGTGGGAAGACTGTCTTTGGGTGGCTGTTGACCGATTCATTAAACGGGCTCATTTTGTTCCTTTGTCAGAGGATTACCTAATGCAGAGACATTCTCCAGGTTTTTTATTTCTCATAAAGTACGGCTACATGGGATCCCTATTAACATTGTGTTTGATAGGGGAGTGTAATTTGTCTCCAAATTCTGCAGAGCTTTTTGTAATAAACTGGGAATTCATTTATTTTCCTGTGCCTGCCACCCTGAAACCAATGGTCAGACAGAAAGGACTAATCAATCTCAAATTTTAAGGTGTTTTGTTGCAGCTCAGTGTTTTGTTGCGACTTCATTCTTACTTCTTGCTGAGTTTGCCTTTCAGGCCACCGCCCCACTATTACTATTTGGGCAGTATTGTTTCTCAGGAGTGGGAGCCAAAACCAGGAGTGGGTGATAAATGTAGAATTGGTGACTTGTTTCTATTATACCTTTTCTCTGGTTGTTCCTCACCTGGTTTTGGCTCCCACTCCTGAGGAAAAATACTGACCAAATACTGATAGTGGGGCCGTGGCCTAACAGTTGGATCAGTCAGTCTGCTGGAACCTCGCCGTTTTATTGTAATTATGGTGATCATCCCCATTATTTTGAATTTTCCTTTCTTTTTCCTGTTTGCCCAAATGGCCATTTCTCCACCCTTAATAAGTGCTACCTAGTCCTTAGTATGGTCTTTGGAAGGAATAAGTCAGCTAGAGATAGTCGCCATCATGCTCTCCAGAGACCCCCGAGCATCCCCAAGGAATAATCGTAAATCATGGGCAAACAATGCCACCTTCTTTTCCTTGGTCCCATATTTAAATCCATTTATCTCAGACATTTTACTAATTACTGCCGCAAGAGGTTCAGTTGCTATTGAAAACAATAAGAGACAGGGGGAACCCTTGTCTTGTACCTCTGTACAACAAAAATCGGTTAGCCATAGAGCCATTCGCTCTTATTTTGGCCTTTGAGTCCGAATAAAGCAATTGCACCCATTATATAAATTTGTCACCAAAGCCCATCTGCCGCAATGTAGGTCACAAATATGGCCATTCTACACTGTCAAAGGCCTTAGCTGGGACCAAAGACAGGATCACTCTCTGACCAATATTATCAGTCCTTGCTTGTATATTAATATAAAGCCTTCTGAGATTGATCGCTGTGGACTTATTTGGCATAATCCCAGACTGATTGGGCTGTATTATTGAGATTACTTTTGAAAGTCTGTTAGAAAGAAGTTTGACGTCTACGGTTAAAAGAGAGATGAGTCTATAGGATGCCGGCAAGCTGGGGGTCTTGCCTTGTTTAGGTAACACTGTAATTATGGCTTCGTGCATGGGCGTGGCAATGATCCCCCTTCGAATTGCATACCTCCAATAATATTGGTAGTAATACTTCCTTATATCTCATATACTTCCACAGGAAGACCGTCCATTCCCGGTGCTTTATCGTTGGCCATTGATCTCAGTGCCCATTCCAGCTCTTCTACATCAAAGCGATTCATCTAATAAATTGCGAGAGTCTTAAGGAAAGGACGGGGAGCTGAGCCTTTATCTAGGAAGGTCCTGGGTCTGTTCTTCTGAGGGTTGAACCTGAGAAGTATACAGCATTGCATAGTATTCCTCTAACACTTTCAGTATGTCCACTGTGGACTGTACCACATTACCCTCCCTAGTCTGCAGACTGGATATAAAGGCGGAGTCCCTCTGGATGTCAGCAATCACAGATATAAGTGACCTGCTTTATCCCCCTCTTTACAATATTGCATCTTGTGAAACATCTTCTTCCTTCCTGCGGCTGCAATGTTCCCTGATTCAGCAGGTCCGGAGCTGCTTTCAGCCTGTTTTGCGCAGCCGGCGTTGGATCTGTAATCATCGCACTCTCTGCATCTCCCAATTCCTGAAACACCAGTGGATCCTGCTGCTTAGTCCGGGATTTAGCTGCTGAGATTTCTGTTATATATATTCCTCTAAGGTCGGCCTTCATGGCTTCCCATACATAGAAAATAGAAGTTGTATTTTTATTAATCACAAGATACTCCTTTAGTTCCCCTTCAATTTTCCCCTTAAGGTCTATAACTTGCAACTAAAAGGGGTTAATTTCCCTGTGGGTCTGTACTGCATTGGGAGATTAAGTTTAGGGAGACACAGAGGAGAATGATGGGATAGTGCTCTGGGCAGGAGCTGATGTCAGATATAAGACCCGGCATCCGTTCATTTCCAAGAGCCAAATCCATTCTCCACAAAGAGGAGAAAGTGGACGAGAAGCAGGGGTATTGGTATATATTAGGATGACGGGCTCTCCAAAGATCAATTACGGCTGTCTCCTTAAAGGGGTGGTGCCACTATAGAACATATAGGTAATCCTGTGGACATCATGTAAAGAAATGCTTTTGTAAATTAAACCTATTATAAATGATGCCACATTCAAAATATATGTCCCTCTGATGGTCAGTATGGCGCCCCCTAGGCGATAGCATTACTGGTATCTATATTCGTTCTTATAGCCCTCTCTAGAGGCCGAGCATGCATGGTGCCCTCTCCCATGCAGGTTGGATCCCTCCACCCGTCAGCCTGCCGGATCTCATCCAGCTGATTAACAGCCGCTGTGAAGTCCCTGCGCTGCTGGAAGTCCCTGCGCTGCTGGAAGTCCCTGCGCTGCTGGAAGTCCCTGCGCTGCTGGAAGTCCCTGCGCTGCTGGAAGTCCCTGCGCCTCTGCTGTCCTCACTCAGGTGTTTTCTATCGATGGCAGCAGCTGGAAAATAGCTGAGTGTTGGCGCTGATCCTGATAATACATAGAGGAACGCACAGACCTAGGACATTACATGTTAGGCTATGGGTTGAACTAGATGGACTTAGTCTTCCTTCAACCTTAGAAACCATGTTACTATTGTCCTCCCACAGACATACAGGACAGGTCACCAGCAATTCTGACTCCAGCACAGCGATGTCTCAGACCTTCCCTGCAGTCAATGAGTGACGTGAATATTCATAAGCCACATGTAAAGCCAGGGCCGGGCAAAGTGCAGAATGAGAACACAGGCAGAGGACAACACCTTTCTCAGGGACACAGATAACAATAGGAAACAACTTTACATCACATCTACGTCCCCTAAACCGGTTCATTCAGTAATAGTGACTGCGGACACGGGATTACAATATCTTTGAGAGCAATACAGAGAACGAGTATACGAGGAGTCCTATACCGCCATTTATGAAGACGGAATCCATATCACCTAATCAATCATATAGTGAGTTTCATTCAAATAGCGTTTACTGTCATTTGCCTGTGGATGAAGAAAGCGATAATTCTGAAGACACTTCCTCAGATCCTGATAAGAAAATAAAGGGCGAAATCCTTAAATTTGTATCAAAAAGTCCCAGTGAATACACCGATGTCTCATCTTATGCAAAACACGTACTAGATAACCAGACCGCACGTGTACTTATGTATATTTTATTCTTTAGGATTCTTTATTCTCCCTCCCCCCCTTTCCCCTATTTTCTTTAGGCTTTTAGTATGGTATATACAGGTGCATCTCACTAAATTAAAATAACATCAAAAAGTTTATTTATTTCAGTTCTTCAATACAAAAAGTGGAACTCATATATTATATAGAGTCATTACAGAGGGATCTATTATATAGAGTCATTACACACAGAGGGATCTATTATATAGAGTCATTACACACAGAGGGATCTATTATATAGAGTCATTACACACAGAGAGATCTATTATATAGAGTCATTACACACAGAGGGATCTATTATATAGAGTCATTACACACAGAGGGATCTATTATATAGAGTCATTACACACAGAGGGATCTATTATATAGAGTCATTACACACAGAGGGATCTATTATATAGAGTCATTACACACAGAGGGATCTATTTCAAGTGTTTATTTCTGTTAATGTTGATGATTATGGCTTACAGCCAATGAAAACACAAAAGTCATTATCTCAGTAAATTAGAATATTTTATAACAACAGCTTGAAAAATGTTTTTAATATCCGAAATGTTGGCCTACTGAAATGTATGCTCAGTAAATGTACTCAATACTTGTTCGGGCTCCTTGTGCATCAATTACTACATTAATGCGGCAATGTGGCATGGAGGCGATCAGCCTGTGGCACTGCTGAGGTGTTATGGAAGCCCAGGTTGCTTTGATAGCAGCCTTCAGCTCGTCTGCATTGTTGGGTCTGGTGTCTCTTATCTTCCTCTTGACAATACCCCATAGATTCTCTATGGGGTTAAGGTCAGGCGAGTTTGCTGGCCCATCAAGCACAGTGGTACTTTTGGCAGTGTGGACAGGTGCCAAGTCCTGCTGGAGAATGAAATTTCCATCTCCAAAAAGCTTGTCGGAAGCGTAAATTAGGAGCTTTTCTATATAGTATATAAACACCACCATAGGTCACAGGCACCTATATAAACATTGCCATAGGTAACAGGCACCTACCCATGTTGTCAAAATTGTTGGTACCCCTCGTTTAATGAAAGAAAAACCCACAATGGTCACAGAAATAACTTGAATCTGACAAAAGTAATAATACATTAAAAATCTTTGAAAATGAACAAATGAAAGTCAGACATTGCTTTTCTGCTTCCACAGAATAAAAAAAAAATTAAACTCATGAAATAGGCCTGGACAAAAATGATGGTACCCCTGAAAATAATGTGATAAAAGGGACATGTTAAATCAAGTTGTGTCCACTAATTAGCATCACAGGTGTCTACAATCTTGTAATCAGTCAGTGGGCCTGTATATAGGGCTACAGATACTCACTGTGCTGTTTGGTGACATGGTGTGCACCACACTCAACATGGACCAGAGGAAGCAAAGGAAAGAGTTGTCTCAGGAGATTAGAAAGAAAATTATAGACAAGCATGTTAAAGTTAAAGGTAAAGGTTATCAGACCATCTCCAAGCAGCTTGATGTTTCTGTGACTACAGTTGCACATATTATTCAGAAATTTAAGATCCATGGGACTGTAGCCAACCTCCCTGGATGTGGCCGCAGGAGGAAAATTGATGACAAATCAAAGAGATGGATAATAGGAATGGTAAAAAAAAGCCCAGGATAACTTCTAAAGAGATTAAAGGTGAACTTCAAGCTCAAGGAACATCAGTGTCAGATCGCCCCATCCGTCATTGTTTTATCCAAAGTGGACTTCATGGGAGACGACCAAGGAGAACACCATTGTTGGAAAAAAATCATAAAAAAGCCAGACTGGAATTTGCCAAACTACATGTAGACAAGTCACAAAGCTTTTGGGAGAATGTCCTATGGATAGATGAGACAAAAATGGAAGTTTTTGGCAAGGCATATCAGCTCTATGTTCACAGACCGAAAGATTAGGCATATCAAGAAAAGAACACTCCCTACTGTGAAACATAGTTGAGGCTCGATTATGTTCTGGGGCTGCTTTGCTGCATCTGGCACAGGGTGTCTTGAATCTGTGCAGGGTACAATGAAATCTCAAGACTATCAAGGGATTCTATATAGAAATGTGCTGCCCAGTGTCAGAAAGCTTGGTCTCAGTCGCAGGTCATCAGTCTTGCAACAGGATAATGACCAAAAACACACAGCTAAAAACACCCAAGAATGGCTAAGAGGAAAACATTGGACTATTCTGAAGTGGCCTTCTATGAGCCCTGACCTAAATCCTATTTAGCATCTTTGGAAAGAGCCTAAACATGCCGTCTGGAAAAGGCAACCTTCAAACACGAGACAACTGGAGAGGTTTGCTCATGAGGAGTGGGCCAAAATACCTGTCGAGAGGTGCAGAAGTCTCCTTGACAGCTACAGGAATCATTTGATTGCAGTGATTGCCTCAAAAGGTTGTTCAACAAAATATTAAGTTAAGAGTACCATCATTTCTGTCCAGGCCTATTTCATAAGTTAATTTTTTTTTTAAATTGTGTGGAAGCAGGGTTGATAAGCAATGTCTGACTTTCATTTGTTCATTTTCATAGATTTTTAATTTATTACTACTTTTGTCAGATTCAAGTTATTTCTGTGACAATTGTGGGATTTTCTTTCATTAAACAAGGGGTACCAACAATTTTGACCACATGTGTATATAAACACCGCCATAGGTAACAGGCACCTATATAAACACTGCCATAGGTAACAGGCACTGTCAGGGATCACCCACAGGGACGACAACGGGGAGATCACGCAATATCACACCGTGCCGTCACGCTATCAGTGTTTCGTCCGGAATCGCGAGCACACGATCCAAACTACTCACTCCTTGGGCATCGGCGAGCACACAGAAAGCGTATGGCGTCACACCTCCGAATTCCAGCTCCAGGATTATGGGTGTACGCCCCGCACGGTTGCTGCTGGCTGCATGATAGACTGATTATTAACATCAAAATCACACAAAAATCATCAATGGAAATCAAATTTATTAATCAATGGAGGCCTGGATTTGGAGTCACCCCCAAAATTAAAGTGGAAAAACACACTACAGGCTGATCCAACTTTGATGTTATGTCCTTAAAACAAGTCAAAATGAGGCTCAGTATTGTGTGAGGCCTCCATGTGCCTGTATGACCTCCCTACAACACCTGGGCATGCTCCTGATGAAGTTGCGGATGGTCTCCGGTGGGATCACCTCCCAGACCTGGACTAAAGCATCCGCAAACTCCTGGACAGTCTGTAGTGCAACGTGACGTTGGTGGATGGAGCGAGACATGATGTCCCAGATGTGCTCAATCGGATTCAGGTCTGGGGAACTGGCGGGCCAGTCTATAGCTTCAATGCCTTCATCTTGCAGGAACTGGTGACACACTCCAGCCACATGAGGTCTGGTATTGTCCTGCATTAGGAGGAACCCAGGGCCAAGCTCACCAGCATATGGTCTCACAAGGGGTCTGAGGATCTCATCTCGGTACCAAATGGCAGTCAGGCTACCTCTGGCGAGCACATGGAGGGCTGTGTGGCCCTCCAAAGAAATGCCACCTCACACCATTACTGACCCACTGCCAAACCGGTCATGCTGAAGGATGTTGCAAGCAGCAGATCGCTCTCCACGGCGTCTCCAGACTCTGTCACGTCTGTCACATGTGCTCAGTGTGAACCTGCTTTCATCTGTGAAGAGCACAGGGCACCAGTGGCGACTTTGCCAATCCTGGTGTTCTGTGGCAAATGCCAAGCGTCCTGCACAATGTTGGGCTGTGAGCACAACCCCCATCTGTGGACGTCAGGCCCTCATACCACCTTCATGGAGTCGGTTTCTAACCATTTGTGCAGACACATGCACATTTGTGGCCTGCTGGAGGTCATTTTGCAGGGCTCTGGCAGTGCTCCTTCTGTTCCTCCTTGCACAAAGGCGGAGGTAGCGGTCCTGCTGCTGGGCTGTTGCCCTCCTTGGGCCCCCTCCACGTCTCCTGGTGTACTGGCCTGTCTCCTGGTAGCACCTCCAGCCTCTGGACACAGCCAACCTTCTTGCCACAGCTCGCATTGATGTGCCATCCTGGATGAGCTGCACTACCTGAGCAACTTCTGTGGGTTGTAGAGTCTGTCTCATGCTACCACGAGTGTGAAAGCACAACCAACATTCAAAAGAAACCAAAACATCAGCCAGAAAGCATCGGTACTGAGATGTGGTCTGTGTTCCCCACCTGCAGTACCACTCCTTTATTGAGGATGTCTTGATAATTGCCAATAATTTCCATCTATTGTCTATTCCATTTGCACAGCAGCATGTGAAATTGATTGTCAATCAGTGTTGCTTCCTAAGTGAACAGTTTGATTTCACAGAAGTTTGATTTATTTGGAGTTATATTCTGTTGTTTAAGTGTTCCCTTTATTTTTTTGAGCAGTGTATAATGCAGGCCTGGGCGGACGCCTGCGTTTTGGTAGCGTATGTGGCTTTGGGGGAGGGAACGATTACAGGACAAAAGAAACAGAACACTGCGAAGATTCAATATAGGTGGAGAAGGGGCTCCTCAGCTTGATTTGAGCATTATCGAACACGACCAGGTGTTTATAATCCTTATACCATCCTGGCAATGAGTGCTCTTGTATTGTCCATGTGTTCTCTTATACCTAAGGGGAGATATGTCCACACGCCCCCTTTGGTGACATCATGTGGGCCGGTCTCCAGCCTGTACATTTTTATTAAAAACGCTAACTTCTGCAATAACTCATCGCTCGTTGATCCCAGAAGCCCAAAAGTGATATCATATTTTCTATTATGATTTTACATTCATTTAGAGACTACACATCGCATAGCTGCAGTCTGCTATTCTGGTGTTTTGGGCTATTCTGGTGTTTTTGCGCTACATCTCCCTGATTTTGCTTACAGCCATGGAAAACTATGGATACATTCCTGGGCTGTTGCTATCACTAAAAAGATGGGTCCCGCTAGAATTATGGAACATACAATATTTCATATCGGAGACAAAGTGGCTGGAGGTTTCTTTTTTAAGTTGGGGGAAAGCAAACCTTCCCCATCACACACAAATACTGTGATCTTGACACTAATTGCATCCTAAGTAGCTTGGTGGCACCTCTTGGCTGCCAGTTGTTTGTGTAAGCTATTTTGGCTGTGGGTGATAATTTGCAGGAATACATTGTAGATTGTCATCTCTGGACTGTGTTAATTGGGGCTTTTGTGCTGAGAAAAAGGGGAATAAGGGAGGGGGTGAACATCTATGTCAGGCAAATATGGAAGAACATTTTCCTGACAATATTTCCCTGATAGGCACCTATATAAACACCGCCATAGCTAACAGGCACCATCTCTGATGAAGGCGGTCGTAACCGCTGAAACGCGTAAGAACTGTACTCACTCCAGAATTAATTTCCTGATGGAGAGTCCACATTGCCTGAGTGATGTCACTTACCTGCAAAGGCGGCAGCCTGCTGGAATCACTGCGCGATATACGGTGGCCAGACGGCACCGCATTCATATCGCTCAGCTCCTTCTCCACCACGTGGATTGTAGATACATACATCCCACAAGTGCGCCTAAGATTGGGACAAACAATCCAGTACCCGGCACAACGGGATGTACTTTTTCTGGCATTTTGCCAGGATCTTGATTGAGCATAGTGCAACACTCTGCAGGATATTTCCCAGGATCTCTATTGAGCAGCATGGAACGCTCTGCAGGGCAGTTAATTTAGGAGCGAACAAAAGGATCATCATACGGATATATCCATAATTTTCATATGGAACAGATCATTAGTGCCAGAAGATAACAGAAGGTAGGAAACACTGTTTTTGGAACCTTTACCTATATATTATATTGGTTTATATTCATATGAAATACTGCAATTATTTCTATATTTTTCAGTTTTGCATTTACTTCTTACCGCATCTCTAACTTTTTACATTGAAATCACAGATATATTCCTTTAATAATTTGTATTCCCACTTATCAGTTTTTAATTAATCCTTGGATCAACCCCTCCCCCCTTTTTTATTTATCCCTTTTTTATCTAGATTTATGAACTAATTCATTTAGATTTTAACATGATTAATAATATTCCAGGATCCACAAATGACAGATGATCTCGTTTATCAATTATTTATTTTAAAATAGTTTTTGCAATGAGCAGTTATTCATTTATTTTTGAGATATTTAGCGCGTTTTTCACAATTCATATATACAAAGAGCTCATATTCGATTGGCAGCATATGCAACACATTTTTTTGGTATCATTGGATATATTTTAAGTATAGATTAAAGATTAGCACGTAGCCCTTCACTTAGTATAGTTTGTCGCAAAGATGTGACAATAATCTATTACAGCTCAGTACACATGAAATGCTTTCCAATACACATTGTAAGCGTTTGATCCATTCTCCTTCGTTTAATACATCTTATTATATGATGCCGCTCACCCATTTTCCCTTGATCTCTTCTTGTTTTCTCACATCCGCCATCCTGTTTCACCGGACAGCCTTCTTTGTGCTGCTGCTTGCCTCTGACTTTATCCTAGTCACCAGCCTCAGAAATCGCAGGTTAACAGCAGCTCAGATTAGAGATCAGGTCAATGCCACACAGAGTTCTAGCAGCAGACACATCTCTTCAACAACTGTTAAGAGGAGACTTTGTGCAGCAGACCTTCATGGTAAAATAGCTGCTAGGAAACCACTGCTAAGGACAGGCAACAAGCAGAAGAGACTTGTTTGGGCTAAAGAACACAAGGAATGGACATTAGACCAGTGGAAATCTGTGCTTTGGTTTAATGAGTCCAAATTTGAGACCTTTGGTTCCAACCACCGTGTCTTTGTGCGACGCAGAAAAGGTGAACGGATGGACTCTACATGCCTGGTTCCCACCGTGAAGCATGGAGGAGGAGGTGTGATGGTGTGGGGGTGCTTTGCTGGTGACACTGTTGGGGATTAATTCAAAATTGAAGGCATACTGAACCAGCATGGCTACCACAGCATCTTGCAGCGGCATACTATTCCAACCGGTTTGCGTTTAGTTGGACCATCATTTATTTTTCAACAAGACAATGACCCCAAACACACATCCAGGCTGTGTAAGGGATATTTGACCAAGAAGGAGAGTGATGGTGTGCTACGCCAGATGACCTGGCCAACACAGTCACCAGACCTGAACCCAATCGGGATGGTTTGGGGTGAGCTGGACCGCAGAGTGAATGCAAAAGGGCCAACAAGTGCTAAGCATCTCTGGGAACTCTTTCAAGATTGTTGGAAGACCATTTCTGATGACTACCTCTTGAAGCTCATCAAGAGAATGCCAAGAGTGTGCAAAGCAGTCATCAAAGCAAAAGGTGGCTACTTTGAAGAACCTAGAAAATAAGACATATTTTCAGTTGTTTCACACTTTTTTGTTAAGTATATAATTCCACATGTGTTAATTCATAGTTTTGATGCCTTCAGTGTGAATGTACAATTTTCAAAGTCATGAAGATACTGAAAAAAATCTTTAAATGAGAAGGTGTGTCCAAACTTTTGGTCTGTACTGTACATGATGCAATTTTGTTGTTCCTTCAAGGTCAATTGACTGATTACATAATTTGAAAGGTCCTTGAGCTAGTCGGGTGGAAGGTTCTTCGGCTGCTCACGCAGGACGTGCAGCCTCTGTGCAGGTACCTTCCTCTCTTGCTCTGCACCAAGCAGTTAGATAAGTGTGGGGATGAAGGAGACAGAGCAGTTCTTTCAGTGGTCAGGAAGGACGCTGTGTCATTGTTCTCCTCCGTCACAGGAATCTGCCTTCAGTCTACAAGACACATTCAATTATTAGCAAGATTTTTTCTTGCTAAAAGTGTGTCTTATATTCCAAAAATACAGTCAGTTTTAAAGTAATATCTTTCTCATTTAATTATACAACCGTCTGTTATCTGTTTTTGTACAGTTTGTCAATAACATATATAGTTTCTCTCCCCGTCTTTGTTGTTTTTGATGGTTAACAGAATACGATTTTCCAGAAAATAATTTTTTACACTCTAAGTATGATAATAACTAGCCTCTATGTGGGATTTTTCATGTTTAACGGAGTTGTCCACTACTTTGACAACCCCTCCTCATTTCTCATGTTTGATCCTGTTAAAATGAAAAAAAATTAGACAAACTTCCCAATCCAGCGGTGTCAGCATTTATGTTCCCAAGGCTCATGTGAGGTTGTTGGGAGCCTGGCGTCCAATCAGTGCTGGCGTTAATGTTCGGTTTGTTCGAAGGTGGGGACAGTAAGAGGAAGTCGGAGAGCAGCTGCTGCCCTGGCTTCCTGTTGATGTTCAACCTCATATGAGCCGTGGAAATGCGAGTCTCAACACAAGTAGAACGGCACTGACACTGAAGGTGATTATGAGTGTTTTTATTCTAACAAGGTCAAACATGAATGACAAAGGGTTGTCCTAGTAGTTGACAACTCCTTTAAGAAGATACAATTTTCAGTTAAAACAATTTCAACATTCTGAACATGAAAAGGGCTTCTCCCCTGTGTGACTTCTCTGGTGTATAACAACATCTGATTTCTGGTTAAAACATTTCCCACATTCTGAACAGGAATAAGGCTTCTCCCCTGTGTGAGTTCTCTGGTGCTTAACAAAATTTGATTTCTGTGTATAACATTTCCCACATTCTGAACAGGAAAAAGGCTTCTCCCCTGTGTGAGTTCTCAGGTGCTTGACAAAATTTGATTTATCGTTAAAACACTTCCGACATTCTGAACATGAATAAGGCTTCTCTCCTGTGTGAATTATCTGGTGTATTGCAAGATTATTTTTCCAGTTAAAACATTTCCCACATTCTGCACAGGAAAAAGGCTTCTCCCCTGTGTGGGTTCTCCAGTGACTATTAAGATACCCTTTCTGGTTAAAACATTTCCCACATTCTGAACAGGAAAAAGGCTTCTCCCCTGTGTGAGTTCTCTGGTGCTTAACAAAATATGATTTATCGTTAAAACATTTCCCACATTCTGAACAGGAAAAAGGCTTCTCCCCTGTGTGGGTTCTCTGGTGTATAACAGCATCTGATTTCTGGTTAAAACATTTGCCACATTCTGAACATGAAAAAGGCTTCTCCCTTGTGTGACTTTGATTTTCCTTAGTAGTTGGTAATAAATCAGAAGACAGGACCTGTTTCAAAGGATCAGATGACAGATCTTTGCTGTGAAGGGATGATGGTATATCTGGAGTAATAGCATTCACTGCAATTGTATCCTGTGGGATCTCAAGAACATCTGATTTAAAAATTGAAGATAACAGCTGTCCCTCTGATCTCCTGGTACAGTCATCTGCCAAGAATAAAACCAATTATTAGTTTTGAACAAAAAATATCCTTGAATTTTATATTTTTGAACATTTCACCAAAACAGTGACAGTTCATAGTCTAATAAGAAACTGTGAAGACCTGGGGTCTTCCGTGGGCACAATACTACTCAGGCAACACAGGGTGAGGGTAAAACAACGTGGCAATACTTTGTTGAACTACTAAACAAACAATAAACACATAGAACAGTCTCAGGAATACCCAAGGTAGTGCAAAATTACAGTCTCACTCTTCCGCTGGCCCGCCTCGGAGTAGAACAGCTGCGACTTTGGAACATCCAGGGCCAACTATCTCAACCAGTGGCCCTCCGCTTTAGGTGGGCCCCCACACAGAAGAGGTAGCGGCAAGCTTAGGAAGCTGACATTTCATCGAGGAATAAGGCCAGGAGACCTGAGGGTCCCACCCTGGTCTCCGAGAATTTCCATGGGGCCAGATGAGTGGCGGGTCCCAATCTGGTTTCTCCGAAAGTCTCCATGGGTTCCAGGCGACCGGAGGGTCCCACCTGGCAACCCCAAACAACATATACATAGGGCCAGGTGACTTAACCTGGTCTCCTCAAATGTATCCATGGTCTCTGTGATGGTCAATGGAGCAGATCCGTATCCTTCCAGTCAGGGCAATGTACCCTTAGGCCGGAATCATGTATAATTCAAATCTGTGTCTCTCTGGATGGAGCCATGCTACCAAGCTGATATCCTGAAGTCTCTTTGACCTATGATTCTCTCTTTCAACTCTGACTGCTACAGAGGCATACAAGTGCTTCTCACTAAACTAGAATATCAAAAAGTTAATTTATTTCAGTTCTTCAATACAAGTGAAACTCATATTATATAGAGTCATTACAAACAGAGTGATCTATTTCAAGTGTTTATTTCTGTTAATGTTGATGATTATGGCTTAAAGCCAATGAAAACACAAAAGTCATTAGTCATTATCTCAGTAAATTATAGTAATTAACAAAAAACACCTGCAAAGGCTTCCTAAGCGTTTAAAAAGGTCCCTTAGTCTGTTTCAGTAGGCTCCACAATCATGGGGAAGACTGCTGACTTTACAGATGTCCAGAAGGCAGTCATTGCCACACTCCACAAGGAGGGTAAGCCACAAAAGGTCATTGCTAAAGAAGCTGGCTGTTCACAGAGTGGAAGGAAAAAGTGTGGTAGAAAAGGAGGACAAGCAACCAGGATAACCGCAGTCTTGAAAGGATTGTTAAGAATAAGCCATTCAAAAATTTTGGGAAGATTCACAAGGAGTGGACTGCTGCTGGAGTCATTGCTACAAGAGCCACCACACACAGACATATACAGGGCATTGGCTAAAAGTGTCGCATTCCTTGTGTCAAGGCACTCATGACCAATAGACAATGTAGATTCATCCAATAAGATATCAGTATTCTAGAAAGCCAACAGCATCATCATTAGCCTTCGCTTTCTCTAAGATGCCCATCATAATTTTATTTCAAGTAATTTTCTAACTTGTCAGCACATTCTACGTATGCTGTCACTTGGCTTTGTAAATTACAGATCTGGGCAGGTAACGGTCAGCGTTTTATAATCCCAGAGCGTAGGTGGATTGTCCAGGTTTTAAGTTCTATAGAAAAGGGCTTTCAAATCCCAAAGTCATTTGAAAAGTTTTGGGTGGAGAATGTTGTGGTTTAGAGGCAAAATGGTGATCACACGATTGTGATTCAGCCGACCCTACACTAATGATAAATCAACCACAGCCGATGACTGAGAATAATCAGTGACTTCTCTGCATTTAGTGGTCAGCACTCACCTGGGTAGTCATATGTAGGAATTTCCTCTTTACACCACTCATCACCCCTCACATATGTCTCTGTAATATTAATATTGGTCAGATCTTCACCCTGAAACCAAAAAAAAAAATCTGAGAGAGAAGAAATCACATCTACGATCAGCTCTAATCCTGCCATCTCCACCTTTCTCATTACACAAGTATAAAACATATAATACTAGTGGATAAAACAAGACTGAGCACAAGACCTTCACAGCCGTCTACACATCATAGTGGAGATCTCATGACACCTTCTCTCCATCTACCTGATGATCCTGAGGAACATTGGGATCTTCTTGTTTACAGTCCTGTGGAAGAAGAGGACGGGGACATCTCTCTGGTGTTGTCCTCTTACTGGATAGATCTGGAGGAAACACATACAGGGACTGAATTCATTCTTTACATACAGATAATTATAGGCCGTGTGTATTTAGTCCTGTCTATTACCTGGTGATGTGAGGGGCTGAGGAACATCAAGTAGCATGATGCCCTTGTACAGATCTTTGTGTCCTTCTAAATACCCCCACTCATCCATGGAGAAATAGACAGCGACATCCTGACACCTTATAGGAACCTGACACATACAATGATACCGTCATCCCCCAGATCCCTTCATAGCGTTACTGGATAATGTCCCAACATTCCCAGCAGTATCACCTCTCCAGTCAGCAGCTCAATCATCTTGTAGGTGAGTTCTAGGATCTTCTGGTCATTGATGTCCTCATGTATCAGGGGGTGAGGTGGAGGTCCTGTGATTGGGCTCAGGAGTCTTCCCCATCCTTCAGAAACAGGGTCCTGACAGCGCTCACTAGAGGTCTTCTTCACTATTGTGTAATTCTGGTTATGGAGAGACAAAGTAATAAATCTCACTACAGACATTTCCAGAGTCCTCACCTCTCCAGTCCTGTCCATCTGTTATTCCCATAGATAAGAATGATGTAATGTGACGTTATCAGAATATCTCACCTTTCCAGTAAGCCGGAAGAGGATCTCTAGGGTGAGGTGTAATATCCTCTCCACCATCTTGTTTCTGTCCATATCCAAATTTGATGGGTAAATCAGGAAAATTCTCTTATCTTGAAGATCTTCACTGAGAGGATCTGATATTGTAGAGATCTGAATGAGAAGATGAGCCAATGTATAAACACTAAACTATGGAGGGCACCATCCAAATCAAAAAGGGGATCAACATGCTGCACACCACATAAATACACGTGAAAAGAGGAAAAGAGGTGTGCTATGAAGCAGTGATCACCCAACAATACTTCAATAAATTATCATACGTTATAATAAGTTACAATAAATTTTATTCATTACAGATATAAATACATACAAACAACGTCAAAAAACCCAAATAGTTAAAACACAAGTAAAATCAATATAGTGGGGTTACCCACTAATTTGAAGCCCACCTGCTCCAAAAAACATCCCTAGTTACAACAGAACAAGCAGTACCATAATACAACAAGTGCCAGTATTATCCCTGGTGATCAATATCGTACACATGCATATTAGCTATGACTGCCTGATATTAGTATTCAAGGAGGTGTACTATAGTCCAAACAGATGAAGAGGGAAGTATGTACCTACTACAGCAGAGTATATATTGAAAAATACAAAAAGTCCCAAGCATAAATGAAGCCCATATAGAATATCCGAGCTGGCAAGTACTATATACTCACATACCACAAAAAATACTATTCAGGGTATAAATAAATACAAAACCCTTTCATGCTGTAAGTATCCCTCCTGCACACAATAGCGCTAAGATCAATCACCTCCCTGAGCACAAAATCCTAGGCTGGGATGATGCAGGCGGGCATACAGTGCCCAACGTGTCACCACTACACGTGGCTTCATAGACCCCTGATGAAGCCACGTGTATTGGAGACACGCGTTGGGCACTGTATGCCCGCCTGCATCATCCCAGCCTAGGATTTTGTGCTCAGGGAGGTGATTGATCTTAGCGCTATTGTGTGCAGGAGGGATACTTACAGCATGAAAGGGTTTTGTATTTATTTATACCCTGAATAGTATTTTTTGTGGTATGTGAGTATATAGTACTTGCCAGCTCGGATATTCTATATGGGCTTCATTTATGCTTGGGACTTTTTGTATTTTTCAATATATACTCTGCTGTAGTAGGTACATACTTCCCTCTTCATCTGTTTGGACTATAGTACACCTCCTTGAATACTAATGTCAGGCAGTCATAGCTAATATGCATGTGTACGATATTGATCACCAGGGATAATACTGGCACTTGTTGTATTATGGTACTGCTTGTTCTGTTGTAACTAGGGATGTTTTTTGGAGCAGGTGGGCTTCAAATTAGTGGGTAACCCCACTATATTGATTTTACTTGTGTTTTAACTATTTGGGTTTTTTGACGTTGTTTGTATGTATTTATATCTGTAATGAATAAAATTTATTGTAACTTATTATAACGTATGATAATTTATTGAAGTATTGTTGGGTGATCACTGCTTCATAGCACACCTCTTTTCCTCTTTTCACGAAGATGAGCCAATGTAACATCATAAAAATCCTGTGTAATAATACAATTACTGTAGATAATAAGGTGAAACCTGAGATTTATTATTTTACGGTATTTAGTTTTCTTCTTTACAACTACTAATAAAACCTATATATTTTAGGCCACAGATAACAAGCAGTTTCTTCCTCGGAGTCTGCAGCCGAATACGTTTCTTATAGATTCATCTTCCATAAAGCTAATTCTCATCTCATTTACCAACACTGGAATCGGCATTAGCAGGAGATATTCATTACATGAGAAATTACTACTTCATGAGGAAAACAACATCTTCATTTTCTACTTTGGTTCTAGAAACATATTTGACCGAAGTCCGTCACTGACAACATCATCATCCGTCTATATGAATGTTTCCAGTCTTCCCCAGTCTGTAATCTTCTATCATGTTAGATCTCATGTCTGATTCACACACAGAAGTTTGATGCATTTATAAAAGCTTTATTGTTTGCAAAAACACCACAGACAGAAATTATTTGACACCAAGTCTCCTTGTACAGTGTATTATGTGGTTTATTTCTGGCCTTAGGCTTTCTTATATTACAAGAAAAACACCAGAAAAAAAAAACAGAAATTAAAATGTTTCAAAAGAAAATTGTCAACAAAAATTCTTGTAAAACAAAAAAAAACATGCAAAAATCATAAGACACATTGTTATTTTTTAACACGTTAAACGTTTGTTTAAAATAAAATTCTTTTGGGCTCCAGAACATAGATGTTCACCACAGGGATGGCACAGGTGCGGCTATAATAAAAACCCTGTCAGTTTAACCACTTGCTGCTGTCAAAAGCAAACATGGCATCTCAGAAGGTTTGACTTAGTTCGGCTGAATGCCCAAGTACTCCACAGTATGTGGCTGCCTAGTTACTATGATATTTAAAGCGCACCTGTCAGCAGGATTGTGCTCAGTAATCTACATACACAGTCATGTGGGCGACATTACACTGATTAATATGACACCTTTGTTAATGAAAAACCTGCCTCCTATTTTACCTAGCCCCGCACTACTAGATGCATTATGTAAACTAGGCAGGTCATTGAAGGCACAGTGAGCTGTCATAAGAGTATACAGATGAATATGTAAGCAGAGCACCAGATAGAGCACCCCCCACAGGCCGCCCTGAAGCAAATGTATATCATTATCTCCAAACTGAAAGTAAAGATAACACAGCAAGCACAGGACGGATTTCATCACCACAAGTATCATTTTAATCAGTGTAATGCCACCCACCAGACAGTGTATGTAGTTTACTGAGCAGGCCGATGAAAAATCCAACAACCTTTATTGGGACTAGGAGAATATAACACCAAACATAGCTATAGTTCCTTAGAGTCTTCAAGGTAGACACACAAAAAGGGACAAATCCGGGGCGCCACCCGGTAATCCAACGCCAAAGAAAATACAACAACAGTCTCAGACTAAGTCCTCAAATCCAGCAGAGTGGCAAGACATCACAATCCCATGTGGCAACTGATCTCCAATCGTTCATACACGGATTTCCAATAGTCCATATACGGCACCAGGATCTGGCCTCAGCAACAGATCCTTGCCCTTCGCACAGCACCAACTAACTTCAAACATGTATCTTATTGTTCTCCTTCTCTTGGGATCAGCCCCCTGGTTGGGTAGAGATACCCACACCCCACCGCCTTAAACATTTAGTCCAGGCAATTCAAAGAATGAAGAATCTTCTGCAACTCCAGTCTCCAGCAGGTCTGCAGACTTGTGTATTTAAGGGAATCCCCCAGAAGACAGGAACAAAGACACACATGCCCCCACCAGATGCAGGACAGAAAATGATGACATAGGCCTGATTACAGCATGGTCCATGAAAACAGGCTGGGGGGGACACTGTCACAGGTTCTATCTGTTTATTTCCTGTTTTGTGGTTCAATAAAATATTGCCACACTGTTTTACCCTCACCGTGTGTTGTCTGAGTGGTATTGTGCCCACAGGAGTCCCCAGGTCTTCACAAAATATACTTCTCAAAAAAATAAAGGGAACACTCAAATAACCCATCCTAGATCTGAATGAATGAAATATTCCCATTGAATACTTTGTTCTGTACAAAGTTGAATGTGCTGACAACAAAATCACACAAAAATCATCAATGGAAATCAAATTTATTAACTAATGGAGGCCTGGATTTGGAGTCACCCCAAAAATTAAAGTGGAAAAACACCCTACAGGCTGATCCAATTTTGATGTAATGTCCTTAAAACAAGTCAAAATGAGGCTCAGTATTGTGTGTGGCCTCCACGTGCCTGTATGACCTCCCTACAACGCCTGGGCATGCTCCTGATGAGTTTGCGAATGGTCTCCTGTGGGATCTCCTCCCAGACCTGGACTAATGCATCCGCCAACTCCTGGACAGTCTGTGGTGCAACGTGACGATGGCGGATGGAGCGAGACATGATGTCCCAGATGTGCTCAATCGGATCCAGGTCTGGGGAACGGGCGGGACAGTCCATAGCTTCAATGCCTTCATCTTGCAGGAACTGCTGACACACTCCAGCCACATGAGGTCTGGCATTGTCCTGCATTAGGAGGAACCCAGGGCCAACCGCACCAGCATATGGTCTCACAAAGGGTCTGAGGATCTCACCTCAGTACCTAATCGCAGTCAGGCTTCCCGTGGCGAGCACATGGAGGGCTGTGTGGCCTTCCAAAGAAATGCCACCCCGCACTATTACTGACCCAAGCCAAACCGGTCATGCTGAAGGATGTTGCAGGCAGATCACTCTCCACGGCGTCTCCAGACTCTGTCACGTCTGTCACATGTGCTCAGTGTGAACCTGCTTTCATCTGTGAAGAGCACAGGGCGCCAGTGGCGACTTTGCCAATCCTGGTGTTCTGTGGCAAATGCTAAGCGTCCTGCATGGTGTTGGGCTGTGAGCACAACCCCCATCTGTGGATGTCGGGCCCTTATACCACCCTCATGGAGTCAGTTTCTGACCGGTTGTGCAGACACATGCACATTTGTGGCCTGCTGGAGGTCATTTTGCAGGGCTCTGGCAGTGCTCCTCCTGTTCCTCCTTGCACAAAGGCGGAGGTAGCGGTCCTGCTGCTGGGTTGTTGGGGTTACAGCCCCCACCATGTATGCCTTTAAATCAGAGATATATGTCATACAAAATAGTTAATAAATAACATTTCTCACATGTCTGGTTTACATCAGCACAATTTTTGAACCAAAATTTTTTTTGGTTTGGTCAACTTTTAACCCTTATAACTTCCTGTGATTTCTCATCTTCCAACAAAATTTACAAACCCATTTTTTTAGGGACCACATCACATTTAAAGTCACTTTGAGGGGTCTATATGACAGAAAATACCCAAAAGTGACACCATTCTAAAAACTGCACCCCTCAAGGTACTCAAAACCACATTCATGAAGTTTATTAACCCTTCAGGTGCTTCACAGGAATTTTTGGAATGTGGAAGAAAATAATGAACATTTAACTTTTTTTCACAAAAAGTTTACTTTAGACCCAATTTTTTTTATTTTTGCAGGAGTAATACACAAATAGTTAAATATTTATACATACATACACACACATGTATCCTGAACCACAAAGGAGCAAGTATGTACAAGTAGAATGAGGCCAAGTGTATAAAGCAATATACCTAGTGCCTAGTGCAGCATGTCAAAGAACCTGGGGTAGCCTAAAAATAATAACATATAGGTGAGCTTTATTGTATAGCATAAGAGGATTATAGATATAAAGTGTCCCTACACAGGCGGCGAGCCAACTGATGGGACCAGGGAATGAATCCCTCTGGTAAAGATACAGAGTCAATGACTAATGAAGGAAGTGTAATGTAAGGTACGGAGTATTCCAAAGAGAGGGAAGGGGAAGGGGAAACAATAGACACAACACCAGATCAATGGCAGACAGTGTTATATATAAGAAAGGGGCTTAATGACCGGCTGTGGAGAGAAGTGCCCAGAAGATGCTGGTTAGATGTTAGAGGACGTGTTCAACATGAGGGCCAGGTCAAAACCTGTAGACAAGCAGACAAGATAGGTAATATGCCTTATACTTCTGCTCTAAGGGGTCCAGGGTACCGAGCATGGCGCCCACTCTGTACCCTGGACCACTTAGGTAATATGCCTTCTATTGATGAGCGAGTATGTTTTGTTAACCCTTTCGCCGAGTATACTTGGCCGAGGACCGAGTATTTAAAGCTTGCTCGGGCTTTAAGTTAAGTTTTCGTCGCTCCGTGAACATGATTTGCGACTGTTTGACAGATTTAATACATGTGAGGAATGCCTGTTTTTCCAGCATTCCTCATATGTATTAAATCTGTCAAACAGTCGCAAATCATGTTCACGGAGCGACGAAAACTTAAAGCCCGAGCATGCTGAAGATAATAGGTGCTCGGCCGAGTATACTCGGCGAAAGGGTTAACAAAACATACTCGCTCATCACTAATGCCTTCTATAACCTCATGTTCGGTGTTTCTACTTTGGGTTTTGGCTTGTAAAAATCAGATTTCATTTGAATAGATTCTGGGCTCCATTAGCTGAGCCCCTGAGGTGGCAGAAACACCCCCCCCCCGGTGACCCCATATTGGAAACTCCACTGCCTAAGAAATTCATCCACGGGTGTAGTGAATAATTTGAACCCATACGTGCCTTACAGAATTTTATAACATTGAGTCATGGAAATATGGCATTTTAGTGGTAAAAATGCAATTTTTGTATTTGCTACAAATTTGTCAGGTACACAAGGGTTAATAGGTGAAACTGAACCCCATAATTTATTAAATAATGTCTCCTGAAAGCGGTGATGTCCCATATGTCGTCAGAAATTAGTTAGCCCACACCTCAGGGGCCACTCATTGCCATGGTGACTCGATGTCATCATAACAACACCTGGGTGACCAGAGCTAACAAGTTATTTAGGTCATGTGCAGTGCACGATCTACCTAACTTGTGTCAGTGCAGCACTGACAGTTATAAAGCAAAGCTTATACTTACATACACACACACATATACCGTATATTCCGGCGTATAAGACGACCTGGTGTATAAGACGACCCCCCTACTTTCCTGTTAAAATATAGAGTTTAGGATATATTCACCGTATAAGACTACCCCTTTTCCAACGCATACCAAACACCGGTAAAAATTAAAAAAAAACAGATTTGAATTTAACATGGTCCTTTTTTAATTTAAATTCTTATGACATGCAGGTATATAGCAGGAAAACTGTCACTCATAAACATATTAAAATAGGGGGGACCCCACGTCATTTTTTGGGGGGGTCCCCCATTCTAATAGCTAGTAAAGGCTAGGTATTCAGCTGGGGGCTGATATTAGTAGCCTGGGAAGCTCCGTGGGTATTACCCCCTTCCCAGACTTCAAACATCTGCCCCAGCCGTCTGCTTAACCTCCGCTAGAGACTATAATGATGGTGGATCCCACGCCAATTTTCTTTTTAAAAAATCCTTTATTTTAACACTAAATGACAATTGAGGGGTTAATAAAGATGCAGTCCCTAAATTATTAATTTTGTAATTAATTTTTCCCAAAAATGTTGACGTGGGGCTTCGCCATATTTTTGTGTCCAGCCAGGTACAGCAGGCAGGAACGGGCTGCCCCCAACCACCAGCTGCCTATTTGTACCTGGCCGGACACAACAATATAGGGAAGCCCTTTTTTTTTTAATTATTTCATGAAATAATTAAAAAAAAAATTACGTGGGGCTTCGCCCTATTTTTGTGTCCAGCCAGGTACAACTAGGCAGCTGGGGGCTGGAATCTGCAGCGCAGGGAGGCCCAAGCTTTCTGGGCCCCCCCTGCTGCAAATTGCAGTCCGCAGCCACCCCGGAAAATGGCGCGTTCATAGAAGCGCCATCTTCTGGCGCTGTACCCAACTCATCCAGGGCCCTGGTGCGGTGGCTCACTGGGTAATAAAGGGGTTAGGGCCAGCTTGGCATTATCAGCTGGCCCTAAGCCCGAAATTCATGGGGTCACGCCAGTATTAGACATGACCGCCATGAATTTCTAGTAAAGTAATTAAAAAAAACACAACACCCAGAATAAAGTCCTTTAATTGAAATAAAGACACAATTTTTTAATGTTCTAAATTAAACCATACTTACCATCACGCCCATTCCAGCTGAAGCCAACGATCTCCTGCAATAAAAGTAAAATAATAAAGCAACCTCATCCTTACCTCTCCATGGTTCCCAGGACCGGTCCAGCTCTGCTACATTCACATGACAGGCTGCACCGCAGCAGAACGCTGCCGTTCAGCTTGCCATGCGGCAGACACTGAGAAGCGCAGGCATGCTTGTGCTCCTCAGTGTCTGACTGTGACGGCATCCAGATGAGCCGAGATCATGTCCAATGAACTCGGCTCACCTCATGCACGTCACTGACAGCGTGGGAAAATTCTCCTGCTCCCCGCATGCGCAGTAGAAGTTTCCCACGCTGTCAGTGACGGACGTCCAGGAGGTGAGCTGAGTTCATTGTCGGCTCATCTGGATGCCGTCACAGCCTGACACTGAGGAGCGCAAGCATGCCTGCGCTTCTCAGTGTCTGCGGGATGAGAGGCTGGATGGCGGCGTTCTGCTGCGGTCCAGCCTGTCATCTCGATGTAGCAGAGCTGAAGCTGTCGTGGGAACCATGGAAAGGTAAGGATGAGGTTGCTTTATTATTTTTCTTTTATTGCAGGAGATCGTTGGCTTCAGCTGGAATGGGCGTGACGGTAAGTATGGTTTAATTTAGAACAATAAAGGATTGTGTCTTTATTTCAATTAAAGGACTTTATTCTGGGTGTTTGTGTTTTTTTTAACTTTGACTATGGGGTTAGTAATGGGGGTGTCTTATAGACGCCTCTCCATTACTAACCTGGGCTTGATGTCAGCTGGCATTATAAGCTGACATCAACCCCAACCCTATTACCCCCTGCCACCGCACCAGGGCAGCGTGGAAGAGCGAGGCTAAGTGCCAGAATTGGCGCATCCTATGGATGCGCCATTTCTGGGGCAGCTGACGGCTGGTGTTTCTAGCCTGGGAGGGGGCCAATATTCATGGCTCCCTTCCTGGGCTATTAATATCAGCCCCCAGCTGTCTGCCTAGCCTTTGCTAGCTATTAAATTAGGGGGGACCCCACGTCATTTTTTTGGGGGGGTTCCCCATTTTAATAGCTAGTAAAGACTAGGTATTCAGCTGGGGGCTGATATTAGTAGCCTGGGAAGCTCTGTGGGTATTACCCCCTTCCCAGGCTTCAAACATCTGCCCCAGCCGTCTGCTTAACCTCAGCTAGAGCCTAAAATTAAGGGGAACCCCACGCCAATTTTTTTAATAATAAATCCTTTATTTTAATACTAAATGACAAGTACAGTAACCAACACTATCACTGTACTTCATATATATGTGACTGACATGTTTCTATCTATCTAATCTATGTGTGAAGCTCTATTCTGTCTGTTATAAATTGTCGGGTACCGCTGCTGAATTGCCGGCCGGCTTTTTTAAAGAGACAGTGCATGAAAACACTATTATTTTTTTTAATAAATCCTTTACACTAAATGACAAGTACAGTAATCAACACTGTCACTGTACTTCATATATATGTGACTGACATGTTTCTATCTATCTAATCTATGTGTGATGCTCTATTCTTTCTATTCTAAATTGTCGGGTGCCGGCTTATGCCGCTGCTGAATTGCCGGCTTTTTATATATTGTCACAGAAGCGATGCGAACTTCCCAGCTCCGGACACAGCGCAGCGCTTCTGTGACAAGTGAAAGCTGTCAGCACAGAAGTCCTGCCCTGTGTCCGGAGCTGGGAATACGCAGCGATGTGTCAGTTTCAGCACAGAAGCGCTGACTGTCTGGACCTACCGCCGCCGTATTTTAACTCCCTCCACCTTATATTAACTCCGACATGGCAGGGATACGGCCACGGCAGCTTATTAACACCCCCAGAGTATCCCCGCATGTCAATTTCTGAAAGTTCAAAAGCATTACCGGCGTATAAGACGACCCCAGACTAGACAGAAGATTTTTCAGTCTTCAAAAGTCGTCTTATACGCCGGAATATACGGTATATATATATATACATACACAGTTGTGGTCAAAAGTTTACATACCCCAGCAGAATTTTTCATTTTTTGGCCTTGCTTCAGGGAATATGAATGATAACAAAAAAACTTTTTTTCCACTCATGGTTATTGGTTGGGTGAAGCCATTTATTGTCAAACTACTGTGTTTTCTCTTTTTAAATCTTAATGACAACCAAAAACATCCAAATGACCCTGATCAAAAGTTCACATACCGTGGTGATTTTGGCCTGATAACATGCACAGAATTTGACCCAAATGGGTTTGAATGGCTACTAAAGGTAACATCCTCACCTGTGACCTGCTTGCTTGTAATCCGTGTGTGTGCATAAAAGCTGAGTGAGTTTCTGGGATCCAGACAAACTCTTGCTTCTTTCATCCAGCCACTGACGTTTCCGGATTGTGAGTCATGGGGAAAGCAAAAGAATTGTCAACTGATCTATGGGAAAAGGTAGTTGAACTGTACAACACAGGAAAGGGATACAAAAAAATATCCAAGGAATTGATAATCCAGTCAGCAGTGTTCAAACTATGATTAGCAAATGGAAAATCAGGGGCTCTGTAAAAGCCAAACCACGGTCAGGTAGACCAACAAAAATTTCGGCCATAACTGCCAGCCAGGAAAATTGTTCGGGATGCAAAGAAAAACCCACAAATAACATTAGCTGAACATCAGGACTCTCTGAAAACTAGCGATGTGGCTGTTTCAAGATGCACAATAAGGAGGCACTTGAAGAAAAATAGGCTGCATGGTCGAGTCACCAGAAGAAAGCCATTACTGCACAAATGCCACAAAGTATCTCACCTAGAATACGCCACTACTACTACTGGAGGCAAATTTACACTCATCAGCCCGGATGCTGCGCATGGGACGTACTTGGACGTTCCAACATAACAATGATCCAAAACACAAGGCCAAGTCGACATGTCATTGGCTACAGCAGAACAAAGTGAAAGTTCTGGAGTGGTCAACTCAGTCTCCTGACCTCAATATCATTGACCCACTCTGGAGAGATCTCAGGCACGCAGTTCATGCTATACAGCCTAGGAATTTACAGGAACTGGAAGCTTTTTGCCAAGAAGAATGGGCAGCTTTATCATCTGAGAGAATAAAGAACCTCATCCACAACTACCACAAAAGACTTCAAGCTGTCATTGATATTAGAGGGGGCAATACACGGTATTAAGAACTGGGGTATGTGAACTTTTTGATCAGGGTAATTTGGATGTTTTTGGATGTCATTAAGATTTAAAAAGAGAAAACACAGTAGTTTGACAATAAATGGCTTCCCCCAACCAATAATCATGAGTGGAGAAAAAGTTTTTTGTTATCATTCATATTCTCTGAAACAAGGCCAAGAAAGGAAAAATTCTGCCGGGGAATGTAAACTTTTGACCACAACTGTAAGAGATTTCAAGAATGTGGAATGTTAATTGGAAGATATAAGAACTCTAATCATCAGGCAGTAATGGGCAAGCTGAAAGGATATATAGGAGAGATGAATGTATGTGATCCCTATGGTATGTTATTTTATTATTGTATGTACTGGTTTCTTGTTTTGTCAAAAAAAACCTAAATTAAAAAAATCTCAAAAATGTATTGGATTAAAAAAGAAAAAGACTAAGAAAAAGGCTTCTCCACTGTGTGGGTTCTCTGGTGCCTAACCAAAGTTGATTTCTGGTTAAAACATTTCCCACATTTTGTACATGAAAAAGGCTTCTCCCCTGTGTGAGTTCTCTTGTGCTTAACCAAAGCTGATTTCTGGTTAAAACATTTCCTACATTCTGAACATGAAAAAGGCTTCTCCCCTGTGTGGGTTCTCTGGTGCTTAATCAAATCTGATTTCTGGTTAAAACATTTCCCACATTCTGAACATGAAAAAGGCTTCTCCCCTGTGTGAGTTCTCTGGTGCTTAACCAAAGATGATTTATCGTTAAAACATTTCCCACATTCTGAACATGAAAAAGGCTTCTCCCCTGTGTGAGTTCTCTGGTGCTTAACCAAAGCTGAATTATGGTTAAAACATTTCCCACATTCTGAACAGGTAAAAGGCTTCTCCCCTGTATGAATTCTCTGGTGCTTGACAAAATCTGATTTCTGGTTAAAACATTTCCCATATTTGGAACAAAAAAATCTATTCTCTGCTGTGTGTATTTTTTGATGTTTAAGAAAATACTTTTCAAGAGTAAAACTATTTCCATTTTCTGAACATGAAAATGGCTTCTTTCCTTTATGAGCAGTTTGTTTTTTAATGCTTATTTTTTTATTTTGATTTTCCTTAGTAGTCGGTAATGAATCAGAAGACAGGACCTGTTTCATAGGACTAGATGACAGATCTTTGCAGTGAAGGGATGATGATATATCTGTAGTAATGGCATTCACTTCAATTGTATCCTGTGGGATCTCAAGATCATGTGATTTAAAAACAGAAGATGTCAGCTGTCCCTCTGATCTCCTGGTACAGTTATCTGCCAAGAAAAAAACAATTATTAATTTTGAATAAAATATCCCTGAAATTTATATTTTTGAACATTTCTACTTAAAATGTCTGTAGAAATGACAAGTTATTGACAGAATGACAGTGAAACGCGAAAACCTCATAGGATGAACCAGTAGAGCGTGGTGTTCAACTGCTTGTTCATTCTGTCTCCAAAATATGGAATAAGAAGCCATCAAACAATGTTATGTAGGCAAAAATGATACCAAATAAAAACTTCTTCTTATCCATAAATCAACCCAGCAAAGTCCGCTCTCCCAAAGTCAAACCTCCCCCTCACTTCTGAGCCTTGCAGTGCGCCCAAACCACATTCAGCATCCATGTATTTGACATTACTATAGTGAGAAGAACCCACTTAAATTACGGTGTGTGTCTCCTGGAGCACAATCTGGACACTATGTGTTGGGCAATAAAATGGCCAATGTGCAATTTTCACTCTCCAACATCCACTGCGTGCTAATTTCTGGAATTTCTTTTTGTAATTACCTTCTGCAGTCCTTCTTGCCTGTGCGCAGTGCTATCGCTGGCCGTTCTCAGGCATCACGTGACCCCCGATAGCGTCACTCACAAGCAAGAAAGACAGCAGAAGGTAATTACAAAGATTCTTATGGGCACAGGGTAAATACATTGGGGGACCTTGGGCAACTGTAAAAAGTACTGGACAACTTCTTTAAGGCTTCTGTAAATAGTTTCTTCCATCTCCTCTGGGATCTGCTCCCCTAATGTCTGCTTCTGTCACCAGGAGCCGCCTTAATCATTCTGCAGGTAGCACTGGTGATGGAGGAGACGTTGGAACCAGAAGCTCTGGGCAGCACAGGCTCTGTCCAAACACTAAGATTAGGGTTGCTGGGACCAGTAGTACCATCCAGTCTGGCAGTATGGGTGTGTGTGCTGTCCAGCTGGAGTAATCTGCTCCCTGCTTCAGCCATTTGGAAAGCACCGCACCCTACTAAAGTTGGAAGCATATTGCTGGAAGCTGCCAGATACAGCCTTGTTCTCCTCTGGTTCAGTCCTCTGTGCTCAGCTCCCGGCTTGTGTATTTGTTTACTGACTACTCTTGTGTCTTCTGATTTTGTACTTTCTCTGTCCTCCTGGTTATGACCCGGCTACCTGACTATTCTTTTTGGGGTTAAAGGGTGATGAGCAAAGCAATCCATGGGATCAAGAAAATGGCATATATAGCACCAAGCCTGTTTGTGGTAGCCATCTTTTGAGCTGCCAGGTGACCATGAACAGTGTCCCCAATACATTGGGTCTGAAATATATTCCAGCAAGATCTGCATTCAAATAGTTAAATGGCGCTCCTTCCCTCCTTATTCCTTCCCTTGTGCCCAGACAATAGTGTACAACCTTATATAGGGGATTGTTGGATTCAAGAGAAGTTGGAAAATAATTTGTAAGGTCCATTTGTTTCCTATTATCCTTTGTGAAGAATTCCAAAATTATCACCAGATAAAGTGACACACGTCAGATTTGAAAAATGGGCCCTGATTAGGAACATAATACTGGCAGCAGGAAGGGGTTAAATCAGAGGATTTTGGGAACTAACTGCTGTAGTCAAAAACTGTGAGTATAGACAATAACATCTACTGAAATGATCAAACTCGACAGTCTCCATCAGTAAGTAGTGAGTAACTAGTGGTGAAACCTCTCTGGGGTAATTGGAGTATGGGACTCGATGGCTCCTGACAATCTAAACTATCGTAAGGGACAATATTTTCTATCAGATGAGTTTCAAGAAGAAATATTAGACGTTCAAAGAGAACTTTTTATAATACTGCAGAGCTGAGGGGTCTTAAATTTAGACCTCGGGCATTGGGAAGAGACAATGGAGATCTTTCTTAAAGACTACCAGGGAGTTACAGACTCACATAAGTGAGGAAGGCCGATCCCACCACAATCAAACTATTACATAGAATGAACTTGTAAAAAAAGAAAGAATATAAAAACATGTAACATCCCCAACAACAACGTATGTATGAGGGGAGAAATCCAACACTAAACTGGAGTCACACTCATTTATGGTGGACCATTGGAGCTACTATGAATCCTGACCAGGAGAGTAGAGAAAGTATTAGCACCCCCATTTCAGGAGAGATTGTGCAGTAATCTGAATTTCTTAGGATCGAAAACATAATGGAATTTATGACTTGGAGTGAATCCATGAAACCAGGGCTGGAGCCAACACATCTCCTGCAGGCGTGAATAAATGTATATTACAGCCATCAGCCACGCACAGCTTAGAGATATATCATGGCACAGGTGTAATGCTTTTTATGTAGTTTAGCACAATCCTGTTTGAATTTAGTTGGTTTAAAAAGAAATTGAAAAGTCAGGATAAAGGGAAACTCTGTTGTTATTGTACAGAAATTCACACTTGGCCTCACTGCACATTTAATGTTGTTGATAATAAAAGCGAAGTTTGGCCAGAAAGACTGGACCTGGTCTTGTAGGGACTATATGAGGACATTCAGCAGCACAGAAGGTAGATTCATCCAATAAGATATCAGGGATCTAGGAAGCCAACAGCATCATTACCCTCCGCTTTCTCTTACAGGTCCATCATAATTTTGATTTTCTCACTTGTCAGCACATTCTACGTACGCTGTCATTTGGCTTTATAGTTTACAGATCTGGGCAGGTAACGGTCAGCGTCTACTAATCCCAGGGGGTAGGTGGATCCTCCAGGTTGTAAGTTCTACAGAAAAGGTCTTTTACAATTACACAAAGTAATGTGAACATTTTCGGATGGAGGAAAATGTTGTGGCCTAGCGGTAAAATGGTGATCACACGATTGCGATACGGCCGGACTACACCACCGATAAAGCAGCCACAGCCGGTGACTGAGAAGAATCTGTGACTTCTCTGCATTTAGTGGTTACTACTCACCTGGGTAGTCATATGTAGGAATTTCCTCTTTACACCGCTCATCGCCCCTCACATATGTCTCTGTAGTATTAATATGGGTCAGATCTTCACCCTGAAACAAATATTATAAAAGTCACAGACAGATGAGAAGTCACATCTATGATCAGCTCTAATCCTGCCATCTCCACCGTTCTCATTACACAAGTATAAAACATATAATACTGGAGGATAAAACAAGACTGAACACAAGACCTTCACAGCCGTCTACACATCACAGGGGAGAACACATGACACCTTCTCTCCATCTACCTGATGATCCTGAGGAACATTGGGATCTTCTTGTTTACAGTCCTGTGGAAGAAGAGGACGGGGATATCTCTCTGGTGTTGTCCTCTTACTGGATAGATCTGGAGGAAACACATACAGGGACTGAATACATTCTTTACATACAGATAATTATAGGCCGTGTGGTTTTAGCCCTGTCTATTACCTGGTGATGTGAGGGGCTGTGGAACCTCCATCATGATGTCCTTGTACAGATCTTTGTGTCCTTCCAAATACTCCCACTCATCCATGGAGAAATAGACGGCGACATCCTGACACCTTATAGGAACCTGACACATACAATGATACCGTCATCCCCCAATCCCTTCATAGCTTTACTGTATAATGTCCCAGCATTCCCAGCAGTGTCACCTCTCCAGTCAGCAGCTCAATCATCTTGTAGGCGAGTTCTAGGATCTTCTGGTCATTGATGTCCTCATGTACCAGGTGATGAGGTGGAGGCCCTGTGATTGGGCTCAGATGTCTTCCCCATCCCTCAGACACAGGGGCCTGACAGCGCTCACTAGAGGTCTTCTTCACTACTGTGTAATCCTGGTTATGGATAGACACATTAATACATCTCACTCCAGACATTTCCAGAGTCCTCACCTCTCCAGTTCTGTCCATCTGTTATTCCCATATATAAGAATGATGTAATGTGACGTTATCAGAATCTCTCACCTTTCCAGTAAGCCGGAAGAGGATCTCTAGGGTGAGGTGTAATATCCTCTCCGCCATCTTGTCTCTATCCATATCCATCCTTGATAGGTGATTTAGAAAAATTCTCTTAATATAGAAGCTCTTCACTGAGGGGATCTGATATTGTAGAGACCTGAATGAGAAGAAGAGCCGATGTGACATCCTAAAGAATTCTGTGTATTAATACAATTACTGGAGACAATAAGGGAAATATATCAGTAGATGTGTAGATGTTGTATTCTCTAGTCTTTTATGGACTGGAACATAAGTTGAATTGCTGACTTAGACATCTCCTCCATACTTCCAATCACTGACTAAGTTGGCCACTGCTTCAGTAAGAATCACCCAGAAACCCAAGCAGCAATGGTATTTTTATTATTTTTACAACATTCTGCTTTTGTCCCTGACGTACTAATAAAACCTATATATTTTAGGCCACAGACAACAAGCAGTTTCTTCCTTGGAGTCTGCAGCTGAATACGTTTCTTATAGACTCATCTTCCATAACGTTAATTCTCGTCATATACATTACACGTGACATGAGAAATAACAACTTCAAGATGAGGACGACATCTTCATCTTCTAATACGGCTCTAGAAACAAATTTGGCCAGAGTCCGTCACTGACTACATCATCACCAGCCGTCTACATGAATGTTTCCCGTCTTTCCCAGGTTGTAATCTTTTATCACATTAGATCTCATTTATAAGAGCTTGTTTGTACGAACACAGACAGGAGTTATTTGATGCTAATGTCTCCTTGTACAGTGTTTTTTTTCCTGGATATCATGTTTCTAAAAGCATTTTCCTGTAGGTTTCCATATATTACATGAAAAACACCAAAAAAAGAAAACCAAGTGGTTAATACATAAAATAAAATTGGGGTTGGCGGGACTGTGACAACATTATACAGTATGTGGGTAGATGGCGGTACTGTGGGAACATTATAGTGTATGTGGGGGGATGGCGGTACTATGGGAACATTATACTGTATGTGAGGGGGATGGTGGTACTTTGGGAACATTATACTGTATGTGGGTAGATGGCGGTACTATGGGAACATTATACTGTATGTGGGAAGATGGCGGTACTGTGGGAACATTATACTGTATGTGGGTAGATGGCGGTACTGTGGGAACATTATACTGTATGTGGGAAGATGGCGGTACTATGGGAACATTATACTGTATGTGGGAAGATGGCGGTACTGTGAGAACACTATACTGTATGTGGGAAGATTGCGGTACTGTGGGAACATTATACTGTATGTGGGAAGATGGCGGTACTGTGAGAACATTATACGGTGTGGGGAAATAGAGGTACTATGAGAGCATTATATTGAGAGGCTTAATGACCGCAGTCGCTCCTGTGACCGGGCCCAGCCAACATCAACCGCTGCTGCAGCTGGATGTGTGTTCTCGGACTGACATTCAGCTTAGTGCCACAATACACGCTGCGGACCAATCAGAGGCCAGCAGGTGACATCGGCATGTACGTCATTAGGGGCGCATGGAAGTAACATCATCCTCTCCTGTCACTTCCAGCTGAAGTCAGCGGCAGCTCCAGAAAAAGACACCGCGCGGCGAAGGAGCAGAGAGAAGGCGAGTATAATGTTTTTTGTTTTTTTTTAAAATCAGCGAGTACACGGTGCCCTGGGCCATACTACTAGATGTAAGAGTATGAGCTGTGCATTATACTACATGGATGACTATGGGCTGTGCATTATACTACTACATGTAAGACTAAGGGCTGTGCATTATACTACATGGATGACTATGGGCTGTGCATTATACTACATGGATGACTGTGGGCTGTGCATTATACTACTACATGTAAGAGTATGGGCTGTACATTATACTACATGGATGACTGTGGGCTGTGCATTATACTACTATGTATGACTATGGACTGTGCGTTATACTACATGTATGACTATGGGCTGTGCATTATACTACATGTACGGACTATGGGCTGTGCATTATACTACATGTGTGGACTATGGGCTGTGCATTATACTACATGGATGACTATAGGCTGTGCATTATACTACATGTACGGACTATGGGCTGTGCATTATACTACATGTGTGGACTATGGGCTGTGCATTATACTACATGTACGGACTATGGGCTGTGCATTATACTACATGTACGGACTATGGGCTGTGCATTATACTACATGTACGGACTATGGGCTGTGCATTATACTACATGTGTGGACTATGGGCTGTGCATTATACTACATGTACGGACTATGGGCTGTGCATTATACTACATGTGTGGACTATGGGCTGTGCATTATACTACATGTGTGGACTATGGGCTGTGCATTATACTACATGTATGGGCTGTGCATTATACCACATGTATGGACTATGGGCTGTGCATTATACTACATGTGTGGACTATGGGCTGTGCATTATACTACATGTGTGGACTATGGGCTGTGCATTATACTACATGTATGGGCTGTGCATTATACCACATGTATGGACTATGGGCTGTGCATTATACTACATGTATGGACTATGGGCTGTGCATTACACTACATGTACGGACCATGGACTGTGCATTATACTACATGTACGGACTATGGGCTGTGCATTATACTACATGTACGGACTATGGGCTGTGCATTATACTACATGTACGGACTATGGGCTGTGCATTACACTACATGTACGGACCATGGACTGTGCATTATACTACATGTACGGACTATAGGCCGTGCATTATACCACATGTATGGACTATGGGCTGTGCATTACACTACATGTACGGACCATGGGCTGTGCATTACACTACATGTACGGACCATGGGCTGTGCATTACACTATATGTGCAGACCATGGGCTGTGCATTACACTATATGTACGGACCATGGGCTGTGCATTACACTACATGTATGGACTATGGGCTGTGCATTATACTATATGTATGGACTATGGGCTGTTCATTATACTACATGTACGGACTATGGGCTGTGCATTATACTACATGGATGACTATAGGCTGTGCATTATACTGTATGGAGGATTATGGGCTGTGCATTATACTGTATGGAGGATTATGGGGAGTGCATTACACTTCTGTTATGGGGCCTCATCACTTCTATGTTCGCCCCTGGTGAGTGTAATAGTTTATGTTTTTCTATACACTAAAGAACAGAGGCAGAACAGGGGACATATACCAGGTTGGTGTCAAGGAAAAGGGACATACATATACAGTGGGTACGGAAAGTTTTCAGACCCCTTTAAATTTTTCACTCTTTGTTTCATTGCAGCCGTTTGGTAAATTCTAAAAAGTTCATTTTTTTTCTCATTAACCCCTTTACAACCCAAAGTGGTTTGCACGTTAATGACCAGGCCAATTTTTACAATTCTGACCACTGTCAATTTATGATGTAATAACTCTGGAACGCTTCAACAGATCCCCCTGATTCTGAGAATGTTTTTTCGTGACATATTGTAATTCATGATTGTGGTAACATTTCTTCGATATCACTTGCATTTATTTGTGAAAAAAACTGAAATTTGGCGAAAATTTTTCAATTTTCAAAATTTGAATTTTTATGCCCTTAAATCAGAGAGATACAGTACAGGCCAAAAGTTTGGACACACCTTCTCATTTAAAGATTTTTCTGTATTTTCATGACTATGAAAACTGTACATTCACACTGAAGGCATCAAAACTAGGAATTAACACATGTGGAATTATATACTGAAAAAAAAGTGTGAAACAACTGAGAATATGTCTTATATTCTAGGTTCTTCAAAGTAGCCACCTTTTGCTTTGATGACTGCTTTGCACACTCTTGGCATTCTCTTGATGAGCTTCAAGAGGTAGTCACCAGAAATGGTCTTCCAATAATCTTGAAGGAGTTCCCAGAGATGCTTAGCACTTGTTGGCCCTTTTGCCTTCACTCTGTGGTCCAGCTCACCTCAAACCATCTCGATTGGGTTCAGGTCTGGTGACTGTGGAGGCCAGGTCATCTGGCGTAGCACCCCATCACTCTCCTTCTTGGTCAAATAGCCCTTACACAGCCTGGAGGTGTGTTTTGGGTCATTGTCCTGTTGAAAAATAAATGATGGTCCAACTAAACGCAAATCGGATGGAATAGCATGCCGCTGCAAGATGCTGTGGTAGCCATGCTGGTTCAGTATGCCTTCAATATTGAATAAATCCCCAACAGTGTCAGCAGCAAAGCACCCCCACACCATCACACCTCCTCCTCCATGCTTCACAGTGGGAACCAGGCATGTAGAGTCCATCTGTTCACCTTTTCTGCGTCGCACAAAGACACGGTGGTTGGAACCAAAGATCTCAAATTTGGACTCATCAGACCAAAGCATAGATTTCCACTGGTCTAATGTCCATTCCTTGTGTTCTTTAGCCCAAGCAAGTCTCTTCTGCTTGTTGCCTGTTCTTAGCAGTAGTTTCCTAGCAGCTATTTTACCTTGAAGGCCTGCTGCACAAAGTCTCCTCTTAACAGTTGTTGTAGAGATGTGTCTGCTGCTAGAACTCTGTGTGGCATTGACCTGGTCTCTAATCTGAGCTGCTGTTAACCTGCGATTTCTGAGGCTGGTGACTCGGATAAACTTATCCTTAGAAGCAGAGGTGACTCTTAGTCTTCCTTTCCTGGGGTGGTCCTCATGTGAGCCAGTTTCTTTGTAGTGCTTGATGGTTTTTGCAACTGCACATGGGGACACTTTCAAAGTTTGCCCAATTTTTCGGACTGACTGACCTTCACTTCTTAAAGTAATGATGGCCACTCCTTTTTCTTTACTTAGCTGCTTTTTTTTTGCCATAATACAAATTCTAACAATTCTATTCAGTAGGACTATCAGCTGTGTATCCACCAGACTTCTGCACAACTGATGGTCCCAACCCCATTTATAAGGCAAGAAATCTCACTTATTAAACCTGACAGGGCACACCTAAGAAGCGAAAACCATTTCTGGTGACTACCTCTTGAAGCTCATCAAGAGAATGCCAAGAGTGTGCAAAGCAGTCATCAAAGCAAAAGGTGGCTACTTTGAAGAACCTAGAATATAAGACATATTTTCAGTTGTTTCACACTTTTTTGTTAAGTATATAATTCCACATGTGCTTTAAGTGTGAATGTACAATTTTCATAGTCATGAAAATACTGAAAAATCTTCAAATGAGAACGTGTGTTCAAACTTTTGGTCTGTACTGTATGTCACACAAAATAGTTAATAAATAACATTTCCCACATGTCTACTTTACATCAGCACAATTTTGGAACCAACATTTTTTTTTTAATTAGGGAGCTATAGGGGTTAAAAGTTGACCAGCGATTTCTCATTTTTCCAACAAAATTTACAAAACCATTTTTTTAGGGACATCACATTTGAAGTCACTTTGAGAGGTCTTTATGACAAAAAATACCCAAAAGTGACACCATTCTAAAAACTGCACCCCTCAAGGTGCTCAAAACCACATTCAAGAAGTTTATTAACTCTTCACGTGCTTCACAGGAATTTTTGGAATGTGGAAAAAAAAGAAATTAACATTTAACTTTTTTCACAAAAATGTTACTTTAGACCCAATTTTTTTTTATTTTTGCAGGGATAACAGGAAAAAATGGGCCCCAAAATTTGTTGTGCAATTTCTCCTGAGCATCGGGTTGTCATAGCAACATCCTGAAAGCCGCGGCAGACAACGTTGGACGCCGGCAGGAGAGGTGAGTATCGGCGATCACCTCCTCTTGCCCCCACAATGCTGCGATCGACTTTGATCGTAGCATTGCGGGGTTTAATGTGGCGGGGGCTCCCAGCACATAGCATTGGGTGTCAGCTGTGACAATCAGCTGACACCCGGCGGCGATCACGCCTGCACAGCCTGTGTGCGGGCGAAATCCACAGGACGTACTAATACATACTTGGCTCTTAAAGCCCAGGGTGCGGGTACATATTAGTACGCCCTGGGCTTTTAAAGGGTTAAAGTACACTCTGCACCCCATCTTGACTGAAAAAAAAAAAAATGTAGAAATTTTTGCTAATTTATTAAAAAAGAAAAACTGAAATATCACATGGTCATAAGTATTCAGACCCTTTGCTCAGTATTGAGTAAAAGCACCCTTTTGAGCTAGTACAGCCATGAGTCTTCTTGGGAATGATGCAACAAGTTTTTCACACCTGGACTTGGGGATCCTCTGCCGTTCTTCCTTGCAGAACCTCTCCAGGTTGGATGGTGAACGTTGGTGGACAGCCATTTTCAGGTCTCTCCAGAGATGCTCAATTGGGTTTAGGTCAGGGCTCTGGCTGGGCCAGTCAAGAATGGTCATAGAGTTGTTCTGAAGCCACTCCTTTGTTATTTTAGCTGTGTGCTTAGGGTCATTGTCTTGTTGGAAGGTGAACCTTTGGCCAAGTCTGAGGTCCAGAGCACTCTAGAAGAGGTTTTCATCCAGGATATCTCTGTACTTGGCCGCATTCATGTTTCTTTCAATTGCAACCAGTCGTCCTGTCCCTGCAGGACGTCCTGTCCCACCACCATGTTTCACTGTTGGGATTGTATTGGGCAGGTGATGAGCAGTGCCTGGTTTTCTCCACACATACCGCATAGAATTATCACCAAAAAGTTCTATCTTTGTCTCATCAGACCAGAGTATCTTATTTCTCATAGTCTGGGAGAACTTCATGTGTTTTGAGCAAACTCTATGTGGGCTTTCATATGTCTTGCACTGAGGAGAGGCTTCCGTTGGGCCACTCTGCCATAAAGGCCCGACTGGTGGAGGGTTGCAGTAATAGTTGACTTTGTGGAATCTTCTCCCATCTCCCTACTGCATCTCTTGAGCTCAGCCACGGTGATTTGGGAGTTCTTTATCTCTCTCACCAAGGCTCTTCTCCCACGATTGCTCAGTTTGGCTGGATGGCCAGGTCTAGGAAGACTTCTGGTGGTCCCAAACGTCTTCAATTTAAGGATTATAAGGCCACTGTGCTCTTAGGAACCTTGAGTAATGCAGAAATTCTTTTGTAACCTTAGCCAGATCTATGCCTTGCCACAATTCTGTCTCTGAGCTCCTTGGGCAGTTCCTTTGAGCTCATGATTCTCATTTGGTCTGACATGCACTGTGAGCTGCGAGGTCTTATATAGACAGGTGTGTGCCTTTCCTAATGAAGTCCTATCAGTTTAATTAAACACAGCTGGACCCAATGAAGGAGTAGAACCATCTCAAGGAGGATCACAAGAAAATGGACAGCATGTGACTCTGAGCAAAGGGTCTGAATACTTATGACCATGTGATATTTCAGGTTTTATTTTTTAATAAATTTGCAAAAATTTCTACATTTCAGTTTTTTTCCAGTCAAGATGGGGTGCAGAGTGTACTTTAATGAAAAAAAAAAAATGAACTTTTTAGAATTTACAAGATGGCTGCAATGAAACAAAGAGTGAAAATTTTAAAGGGGTCTGAATACTTTCCGTACCCACTGTATATATCAGGATGGGGGGTGGTCGAAATCTCGTAACGGCACACTAGTTATGCCTCTGCTTATACTGTGTGGGGGGATGGCGGTACTATGGGGGCATTACACTGTGTGGGGCATCATACATACTGCATAAGGGGCATAATGGGGGCATTACACTGTGTGGGGCATCATACATACTGCATAAGGGGCATAATGGGGGCATTACACTGTGTGGGGCATCATACATCCTGCATAAGGGGCATAATGGGGGCATTACACTGTGTGGGGGGCATCATACATCCTGCATAAGGGGCATAATGGGGGATTACACTGTGTGGGGGCATCATACATCCTGCATAAGGGGCATAATGGGGGCATTACACTGTGTGGGGGCATCATACATACTGTATAAGGGGCATAATAGGGGCATTACACTGTGTGGGGGGCATCATACATACTGCATAAGGGGCATAATGGGGGCATTACACTGTGTGGGTGCATCATACATCCTGCATAAGGGGCATAATGGGGGCATTACACTGTGGGGCCAGTAAAGGGGTCCTGTACTATGAGAACAATACGTTTCCTCCCTTCCTGTCTCCATAGTTGGGTCGTATGTATCTATTACAGGAAACAGAACAAAAACCTTATGATTCTTATAAAGGGGCAACACAAGACCCCAAAAGAGTCTTCGTGCTGAAGGGGTTAATGCCCCCTGCGCCCAGTAATGGGGTCTCCACATACCTCCACCTGCAGAGCCGCCACCACATATATGGCTGCTCTGTGCGCACAGGACCTGTGATGAGGTCACAGGAGGGGAGGAGTCAGGGGTCACATGATCAGGGGCCTCAGTGGATGCAGGACTCTGCTGTGCTGGTTGTCATGGTGCTGGATGAGCTGAAGTTTATGTGTGGGGTCAGGAGGGGTTTACAGTGTGGATGTAGCAGAGCCGCGTGTGTACGAGGTGTACGGAGCAGAGCCGCGCGTGTACGAGGTGTACGGAGCGGAGCCGCGTGTGTACGAGGTGTACGGAGCGGAGCCGCGTGTGTACGAGGTGTACGGAGCGGAGCCGCGTGTGTACGAGGTGTACGGAGCGGAGCCGTGTGTGTACGAGGTGTACGAAGCAGAGCCGCGTGTGTACGAGGTGTACGGAGCAGAGCCGCGTGTGTACGAGGTGTACGGAGCGGAGCCGCGTGTGTACGAGGTGTACGGAGCAGAGCCGTGTGTGTACGAGGTGTACGAAGCAGAGCCGCGTGTGTACGAGGTGTACGGAGCGGAGCCGCGTGTGTACGAGGTGTACGGAGCGGAGCCGCGTGTGTACGAGGTGTACGGAGCGGAGCCGCGTGTGTACGAGGTGTACGGAGCGGAGCCGCGTGTGTACGAGGTGTACGGAGCGGAGCCGCGTGTGTACGAGGTGTACGGAGCGGAGCCGCGTGTGTACGAGGTGTACGGAGCAGAGCCGCGTGTGTACGAGGTGTACGGAGCAGAGCCGCGTGTGTACGAGGTGTACGGAGCAGAGCCGCGTGTGTACGAGGTGTACGGAGCGGAGCCGCGTGTGTACGAGGTGTACGGAGCGGAGCCGCGTGTGTACGAGGTGTACGGAGCGGAGCCGCGTGTGTACGAGGTGTACGGAGCGGAGCCGCGTGTGTACGAGGTGTACGGAGCGGAGCCGCGTGTGTACGAGGTGTACGGAGCGGAGCCGCGTGTGTACGAGGTGTACGGAGCGGAGCCGCGTGTGTACGAGGTGTACGGGGCGGAGCCGCGTGTGTACGAGGTGTACGGGGCGGAGCCGCGTGTGTACGAGGTGTACGGGGCGGAGCCGCGTGTGTACGAGGTGTACGGGGCGGAGCCGCGTGTGTACGAGGTGTACGGAGCGGAGCCGCGTGTGTACGAGGTGTACGGAGCGGAGCCGCGTGTGTACGAGGTGTACGGAGCGGAGCCGCGTGTGTACGAGGTGTACGGAGCGGAGCCGCGTGTGTACGAGGTGTACGGAGCGGAGCCGCGTGTGTACGAGGCGTACGGAGCGGAGCCGCGTGTGTACGAGGCGTACGGAGCGGAGCCGCGTGTGTACGAGGCGTACGGAGCGGAGCCGCGTGTGTACGAGGCGTACGGAGCGGAGCCGCGCGTGTACGAGGCGTACGGAGCGGAGCCGCGCGTGTACGAGGCGTACGGAGCGGAGCCGCGCGTGTACGAGGCGTACGGAGCGGAGCCGCGCGTGTACGAGGCGTACGGAGCGGAGCCGCGCGTGTACGAGGCGTACGGAGCGGAGCCGCGCGTGTACGAGGCGTACGGAGCGGAGCCGCGCGTGTACGAGGCGTACGGAGCGGAGCCGCGCGTGTACGAGGCGTACGGAGCAGAGCCGCGCGTGTACGAGGCGTACGGAGCAGAGCCGCGCGTGTACGAGGCGTACGGAGCGGAGCCGCGCGTGTACGAGGCGTACGGAGCGGAGCAACGCGTGTACGAGGCGTACGGAGCGGAGCAACGCGTGTACGAGGCGTACGGAGCAGAGCCGCGTGTGTACGAGGCGTACGGAGCAGAGCCGCGCGTATACGAGGCGTACGGAGCAGAGCCGCGCGTGTACGAGGCGTACGGAGCGGAGCCGCGCGTGTACGAGGCGTACGGAGCGGAGCCGCGTGTGTACGAGGTGTACGGAGCGGAGCAACGCGTGTACGAGGTGTACGGAGCGGAGCCGCGTGTGTACGAGGCGTACGGAGCAGAGCCGCGTGTGTACGAGGTGTACGGAGCGGAGCAACGCGTGTACGAGGTGTACGGAGCAGAGCCGCGCGTGTATGAGGTATACGGAGCAGAGCCGTGTATGTACGAGGTGTACGGTGAGCTGAAGTTTATGTGTGGGGTCAGGAGGGGTTTACAGTGTGGATGTAGCAGAGCCGTGTGTGTACGAGGTGTACGGAGCAGAGCCGCGCGTGTACGAAGTGTACGAGGTGTACGGAGCGGAGCCGCGAGTGTACGAGGTCTACGGAGCGGAGCCCCGAGTGTACGAGGTCTACGGAGCGGAGCCGCGTGTGTATGAGGTCTACGGAGCGGAGCCGCGCATGTTTGAGGTGTACGGAGCGGAGCCGCGCGTGTACGAGGTGTACGGAGCGGAGCCGCGCGTGTACGAGGTCTACGGAGCGGAGCCGCGCGTGTACGAGGTGTACGGAGCGGAGCCGCGCGTGTACGAGGTGTACGGAGCGGAGCCGCGCGTGTACGAGGTGTACGGAGCGGAGCCGCGCGTGTACGAGCCATATGGAGCGGAGCCGCGCGTGTACGTGGCGTACGGAGCGGTGCCGCGCGTGTACGAGGCATACGGAGCGGTGCCGCGCGTGTACGGAGCGGAGCCGCACGTGTACGAGGTGTACGGAGCAGAGCCGCGCGTGTACGAAGTGTACGGAGCAGAGCCGCGCGTGTACGAAGTGTATGGAGCAGAGCCGCGCGTGTACGAGGTGTACGGAGCAGAGCCGCGCGTGTATGAGGTATACGGAGCAGAGCCGTGTATGTACGAGGTGTACGGTGAGCTGAAGTTTATGTGTGGGGTCAGGAGGGGTTTACAGTGTGGATGTAGCAGAGCCGTGTGTGTACGAGGTGTACGGAGCAGAGCCGCGCGTGTACGAAGTGTACGAGGTGTACGGAGCGGAGCCGCGAGTGTACGAGGTCTACGGAGCGGAGCCCCGAGTGTACGAGGTCTACGGAGCGGAGCCGCGTGTGTATGAGGTCTACGGAGCGGAGCCGCGCATGTTTGAGGTGTACGGAGCCGCGCGTGTACGAGGTGTACGGAGCGGAGCCGCGCGTGTACGAGGTGTACGGAGCGGAGCCGCGCGTGTACGAGGTCTACGGAGCGGAGCCGCGCGTGTACGAGGTGTACGGAGCGGAGCCACGCGTGTACGAGGTGTATGGAGCGGAGCCGCGCGTGTACGAGCCATATGGAGCGGAGCCGCGCGTGTACGTGGCGTACGGAGCGGTGCCGCGCGTGTACGAGGCATACGGAGCGGTGCCGCGCGTGTACGGAGCGGAGCCGCACGTGTACGAGGTGTACGGAGCAGAGCCGCGCGTGTACGAAGTGTACGGAGCAGAGCCGCGCGTGTACGAAGTGTATGGAGCAGAGCCGCGCGTGTACGAGGTGTACGGAGCGGAGCCGCGCGTGTACGAGGTGTATGGAGCGGAGCCGCGTGTGTACGAGGTCTACGGAGCAGAGCCACATGTGTACGAGGTCTACGGAGCAGAGCCACATGTGTACGAGGTCTGCGGAGCGGAGCCGCGTATGTTTGAGGTGTACGGAGCCGCGCGTGTACGAGGTGTACGGAGCGGAGCCGCGCGTGTACGAGGTGTACGGAGCCGCGCCGCGCGTGTACGATGTGTACGGAGCGGAGCCGCGCGTGTACGAGATGTATGGAGCGGAGCCGCGCGTGTACGAGGCGTACAGAGCGGAGCCGCGCGTGTACGAGGCGTACGGAGCGGAGCCGCGCGTGTACGTGGCGTATGGAGCGGAGCCGCGCGTGTACGAGGCGTACGGAGCGGAGCCGCGCGTGTACGAGGCGTACGGAGCGGAGCCGCGCGTGTATGAGGCGTATGGAGCGGAGCCGCGCGTGTACGAGGTGTACGGAGCGGAGCCGCACGTGTACGAGGGGTACGGAGCGGAGCCACGTGAGTAGTGTAGCAGTCCTATGTATCGTCAAACTCAATTTGACAGGTGCCACGCCTCCTATTAAAGTATATCAAAGTGTGTAGCCGCACCCCTCCTCCACATCCCCTATCAGGTCCTGTGTTGTATCTTCAGCATTCTCATTTTATATGAGTTTTATAGCCTCAACATTTTATTCTCATTTTATATGAGTTTTATATCCCCATACTGTTAATTTGATAGTGTGGATCTTATTGCTTGGGCATATTAACTATATGGCCAAGTTACAACTACCGCCAAGTATATAAAGTGTGTGTTTTATATGGATGTAAAAAGCAAAGACACAGTAAAAGTATTAAAAGATTTTATTGTTCTAAAAATAAATACATCTCAAAGACATTTCAATAATATAAAAATCCTTACAGAATAGTATAAAAAGTATCACAAGTACAATTAATATACATCATTACAATTCTTACAAAATAATATAAAAAGTGTTACATTCACATGTACCAAACTGCATGTAATAATAATAATATACATCATTACATTTCTTGCAGATTAATATAGAGTGTTACAATTCAGTCAGATCATTTATCCAATACATCACTTACATCGTGAGCCACATGGATTGTAGTAATGGTAAAGACCTTTTTTTAGGCAGCAAAGTTCCTTGTGCGATACCTAATGATGGAGAGTGTAAAGATTGAATAGCGCGGGTTGGTGTGGATAGCGTCCGGGGTGTAGATACATTGCTACCTTCACTGAGGCTGAGTTCACACGATGCGTATTTCATGCGTTTCCGCGGCGTTTTTGCAGTTGCTCAGTGCCTGGATCCCCTTCCCTGCTGCACTTCAAGCTCACTTGCCATCTTTGAGCCTGTTACAGAAGAAGAAGTTACCCAGCTCCTCGCTTCTTCTCAGCCTATAACCTGCAACAGTGACCCCATTCCTTCACATCTCCTGCAGTCTCTCTCACCGGTGGTCACCGCTCACCTGACTAAAATATTTAACCTCTCTCTTTCTTCAGGTATCTTTCCCTTTTCATTTAAACATGCCATCATAACCCCTTTATTGAAAAAAACATCCCTGGACCAGAACTGCACTGCTAACTACAGACTTGTCTCTAATCTTCCTTTTATCTCTAAACTCCTGTAACGCCTGGTCCACTCCCGTCTAATCCGCTATCTCTCAGATAACTCTCTCCTCTACAATCTGATTTCCGCTCTTTACACTCCACTGAAACTGCCCTCACTAAAGTTTCTAATGATCTACTAACAGCTAAATCCAAAGGTCACTGCTCCCTGCTGATTCTCCTGGATCTCTCTGTAGCATTTGACACTGTGGATCACCAGCTCCTCCTCACTATGCTCTGCTCTATAGGCCTCAAGGAAATCGTTCTCTCCTGGTTCTCCTCCTACCTCTCTGACCGCTCCTTCACTGTATCTTTTACTGGCTCCTCTTCCTCTCCTCGTCCCCTTACTATCGGAGTTCCGCAGGGCTCAGTCCTAGGCCCCCTTCTCTTCTCTCTATACACTGCCCCTATTGGACAAACTATCAGCAGATTTGGGTTCCAGTATCATCTCTATGCTGATGACACCCAATTATACACTTCTTCCCCTGACATCACCCCTACCCTAATACAAAATACCAAGGATTGTTTGTCTGCTGTCTCTAACATCATGTCCTCCCTCTATCTTAAACTGAATCTCTCCAAAACTGAACTTCTTGTGTTTCCCCCCTCTACTAACCTAACATCGAAATTACCTTGGAGGGCTCAACCATAACTCCCAAGCAGCACGCCCGCTGCCTTGGGGTCATTTTCGACACTAACCTTTCCTTTACTCCCTATATCCGATCACTCACTTGCTCTTGTCACCTACATTTTAAAAACATCTCCATAATCCGATCTTTTCTCACCTTTGAAACTGCTAAAACTCTGACTGTCGCTCTTATTCACTCTTGTCTGGACTACTGCAACTCTCTTCTGATCGGACTCCCTCTTACCAAAATTTCACCTCTCCAATCCGTTCTGAATGCGGCAGCCAGGGTCATATTTCTGTCCATCCGCTTCACCGATGCCTCCACCTTGTGCCAGTCATTACACTCGTTACCCATTTGCTACAGGATCCAATATAAACTCATTGCTCTCACCCACAAAGCTCTCCACAGTTCTGAACCACCTTATATCTCCTCTCTCATCTCAGTCTATCGTCCTACACGTGCCCTCCATTCCACAAACGACCTAAGACTAACATCCTCCATAATCTGAACCTCGCACATCCGTCTCCAAGACTTCTCTCGTGCTGCGCCAATTCTCTGGAATGCTCTACCCCAGGTGATCCGATTGATGCCTAGCCCCCATATCTTCAAGCACGCTTTAAAAAACCATCTATTTAAACAGGCCTACCACCTCAAATACCCAGTAAATTAACTTCCCTGTTCCCTCCTAAATACTATTCAGAATCTGCTCCCAACTGTTTCTGTCTCTACACCCTCCATGCACACGATAACTGCACTCGATACTTGATTATTGCACTTAAACATATGGGTTGATGACCTGATCATGCAGCTATATATGAAAATCCTGATTTACTATAATTGCCAGATCTGAAAGAACAAGCACTTTTCACCTATTGTGTCCCCCCTTTTCCTTGTAGATTGTAAGCTTGCGAGGAGGGACCTCACTCCTGATGTAACTGTTTTAACTGTCTCACCTTGTATTGAATTTATTGTCTGTACATGTCCCCGCTTAATTGTGAAGCGCTGCGGAATATGTTGGCGCTATATAAATAAAAATTATTATTATAATTATTATTATTATTATTATTATTATTAAAAAGCACCATGTACTTTGTGTTTAAAGTTATTGTGCGGTTTTTCTTACCCTGACAAAACATGTCTTGTATCAGGTAGAAAATGCTGAGATTTCTGTGGTGTTCATACTTGGTAAATGCTTTTTCTATCTCACAGTTTTCGCTAGTGCTCTCCATGAGATCATCAACAATAGTCAAATTTACCTTGTCAGGAGGGAATAAACCATCATCGACAAATGTATGTGGCAGACCCTCTACAAATCTAATGTGGGGAAAAGAGAGAGAGATTTCATCATATAGTTTTTGCCAGCACGAATAAAACCAAACAATACTATCGGGTTTGTGAGAAAAATGAGTTTCAATATTATGTAACAGCTGTTTTACAAAATGGCTCTTTCCAGAATTAGACGGGCCTGCTAGAATGCAGGAGAATGGGTGTTGTAGCCGTGGATCCATCACAATCCCCAACTAATAGCCAAATGGCAGGGTGGTGAAATCGTCTAATAGGCGCCGCTTTGTGTAAACGCACTCTTGTGTTTTGCGCAATGGCCTTGTTTCAATGTACCAGTACTTTTTATTTCTCACAATGCCTGGCTGTTCTACGACAATACGCTTCTGTATTTCTGTGTCAGAATTACGCGGGTAGTCCAGAACTAAATCTTTCAGACTGCTAAAATTAATAGATTGAGTGTTTCCGACATTTAGTGTTATGCCCTTAACTTTTAAGACTGTTTTACCAGTGTTGAGTTTGTATCCGTAAGTTTTGGGACCCGCAGATACAAACTCTGTGATGTGAGTGTCATCGAGTATATCACTGGTCAGTTCCCCCAGGTAATCGCCTAAAGTCGGCTGCCACTCACCTTCCCTCTGCACAAAAATAACTGAATCTGTGTCGTTATAAAGACACCTCTCCTGCAGCTGGTCCAGCAGAGAATAGAGCTCTAGCCGGGCATACGCGGTTGTAAAACACGCTATAAAAATGTTTGTGTTTTTGTTGACGGTGTGATGGCCTTTTGCATATTTCCAGTTAATGGTCGCAGTTTCATCATCAATGTAATGTAACATTGAAATGTCGTAGTAAGGTAGAAACACATACTTAAAAAGCTTATCGGGGTCACTAACAATGCTGGTACATGATAAATTAGATCGCAGACCAAACTTTCCCCATAAAGAATTTAAGAAAAGTTTAGAGATTCTTCTCTTAGCCGGATTCACACCTATATTTTCAGGCCGTAATTGTACACCTTCTTTTTCAAGAAAGGCGTCAATGTACTGCTTTTTTCTTGACTACATCAGTGCACCAGCTAGGATAACCTGAGGCCTCCTGCTTATCACAAAGATGTAATTTAATGTAGAGCGCAAACAGATCATCAGTTGTGTTAGGAAAATGCCATATTTCATAGATGTGGGCAATCCTGTACCCCTTTTCTACAGCCATCTCAAGTTCTATAGTGCACCATGTACCGGTCAGGGCGCGTTCTTCATCACTATGAGTGCAAACCTCGGTCTGCAAACTTACAGCAGATGTGTAGCAAAGGGGAAACATTAATTTTTTGTTGAGTTTTACAGGCAGCACAGGGAAAAACAAATTTCTTGGCTGGTAGACCTTGACTTTAGCAATACCAAAGTATTTTTTAATGAAGCCGAAATTGTCATAGAGGATATCTGAGTGACCTACAGGGTATGTTTTAGTTTTGTTTACAAAGGGATACAGACTGCTGAAATCATAGTAATGCAATGTCTCTCCATCCTCCAAGCGGTGATAGAGTTTAGTGCCGTTGGTTCGGCCGCCATAAAGAGCATCTCGTGGGTCTAAAGGTGTTGGGAATTCCAATTGGAGAAGAAATGTTTGAAGGTTAGAATCTTTTTCAACCATTTCATTCCAGTCATGCTCCCACATCACTCTTACTGTGTACCCGCAGCACTGTAAGTAACGCTTTTTAGCTAAAAATGCAGAATATAACAGCCCATAGGAAGTATTTGTTACCTTATTTGTGTCATTATAACACATGGGGCAGCCGTGGTAAAAAAACCCCTGAAATTCAAATGCTACGTGTTGCTTGTTAACATAGGTGTACCCGTCTAGAAAATATTTCCCGACTTGTTTTTCGCCACCTCTCAAAGCATGCCGAATGACAATGTTCTCAGAGAGTGCTACATATATGAGCCACTGTATAGCGGGTGATGAGTAGCGCTTTTTTGTCTTGTGATAATTATCACCGGGTAAAATGGTAATGGTCTTTTTTGGAAGAAATTTAAACCGGTACATTAACAGGTGGATATGGCAGAAGAAAGGTGTATAGATATCCGCGCTTCTCCGTATGAAAAGATGATCTGGTGATCAGAGGGTTAATGGAAATATTTTTTATTAATTAACTACATTCATACGCATTTCACGGACGTCCTGTCCGCTTCCTCAGTGAGTAGCTGATGGCCGGAAGACCTCCCATTTATAGGGCACCTCCTCCAAAATGGAGGTGCCCGTGCAAGGTTGTTGCTTTGTGTGCTAAACTTTGCTTCAGCCCTCAGGTCCTCCTAACAGTCCAGTCCGCCAGCCTGACTACCAGTCCAGTCCACCAGCCTGACTACCAGTCCAGTCCACCAGTCCATAAGACATATTTTCAGTTGTTTCACACTTTTTTGTTAAGTATATAATTCCACATGTGTTAATTCATAGTTTTGATGCCTTCAGTGTGAATGTACAATTTTGATAGCTATGAAAATACAAAAAAATCTTTAAATGAGAAGGTGTGTCCAAAATTTTGGTCTGTACTGTATATTAAAAGTAAAATTTTAGAAAAATATTACACCAATTGGATTTGACAGTGAACAAAAAGATGTTATCATTCTAGTAGTTTTTGTTCCCTCTTTTTAACCTTTTTTTTAATGTGTTGTTCTTTTAAGAAATATATTAATAAAGATTGATACACTTTTTTTTTAAAAAATGGTGTATACTTCCCATCTATGATAGGTTGTCTTTAATTATGGAAGTGCCTTAAAACTGTTTTGGCCTTATTTAGGTTGAATTTACTGTTTAGTGTGGTTGATCAGATATAAATTGTCAGTCTGACATTTGCACAAGTTGAGGTTTTAAGTTCCGTTTTTGGTGGAACAGGAAAATAAAAAAAAGAGGAAACAGATGTTAACCCTTTTACCCCCGAGGGTGGTTTGCACGTTAATGACCAGGCCAATTTTTACAATTCTGCCCACTGTCAATTTATGTGGTAAGAACTCTCTAACGCTTCAACGGATCCCCCTGATTCTGAGATTTGTTTTTTCTTGACATGTTGTACTTCATGATAGTGGTAAAATTTCTTCGATATCACTTGCGTTTATTTGAGAAAAAAATCTGAAATTTGGCAAAAAATATAAAAAAATTCCCAATTTTAAAAATTTGAATTTGCCTGTCCTTAACCTTCGTCAGGCTGCATAATTTTACAACGTTAACAGGCTGCAGAGGTACAATTGTACCTTCATATATACCTCCACTGTGGGAAGACTTTCTCCTTTACTTGGTTTCAGAAACTAAAGTTCATTCAGCTACAAATGTTATGCTGATATCTATTGGCCAGTTTTGTTACTGCTCACTTATGCTGCTGTCAATTAAGTTGATTCAAACTGGGAGTGGCTTCTACTTCTCTTCCTGCCTCCCTCCTCTCAGTAGCCATTTTGCTGTTCATCTCATTGCTGTGAGCACACACATTTCTAGGCTTGTGAAGTCTTCAATTTCTTGGATACGAAGGTAGGAAAGTCTCACAGCATCTAACAGCCAGTTATACCTTCATTCGCCTTATGTGGGGACAGAACAGTCAGAAATTGTCTTTGAGCCTGGACTTGGCTTACATATATTTTGTATGAAACTTATCACTATAGGTATGATTTTTATACGAAAAATGGATAATAATTAGTATCTACATATTGTTTTACGATGTTTTACTTATATTCAGCACAAAATAAAGATGGTGGCTCTGTTACAATTTTCCTATTGGTCGAAAAAACAGTCGAAGATGGAATGAAAATTCTGAAACCGTATACGGTTTACATAATATATAAATGACATTTATAAATAATTATCACTAGAAATAATTTACTTTTTTATCTGCACTTTAGAATCGAGTTTCATTCTACTTGCCACGTGTTACTGAACTAAATTACAAAGCCAAAATTCATCTACCAAGTCATCATGAGTGATAGTGATGCTGGATCTAGTTTCCGCCATAATCCAAGAAAACGTGTTTGCAGGTTAGTATCATTTTGTGAAAAGCCAATAATGTAGTATTGTGAAGTATTTCGGAAAATTATTTATTTTTCATTTTTTCATATTTACAGATTTACGTCTGATGAAATAATGCGAATGCTAGAAGAATCTGATTCTGAGCATGAGGAAGAACCATATGTTGCATCTGATGATGAAAACTATGTACCACAAGTGGATGTTACTGAAGAAGATTCAGACATTGAACAAGAAATGGTCATAGAGCAGGAAAAAGAATATGACTCAGACGAAAGTGTTGAGGATGAGTCTGTGCCTCAAAGTGCAGGCGACATTTGGACTGCTAAGGATAAAACTCAATGGTGTAGTGATCCACTGCCAAATGCACAAACAAAATCTCGTAATGTCCTACGACAAAGAGGTGGCCCTGCAGCAATCAGCAACCTGTATACAGCAAAAGAGCTATTCAAGTCAATCATGACTCCCGAGATGTGTGACATCATATTACGAGAAACGAATCGAAAGGCCAAGAGAGTTTGTGATGCTTACAACAACGAACTGGTACAACGTTTTCCTGATTCTTCTGAACGGCCACCACAAAAAACATTCAAGCAATTTACTGAAACTGAACTCCATGCATTTTTGGGCAGACTGATTGCTGCTGGTGTGCACAGAGACAACAAAGAGAATCTGGAGGAAATGTGGAATGTTGCTGGTCTGCCTCTTATACGTGCAGCCATGTCTCGTGACCGCTTCAAGGTGATACTCAGATTTATGAGATTTGACAACGAAAATACACGTGCAGAATGTGTGCAAACAGATAAAGCTGCACCAATACGGGACATCTGGATAATGCTGAACAGAAATCTGGAAAGAGCCTACAAGCCATATAATTGTATCACCGACGACGAGCAATTACCTTCAAAACCAGCTAAATATGATATAAAGATTTTATGGGCTTGTGACTCGTCAAACGCCTACCCATTACAAGGTCAGCTCTACACTGGGAAACCAACTGATGGTCCTCGACAAGTAAACATTGGTGAACGAACAGTATTGGACCTAGTGAGCTCGTATAAAGGCTCTTGAAGAAATGTCACCACCAATAACTTCTTTACAACCATGGAACTAGCTAAGGTATTGAACTCCTGGAACATGACACTAGTTGGTACAGTGAGAAAAAAATAAAAGGTTCCTACCTAGCAACATGCAGCCTGCCAAAGAAAGGCCTGTAAACTCGACAAATTTTGCCTACAATCATGATGCAACAGTCTGTTCATATGTACCAAAGAAGAACAAATCAGTCGTGCTTCTATCATCTATGCACATGACGGGAGAAGTTGAAGAGACACTAGCAGCCAAACCAGAGATAATAAAATACTACAACAAAACAAAAGGCGGAGTTGATGTTATGGATAAAATGTTGGGAGAGTACACTGTGAAACGACGAACATTACGTTGGCCTCTGGCATTTTTCTACAATATGATTGACGTCACTGGGTTGGCATCCTACATCATCTACAGAGAACACAATCCAAGCTTCAGGACAAAGGATCAACGAAGAAAGTTCCTGAAAGATCTCGCAAATCAGCTGTGTATGCCTGCAATTGAAGATCGTAGTACAAACCGAATGATGATGAGAAACCATTTTCTTCGAGGTGCAGTAGAAATGGTGCTTGGACGATGCATTCTGGTAGCATCGCAAGCAGCAGCTGGCCCTCAAATACCTCATGGTAGTCGTGGACCCTCCCCTGTTGTTGGCAGTTGCTATGTCTGCCGAGACCTGAGGCGAAAACAACGTAAGACTAGAAAGTCTTGTGTGGTTTGTGTGAAACCCATTTGCGATGAACACTCGGTAGCAAAGACAACATGCATTACTTGCGAAGAAAATCAATAAAAAAAGTTTCTTACATTTTCTTTTATAATGTAAATGAACAGTTTTTTTACTTGTTTATAATAATAAAATAGCATTATCATAAAAAAAAAAATAATATTCTTTTTTCTTTGCATTATCTTCATTCAAAATATATGAGGGTACATTTGTACCTATGCAGCTTGTTATGGATGCAAAAATATCTCGACCCCTTATCTCGGAAGGGGGTGGAGATATTTTATTGAAATTTGGCCAATATATTCTGGACCAAAACTGCAGAGATGTCACGAAATTTCAGCCCTCTACGGCTTTTCGAAAAAAAGTTATTGCAATTTTAAAACGGAATAGTTACAATTGTACCTACTCAGCCGGACGAAGGTTAAAACAGAGAGATATGTCACACAAAATAGTTAATAAATAACATTGCCCACATGTCTACCCCTTAAGGACCAGAGCATTTTCCGTTTTTGCGTTTTCATTTTTTGCTCCCCTTGTTCCCAGAGCCATAGTGTTTTTATTTTTTGGTCAATATGGCCATGTGAGGGCTTATTTTTTGCGGGACGAGTTGTACTTTTCAACGCCATTACTAGTTTTACCATATCGTGTACGGAAAAATGGGGAAAAAATTCCAAGTGCGGTGAAATTGCAAAAAAAGTGCAATACCACAGTTGTTTTTTATTTATTTTTTTTACTACGTTCACTGAATGCTAAAACTGACCTGCTATTATTATTCTACAGGTCATTACGAGTTCGTAGACACCAAACATGTATGGGTTCTTTTATATTTAAGTGGTGAAAAAAAAATTCCAAAATTTGGTAAAAAAAAAAAATAGTGCCAATAGACCTGTAGCGTCTCCATTTTTCGGGATCCGGGGCCAGGTGAGGGCTTATTTTTTGCGTGCCAGGCTGACGTTTTTATTGATAACATTTTGGGGTAGATCTGATGTTTTGATCGCCCGTTATTGCATTTTATTGCAATTTTGCAGCGACCAAAAAACGTAATTCTGGCGTTTAGAATTTTTTTCTCATTACGCCGTTTACTGTTCGGATTAATTCTTTTTTCATATTGATAGATCGGGCGATTCTAAACGCGGCAATACCAAATATGTGTATGTAGGGTTTTTTTTATATATATTTTATTTTGAATGGGTGAAAGGGGGGTGATTTAAACTTTTATATTTTTTTAATTTTTTTTTATATTTTTAAAAACTTTTTTTTTTTCACCTTTTGCATGCTTCTATAGTCTCCATAGGAGACTAGAAGCAGCAACTATCTGATCGCCTCTGCTACATACAGGGGATCAGCAGATCCCCTGCATATAGCAGAATTGGTCCTGTGCTATGAGCGCCGACCACTAGGTGGCTCTCATAGCGACCAGCTCATGACAACCACAAGCGTCTGCTGCAGACCCTGGGTTGTCATGCCCACCCATCGGTGACCCACGATCACGTGACGGGGTCGCCGATGGGCGGAGCTTAGGACGCGCTTCCCGGAAGTGCGCGTTAAATGCCGCTGTCGGAGATTGACAGCGGCATTTAACATATTAACAGCCGCGGGTGGATCGCGATTCCACCCTCGGCTGTTGCGGGCACATGTCAGCTGTAAGAATCAACTGACATGTGCTCGGTTCAGTGCGGGCAAAGAGGTTAAATTATTTATTTATCATGAATCAAAGAGTGAAGGCATATCAGAAAAACATCAATGGCTGAACAATAACTGTAAATAGGATTTTACAGGAAAATCGAAATTAGAGAGCAAAAAGAAGTGCCAGCTGTAGCAAGATAAAGGTTAGACTGAGTTCCGTCAAAGAATAGGGAAAACTTAGAAAAATTATTCAGATTTTTTCTATAAACACGAATAAAATAAAATCAAATGTAACAATTTTAGATGATTCTATAATAATGAGATTAACAATAGAGTCAGAGTTAACGAGTCTAGTCATTTCTAAAATCTTAGGTAAGGGAAGGAATGAAGATAACTAGAAAATGGGAAGTCATAAAAAAGAAGGGAAGGAGGGAGGGAGATTTAGAGGGTGGTAAGGAATAGGTCCATAGATAAGTTAAAGATTTGACATTTCAATAAATAAGATCTAGATGATTAAGGGGATAAATTTTACGGATTTCCTAAAAGTTTCCCATGGAGACCAGATTTGAGCGAAAAAGGAAAAGTTTTGTTGTGCAAGGGCAGCCACCTCTTCAATATGATACAATTGGTCAATTTTAAGAATCAATTGTTTCTTGCTTGGGATGTTGGCTGTGCGCCAAAGTGTGGGAATAAGGAGTTTACTTGCAGATAAAATGCAGATGTCTAGTTTTGATTCATATTTTTTATTTGGGTCTATTGGTAGATTCAAGAAAATATGTTCAGGCGTTAGAACAACATGCATGTGAAGAACTTTCGACAGGATTTGAGATACGATTTTCCAAAATGCTTGTATGGTCTGACAAGACCACCAAACATGGAGGTATGAACCTTTTTCACTTTCACATCTCCAGCAAAGATCTGAGGTGGTAGGAAACCATTTGTGCGTCTGGAGAGGTGTGGTGTACCATTGGGTGATTATTTTGTAGTTATTTTCTTGGACTCTAATGCATTGTGAAGGGCCATGGTAGAATTTATAAATCTGTTTAATTAGAGGTTCAGTGAAAGTAGAACCTAATTCTTTTTCCCATTACAGCAAGAAAGCTCTTTTCGAAGAAGCATCTCTTGTAATCAAAATATTGTAGAGGGATGAAAGTACTTTTTTCGGGATTTTTATCTGTGAGCACATGGTTTCGAACACAGTTAGCCATTTTGTGGGATTTCCTTTAGTTATGATTTGTCGTATTGTCTTCTTTAAGGATTCGCAATGGATAAAGGTGTAGTTTGACATTGTGGGAATTGTCTTTTGTTCTTGGAAGGAGATGAAGGAGCCTTCATTATATAACTGATCAATTAGAGGTGATGTAGCAGAGGTTGTGTCTTTTCCTCAGTCTCTTGCTATGATGTCTGATAGTCAAGCTAGTGGGGACGGGGTTGGAGAAAGGTGGGCCGCAACTAATTTCCAGCATTTGGCCATTGTGCATGTAAGGAGGTTGTGGAATGTAATTTTATGCGTAAGTGTAGAGGGGGAAAGGATAATTGACCGCAATTGGATGGGAGACATATGTTCCTCTAAGGAGAGCCAGGGTTTCTCCTTTCGTTTCCTTACCCACTCAATAGTCCTAGACAGTGTGGCAGCTAAATAATAGTTTTATATATTGGGAGCCCCCATGCCTCCATGTCTCTTTGGTAATGAAAGGATGTGTGAGTTAAGCTTTGGTCGGTGTTTGTTTCAGATGTAGTTAAAGAACGCAGAGTTGATTTTGGAAAGGAATAATTTTGGAAGAGCGATGGGTAACATTTGAAAAAGGTAGATGAGTTTAGGCAATAGGATACTTTTAATAAGGTTTCTTCTACCAATCCAGGAGAAAAATGGGGCCTTCCATTTTTTTTGTTTGGTCTAGAATTGAAATAAGGAGTTGTTTGTAGTTCAGGTCAAAGAGATCTTTATTGGATGTGCTAATCTTAATGCCCAGGTATTTTATATATTTACTAGCTATTGAACCTGTTCTTTGCCTGGGTGGCGAGCATTTTTATTGGTATATGGTCTCCCATGCTGGTATGTGCTGTGCTGCCCCCATCCTGTCTCCACCATCCCATCCTGGTATGTATGGCACCCCTCATCCCCATCCTGGTATGCATGGCACCCCTTATCCCTATCCTGGTATGCATGGCATCCCTCACCCCCAAGCCTGGTATTCATGGCACCCATCACCCCCAATCCTGGTATGCATGGCACCCATCACCCCCAATCCTGGTATGCGTGGCATTCCTCATCCCCAATCCTGGTATGCATGGTACCCCATCCCTCATCCCTATCCTGGTATGCATGGGCCCCTCACCCACATCCTGGTATGCATGGCACCCCTCACCCCCATCCTGGTATGCATGGCACTCCTTATCATTATCCTGGTATGCATGGCCCCTCATCCGAATCCTGGTATGCATGGCACCCCTCATCCCAAATCCTGGTATGCATGGCACCCCTCATCCCCAATCCTGGTATGCATGGCACCCCTCATCCCCAATCCTGGTATGCATGGCTCCCTCATCCCCAATCCTGGTATGCATGGCTCCCTCATCCCCAATCCTGGTATGCATGGCTCCCTCATCCCCAATCCTGGTATGCATGGCTTCCTCATCCCCAATCCTGGTATGCATGGCTCCCTCATCCCAAATCCTGGTATGCATGGCTCCCTCATCCACCATCCTGGTATGCATGGCACCCCTCATCCCCCATCCTGGTATGCATGGCACCCCTCATGCCCAATCCTGGTATGCATGGCACCCCTCATCTCCAATCCTGGTATGCATGTTACCTCTCATCCCCAATCCTGGTATGCATGGCACTCCTCATCCCTATCCTGGTATGCATGGCCCCTCATCCGAATCCTGGTATGCATGGCACCCCTCATCCCAAATCCTGGTATGCATGGCACCCCTCATCCCCAATCCTGGTATGCATGGCACCCCTCATCCCCAATCCTGGTATGCATGGCTCCCTCATCCCCAATCCTGGTATGCATGGCTCCCTCATCCCCAATCCTGGTATGCATGGCTCCCTCATCCCCAATCCTGGTATGCATGGCTTCCTCATCCCCAATCCTGGTATGCATGGCACTCCTCATCCCTATCCTGGTATGCATGGCACTCCTCATCCCCAATCCTGGTATACATGGTACCCCTCATCCCTATTCTGGCATGTATGGTACCCCTCATTCTGGTATGCATGGCACCCCTCATCCCAATTCTGGTATGTATGGCCTTCTCATCCCAGAAACTTGGTATGCATGGCACCCAATCCCTCATCCTAGTGTGCATGGCACCCCTCTTCCTCATCCTAGTATGCATGGCACCCCTCATCCTCATCCTGGTATGCATGGCACCCCATCCCTCATCCTGGTATGCATGGTACCCCGAATTCCTTTCCTGGTATGTATTGTACCCGTCTTCCCTATTCTGGTATGCATGGCACCCCCCATCCCCCAATCCTGGTATGCATGGTCCCCTGACCCCCCAATCCTGGTATGCATGGTCACTTCACCCCTCAATCCTGGTATGCATGGCCCCCTCATTCCCCAATAATGGTTTGTGTGGAACCCCTCATCCTGGTATGCATGGTCTCCTCACCCCCCAATCCTAGTATGTGTGGTACCCCACAATCCTGGTATGCATGATTCCCTCACCCCACAATCTTGGTATGCATGGTCCCCTCACCCCCCAATCCTGGTATGCATGGTCCCCTCACCCCCCAATCCTGGTATGCATGGTCCCCTCACCCCCCAATCCTTGTATGTGTAGTACACCACAATCCTTTGGTAATGATCACGAGCTCTATTTCGAGCACCAGAAAAGCCGAGTTCGAAAACCACTAAGCACACACTCCATATTTCTCCCCAGCTACTGGTTAACATTATATTCATTTTTTTAATAATTATTTTTCTAATATCATAGAGAATAATTGTGGCAAATATTGTTAGAGACTAACTATAAACCATTGGGATATCATTCCCCTTTTTTCCAAATATATTCTATTCTGATCAATGAAACTCTTGGGTGGCAGACAGCACTGTTAAATAGAGTTGAGCCACCCCCGTAGTGTTCGGGTTCGGTTCGTCGAACACCGGTATGTTCGCCGAACTGTTCGTCGAACACCGTTAAAACCAATGGCAGGCGAACAAAAACACATAGAAACACATAGAAAACACCTTCAAAGGTGTCCAAAAGCTGACAAACTGCTCAGAAGACACAACTAACACATGGAAAAGTGACAAGTACATATAGTCATGCAAAAATAAAAGAGGTGGAGGAGTAAAAGGAGGGGGGGGGACACAGATATAGGCATGTCATGCCCTTCTAAAACCAAGAAAGGCTGGAGTAAAAATCTAAAATCAGCCTACCAACACCCAGACATTGTGACAAGAAAATTAAAAAAAGAAATATCTTTAGGTAGAATGGCGGTTCCATTCAGAACACTTTCCTTACAAGACGTAGTGGTATCCCCGTTGGGAGTGGTGCCAAAAACGGAACCCAATACATTCGGACTAATCCACCATTTGTCATATCCAATGGGCAGGTCAGTAAACGACAACATCGACGCGGAACCAAGTACAGTAGTATATACTGTACATCCTTTGACAAGGCAATCAGGCGGGTCAAGAAGTTGGGAAGGGGCACCCTAATGGCCAAAACAGACATTGAGGGGGCACCTATTGGGCTGCTTCTGGGAAGGAGCATACTATATAGATCGCTGTTTGCCCATGGGGTGCTCCAGATCCTGCTCACTATTTGAGGCGTTTAGTTGCTTCCTCGAATGGGTTGTCATGGACGTTTCTAAGGGGCCACAGATTATCCATTACCTCGACAACATCTTATGCCTGGGCCCAAAAGATTCGCCACAGTGTGAATACACGCGGTAGTCCACCTGTGAGAAGGAGAGAGCTGGAGGGAGAGCAGACACCACAGAGCCGAGGGGTTAGATGGAGAACGGAAGAAGGAAAGAGGGCGAGGGAGGTAAGTGAGTACGGTGGAAGGCTGACCTGAGCTCCCCCACGTTCCTGCTGGACGGGGAACAGCCCTTGGAAGAAAAGCTGCTTGCGCTTCCCTTTGAGGTTACGAGCGTGAGCGGGCAGAGGGACTACGCTGGAGTGCGAAGCCGACACAGCCAGTCCGTTCCTGCCCGTGCGATCTCCGTGTCGCCGGGTTTGTGCCAGAGCCGAGGTGGACCCTGACGGCCAGCCCCCCCCTCCCAAAACAGGTGCCTGTCCACTGGTGGGTCGAGACCCCCCGCGGTGGAGGCAGGTCTAATCTCTGTAATTTAAATTGGCTCTGTAATTTGAATGAGTACACTTTGAATCCTTTTACAAGGATCTATTGGAGGGCAAGTCTGATGCCAGCAGCCGCAGTAATTCCAGCTCCAGTAGCGTCCACTAAAGCTGCTGCAGTTAAAAAGCTTTTATAAGGATCGAGCTTGGCGGAACACCGAAAGGCGTGCTACCGCCAGTCCCAGCCCCTCTGCCTTGGGGAGCCTCCCCGATGCTCTTCACTGAGTGTCCCGGGTGCCCGAAGCATTTCCTTTGAAAAAATTAAGTGTCCAAACCACAGGTGGTGTAGCTTGCTTAACAGCTGGGCTACTCCACTGACTAGCAGACACTGCTACTAGGCCCAAAGTATTGCCTGGGCTAGATGCAGTTAAAAATTTGTAATTAGATCTACAGGCGATGGCTACTCCGCTGACTAGCAGACACTGAAGCTTTGGAGCAGACCTCTGATTCCCAGGCTATAGTATGAGTAAACAGCTCTTCAGACTCAACCATCTGTGTTACACCAAGCCATAGTGTATGTAGTTTCTTACGGTTAAAAGGGGGGCCTCTACTTAGCTTTTGGTGACAAATGTTACAGATAACATGAGTTGGGTCATCCTTAGCGATCTCAAAAAATGCCCAGGCTATACAAGGTTTAGAGCCCATGCGACTCTGCTACTAGCAATACTAGCAAATGATTGGCTGGTTTAGATGAAGTAAAAAATAGTTATTAGATACACAGGCGGTGCAGCTTGCTTCACAGCTGGGCTACTACGCCCAAAGTATTGGTAGACTCTATACTAAATAAGGAAGGAGTCACTGACTGTGGTGGCCCCTCCTCGGGCCGTGGCGATTGGTCATCCCCTTTCGCTGCCCCTTACTCAACAAATTCACAAACATCTCCCGTCGGTTTGGAGTCCCATTATGCCCAACAAAAACCATAGGCCCCACAACAAAGCTATCGTTCTTAGGCATCGAAATCGACACCACAGCAAGGTTGTTCCGCCTCCCATGGGAAAAAATACCAAAACATTACACCTGATCGAGGGTTTTTGCGCAGTATGGAAAGTAACACTACAGCAGATGCAAGGTCTCCTCGTGTTTGCGAGCTGGGTGATGCCAGTCGGAAGGGTTTTTTCTCGTCATTTATCGCCCGCAACAAAAGGGGCATCAAAACCGAGTCATAGAATCAGAATCAGCAGGCTGCTACGGACGGACTTAGAGGTGTGGAAAACCTTCTTATAATCATTCGGTCACACATTATTTATGTCAGCAGAACAGTCCAACATTGAACTAAGATTATTCACCGGGGCGGCAGAATCAGGCGGATATGCAGCGATACTAAATAACCAATGGTGCACAAGCTTATGGCCTCTGTATTGGGCAGAACAAGTGCTGACAAAAAAACAGACACTCCTGGAACTCTTCCCAATAGTGGTAGCAATAGAAATATGGGGCGCGCGCATGGCTAACAAAAATATACGCTTCATAACAAAAAACACCAGCCTAGCGCACTGCATTAATAAGATGGCATCATCGTCTCTCCCAGTGCTAGGCCTACTACACCGGCTAGCATTCCTGTGCCAAAAACACAATATATGGGTCCGCGCTAGCCTCGATGCTGAGGCGTCTAACGCTGCTGCTAACGCTTTATCACAATTCAATTGGCAGATTTCCACAGAGCTCCTCCCCAACACCCACCCATCAGGCAACAGTTGCCCGCCCTCCCTATGGGATCTAGTGGCGAATAGTTGATGCCATTAATAAGAGCGTCAGTTGCCCCGTCGACATGGCAAGCATACGGTAAGGCATGGGAAGAGTGGACACGACTAGTAGCAGCCAGACGGGTTGACCAATGTGAACAAGCCAGATTACAAGTCACCATAGAATTTCTCCACCAGCTAATGATGAGGGGCATATCAGGGGCATCAGCGCAGCGATGGCTGACCGGAGTAGCATTTCACTTCCAACTACTGAATTGGGGAGATGTGACAAAGAGATTCATCATCAGACAATCCATAAAAGGGTGGAAAAGGGGTCAGCCAAGTCAGGAATGTAGACGTCCCGTCCCGTTTCACTAAAACTGATTTCTCACATCTTATCCCTAACACCATTAACATGACACTCACAATTTGAAGCAACACTACTGTCTACTGCATTTGTGATCGCCTTCTTCGGGGCGCTATGCATAAGCGAATTAGTCCCTCAATCCAAAATTAACACCAGTGGAGGCTTATTAAACCAGGACGTAGTCATAGCCAATAATGCAATATGTCTACGCATACGCAAATCGAAAACGGTTCCAGCGGGCAGGGGCACTTGGGTACTTCTACAACTCACAAATGGTATGCTGAGTCGGGTAACAATAGTAAAAATATTTATAACCATCAGATCACAAAGTAATTTCTTCCTATCACACATCGATGGAACGCCATTATCAAGATACCAGTTCCAAGCTATATTTAATAAATGCATAACATCGGCAGGGAACCACCCCAAAGATTATGGGACACACTCATTCCGCATAGGCGCGGCCACGGAAGCAGCAAGAGCAGGACTGTCACAAATGGAAGTTCAGAGGATAGGGAGATGGCGATCCACGTGTTTGGCGACAGACATAAGACCGGACTTGTTATCCTAACGTGGTTTGTTTCTTTTACAGGTGACGCTAAGCCAACAGTGTGGGTGATAGGCCACTCGTGTATATATATTGGGCAGAAAAAAGGGCGAAAGTCTGCCCAGGTGGGAGGAAATTAGAGTTTCATAACACATATTTCAACTGGAGAGGTATTAGAGGCCTGCAATGGCCACAGGTACTAATGGAGGTAATCAAGGTAGGGAGAGAGGCAAGAGGTCCGGTCATCTAAGTTATACAGGCCGGGGGAAACGACCTAGGTTATCACAAGAGTGCATAACTAATGGCAATAATGAAACTAGACACTGAGCGCTTCAGAGAATTTTTCACAAAAATAGTCAGAGATTGTGCCGAGCACGGTATGGCAAGGTGCCCGAGACATCACGGCCATCGAACGAACAAGGCGGCTAATAAATATTTGGATGCCAAAATTTATAAGAGACACAGGCGGACAACTGGAAGGAGATAAAGCAGGCCTCATACGGCCCAACTGTGTTCACTTAATGGATATTGGACTGGACATATTCCTGTCAGGACTCCAGGATGGAGTGGAACAAGCGTTAAGAGTGATGGATGGGGGTCAGAGTCCTGCATGCGAGTACGCAGGATCCTCCGTGGCCTGGAAATAGAAAGGACATGTTGGAGAGTTACACTTGTTGGCCAACTTGCCGTTGTGGAGACTGGAGACACAGGGCATGCTGCAACAAGCTGAATTATTTTAGAAATAAAATGCATTTCTAATGGAATGAGTATAAACGGTTAATAAAGCTGTGACCAACCCTCACACATCCTGTTGTAAGAGTTACATGATTGTATTGTCAATGAAAGGGGGACGGTAGGGGGCTGAGCGTCTGGGTTTGGTTGGGGGTCCCCACAGTCTGCGTAGGCTAGATGCAGTTAAAAATCATTATTAGATACACAGGCGGTGCAGCTTGCTTCGCAGCTGGGTTACTACGCTGACTAGCAGACACTGAAGCTTTGGAGCAGACCTCTGAGTAAACAGCTCTTCAGACTCAACCATCTGTGTTACCCCAAGCCATAGTGTATGTAGTTTCTTACGGTTAAAAGGGGGGGGACTCAACCCACCTGTAATTGACGATGCCAACATCACGTAAAACACAGCAAGGGGACTCCAAAAAGAGTCTCCATTTTTTCCAAAAATTTGCGGCACACACACCACTTAAGTGGCATCAATTGCCCCAGAGTTGCTTAAAACGGTTGGTGAGGTGATTTTAACAAATCCTCAAGCTTTTACTCTCCCCAGGATGACACAGGGGTAGAAAAGTCCTTGCGGATCCATGATTTGTTCATCTTTATGAACGTGAGTCTGTCTACATTGTCAGTGGACAGCCGCGTGCGCTTATTTGTCAGCACACCACCAGCAGCGCTGAACACACGTTCAGAGAGAACGCTGGCTGCGGGGCATGACAAGATCTCCAAGGCGTGAGTGGCGAGCGCCGGCCATTTATCCAGATTGGAAGCCCAAAAAGAGCAAGGGTCCAGTGACACAGTCATGGCTTCGATGTTCACTTGGAGATACTCCTGTACCATCGTCTCTAGGCGTTGACTATGTGTCTGACTTCTTGTCTCCTGTGGCCTTGCAAAGGATGGGCTAAAAAAGTGGTGAAAGGATTCCGCAAAATTGCTGTTACCAGCAGATACTGTGTTTCTTTTATGGTTTGAGTGCTGAAGACTCAACAGTCCCACGGTTGGAAAGTTAGAACTGTGAGATTCACTACGTGCACCACTGGTGTTTTGTGGAAAAGCACATGTAAGATTCTGCAACAGTGTCTGCTGATACTCCTGCATGCGTGAATCCCTTTCTATGCCAGGAATTATTTCGGCAAATTTACTTTTGTACCGGGGATCTAAGAGTGTAGCTACCCAGTAGTCAGGATTATTTTGAATTCTGACAATTTGAGGGTCATGTTGCAGGTAGTGCAGCAAGAAGGCACTCATGTGTCTTGAGCATTCAGGAGCACCAAGTCCCTGTTGTGTTGGTGGCGAGGTAAGAATCATGCTTCCTTCCTCTGCCCTCTCCCCCCAACCTCGCACAACAGAAATGTAATCAAGGTCTCCCTCATCTGATGAGTCTTCCATGCCCATCGCCAGTTCGTCCTCCACTTCTTCCTGGGCTCCTGCACCTTCCTCACTAGTTTGGCTGCTACCATGCGCCCTGGTTAATCCCTCTCCCCCACCCGCCCATGCCTGCCGCCTTGGTGCTGCCGACCGTCTGGACCTTGCAGATGTTAGCCCTTCCGCATACAACTCCTCCTCCTCTACTTCCTTCACCTCCTCTTGTCCCACTACCTGACTCCGAATTCTGTTTAACATGTGCTCCAGCATGTAAATCACGACAATAGTCATGCTGACAATGGCATCGTCAGCACTAAACATCTTCGTCGCCATTTCAAAACTGTGCAAAAGGGTGCATAGGTCCCGGATCTGAGACCACTCCTCCAGCGTGATTTGCCCCACCTCTGGATCTCGTTGGCCCAGGCTATAAGTCAGAACGTATTGCACCAGGGCTTGTCGGTCCTGCCACAGTCGCTGCAACATGTGCAGAGTTGAATTCCACTGTGTTGGCACATCGCATGTTAGCCGGTGAAGTGGCAGGCCCAACGACTTCTGTAGAGATGTAAGTCGCTGAGCTGCGGGATGCGAACGGCGGAAGTGAGCACACAGCGACCGTGCCCTCTGCAGAAGGCCATCTAGTCCGGGATAGTGGGCTAAAAATTGCTGGACAACAAGGTTCAACATGTGAGCCATACAAGGCACGTGTGTGATATTGCCCCGGCGAAGGGTCACACCCAGGTTTGCAGCATTGTCGCACACTGCCTTCCCTGGTTGCAGGTCCAGTGAAGACAACCATTCATGAAACTGGTTCTCCAGAGCTGACCACAACTCCTCAGCTGTGTGACTCACATTTCCCAGACATTTCAAAGTAAAAACCGCCTGATGACGTTGAGCCCTGCTGCCAGCATAGTAAGGAGGTGTGCAGCATCCCTTCTGCGCAGTTAGAAAGCGGGTGGCATGACCAGAAAGGCTTTGGGTGCAGGTGGAGGACCGAGAAGAGGTTGAGGAGGCAGAAGCAGTGGAGGAACTTCGAGATAAAGAGGATTGACGCACAACTCGTGGGGACGGCAAGACTTGGACAGCAGCCCCTTGTCCTGCTGTCACCATAGTTACCCAGTGCCCATTCAGCGACATGTAACACCCCTGTCCATGCCTACTCATCCAAGTGTCTGTGGTGAAATGCACCCTGTCACACACACAGTTTCTCAAAGAAGCGGTGATGTTGTGTGCGACATGCTGGTGGAGGGCAGGCACACCTTTCTTTGAGAAGTAGTGCCGACTGGGCATCTGGTACTGGGGCACTGCGACGGACATAAGGTCTCGAAAATACTCTGTGTCCACCAGGCGGAAAGGCAGCATTTCTGTAGCCAAGACCTTGCAGATGGTGAAATTCAACCTCTTAGCTTTCTCATGGCTAGGAGGAAATGGTCTTTTACTTGTCCACATCTGAGGGACCGAGGGCTGGCTGTTGTGCTTAGACGGGGTTGAGTAGGGTGTCCCCGGAAAACTGACGGTTTGTGTGGAAGATGCAGGCAGAAAAGTTAGGTTGCCTTGATCCAAAGGTGGTGCTCTCGATGTCGGAGAGCGCTCAACACCAGCTGGTGTTTCCACTTCCAAATGAAATGATGACCTGCCAATCACACTGGATGTTGCGGGTAAAGAGGTGGCAGGTCTGCGTCTCAAAACAGGTGTGACTGCTGTCCCCCCAGTCACAGAGGATGAAGAGGTCGCGGATGCACAAGATGGGGCAGACGGTGGTTGGCCCGGCCCGCTAGGCCGCATTGTAGCACAGTGAGCTTCCCACTGCAACTTATGCTTCATATCCATGTGACGGTTCATGCATGAAGTACTCAAACTATGGAGTTTTTGGCCTCTACTTAGCTTTTGGTGACAAATGTTACAGATAACACGAGTTGAGTCATCCTTATCGATCTGAAAAAATGCCCAGGCTATGCAAGGCTTAGAACCCATGCGACCTGAAGAGCCACCACAACTTGTGGTCAGAGGCAGAGTTGTGTTTGAGGATGCAGTTGTTGACGTGCTTCCAGTACTCTACGTCTCTGTCCAGGAAGGCGCAACCTGACCTTGTCGTCACTAGCATCCTCCTCCACCTCCTCTGCTGACCACATCGACTGGCTGACTGTAGGTTGACAGTAAGTGGGATCTGCAACCTCGTCATCATCACCCTGTGTGTTCTCACACCCGTCGTCCTCAGAGCCAACCTCTTCTTGCCCTGACAAAAAAACTCAAGTTGTCACTCCAATCAGGTATTTGAGTCTCATCATCGTCTTCCTTATTGTCTCCACCAACAGGAGTTACAGTTTGGGTACGAGGGTCTACATTATGCTCAGAACCTTCTTCATCTGGTCCTGGATCCGACTCATAAAGATTCTGGGCATCATTGCAGATCATTTCCTCATCTGGATTCACAGAAGCTCTGGAGCCGACCTCTGATTCCCAGGCTATAGTATGAGTAAACAGCTCTGCAGACTCAACCATCTGTTCTACCCCATACTCAGACGGGCAGCTGGAGACTTGGGAGCTGTGAGGAAGCAAGTGCGATTGGGGTGTCACTTCTGAGGACTGGAGTATTTGTGATGTTGAAGCTGAGGTGGAGGAGAGCCCACTTAAAGGAGCACTTGATATCCGTTGAAGCACCTGCTGTTTTTGTGCCTCATCTGGAATTTGTAGCGATGGGCGTGGCCGTATCACATCGTGATCGTATCACATTGTCCACTAAAAGAAGTAGACATCTTAGTTTGGCTGGAAGATGGTCTTTCTTCTGCAGATGTTACTGTTGCTTTAACACCTACCCCACGGACACAACCTTTTTTTCCCTTCCCAACACTCCTATTCCCCTTTCCACCAGCAGCAGGCCTTTTGACACTCATTTTGGTGGTTAACTAATTGCCAACTCTGGAGTTGTTTGCACAAAAAACGATGGATGGAAACCGAGCAGAGCTGAGTTGTCAAATTGTGGTACTAGCCCAAAAGGATTGGCTGGGTTAGAAGCAGTAAAACAATTTTATTAGATACACAGGTGGTGGAGCTTGGTATAGATGGCCTAATACAATGAATACCACACACTGCTACAGGCCCAAAATTATTTTCCAGGCAAGATGCAGCTAAAAATTATTATGAATTTGAAAGCTGGTGGAGCTTAGTATAGATGGCCTAATAGAATGAGTACCACACACTGCTACTATACCCAAAATTATTTTACAGACAAGATGCAGCTAAAAATTATTAGTAATTTGAAAGCTGGTGGAGCTTAGTATAGATGGCCTAATACAATGAGTACCGCACACTGCTACAGGCCCAAAATTATTTTCCAGGCAAGATGCAGCTAAAAATTATTAGTAATTTGAAAGCTGGTGGAGCTTAGTATAGATGGCCTAATACAATGAGTACCACACACTGCTAATATGCCCAAAATTATTTTCCAGGCAAGATGCAGCTAAAAATTATTAGTAATTTGAAAGCTGGTGGAGCTTAGTATAGATGGCCTAATACAATGAGTACCACACACTGCTAATATGCCCAAAATTATTTTCCAGGCAAGATGCAGCTAAAAATTATTAGTAATTTGAAAGCTGGTGGAAATTAGTATAGATGACCTAATAGAATGAGTACCACACACTGCTAATATGCCCAAAATTATTTTCCAGGCAAGATGCAGCTAAAAATTATTATTAATTTCAAAGCTGGTGGAGCTTGGTATAGATGGCCTAATACAATGAGTACCACACACTACTACTATGCCCAAAATTATTTTCCAGGCTAGATGCAGCTAAAAAATTTTATTAATTTCAAAGCTGGTGGAGCTTGGTATAGATGGCCTAATACAATGAGTACCACACACTACTACTATGCCCAAAATTATTTTCCAGGCTAGATGCAGCTAAAAATTATTATTAATTTCAAAGCTGGTGGAGCTTGGTATAGATGGCCTAATACAATGAGTACCACACACTGCTACTATGCCCAAAAGGTTTTACGTGGCTAGGTGCAGTAAAAAATTTGTATTACATACACAGGTGGTGTAGCTTGCAACACAGATAGGCTACTCCACTGACTAACACACACTGCAAGAGGCCCAAAAGGATTTGCTTAGCTAGATTTAGCCAAATGCTATGAAAAACACTTGCACAGCACTAAGACAGACCTGGCTGGCAAAAAGTGATAGGAACTGATGTAACCTAGCCCTCAAAAGGGCTGGAATTACAACTAGTCACTACTCCCAACCTATCTGTCTATTTAAGAGCACATACCTGCCTGCTAAAAGTGCTAGGAACTGCTGTAACCTAGCCCTCAAAAGGGCTGCAATTACAAACTAGTCCCTACTCCCTAAACCTTTCTGTCTATTTAAGAGAAAATTCGCTTGCAATTCAGTTACACAATATAGCGCTAACAGCAGCAGCAGTGCCGTCTGCATTACTGTGAAAAAATCCTGTTACGATTTTGGTGCACGAACACTTATCGAACATAACCTCGAACAGCCGGATTTTTTTCAAACCGTTCGGGTTCGTCGAACGGCTCGAACACCGCCCAAAACAGCTCGAATTTGAAATTGGCGAACAGTTCGATTTGAACACAGCTCATCTCTAGTGGAGACTCTCCTCCGGACCCGGGTACCATAGAACCTGTAAAAAAAAGAATAAAATAAAAAATATACATTATACTTACCTTCTGATGGCCCCCGGTGTCCTTAGCAATGCGTCCTGGCTTGCCGGCAGCTTGCGGTAGACTTAAGGACCTGTGCTGACGTCATTTAGTCATGTGACGGGTCACGCGACGCTGACGTCGGCAGGTCCTTAAATCTTCCATGAGCTGCCGGCAAGCAGAGACATGGACTCCGCAGGCCATCAGAAGGTAAGTATATATTTATTTTTTATTTTTTACCATTCTTCGGTCACACTATATAAATCCATGCTGGTTGCATGGATTTATACAGTGTGACCAAGTTGTCCAGCACTTTCCAAGTGATGCTAAAATTGCTTTGAAAGCGCTTACCAACCCGCATGCGGAAATGCATGTGAAGAACGCTTCACATCCGCATGTCCCTGGCAGGAAAAATGCATTTACAATCCGCATGTGCAATCCGCATGCATTTTTTCTGCCAGGGAGATGCAGAAACACCCAGGAAAAATCCGGAGCATTTCTGCATCGTGGGCACATAGCCTAACACATCAGGTCTGGGCAGGGCCGGCGTCAGCACCCGGCACACCCGGGCAAGTGCGGGGGCCCTGAGCAGGCGGGGGGCCCACTTGCGGTCAGGCACCCTGCCGGGCTAAGGGCGGAGAAGAGGGTATCAGCACCCGCTCCCCCCCCCCCGTTTGCTCAGGGACCCGGCAGTCAGATACTTACCTCTCCCCGTGCCTCCGCAGATCCGCTGTCTTCCTGCTGTGCGCTCCCTGTGACGTCTCAGGTAAGAGGGTGCGGTGACACCGTGCCCTCCCCTGAGCCATCACAGGCAGCGCAGAGCGGGAAGACGCTGGAGTGCAGACCTGAGCAGCAGCAGCAGGTGAGAAGTGAGGTGAGTATTTGATTTTTTTTTTATGTATGGAGTCATGGGGCATTATATGGGGGGGTGACATCCTGCATGGGGCATTATATGGGGGGGTGACATCCTGCATGGGGCATTATATGGGGCAATATATAGGGGGGGTGACATCCTTTATGGGGCATTATAAAGAGGGGGGGTGACATCCTGCACAGGGCATTATATGGTGGGGAAAGGGACATCCTGCATGGGGCATTATATGAGGGGGAAAGGGACATCCTGCATGGGGCATTATATGAGGGGGATAGGGACATCCTGCATGGGGTATTATATGGGGGGAATGACATCCTGCATGGGGCATTATATGGGGGGGGGAGTGACATCCTGCATGGGGCATTATATGAGGGGTGACATCCTGCATGGGTCATTATATGGGGAGGAAGTGACATCCTGCATGAGGCATTATATGGGGGGAATGACATCCTGCATGGGGCATTATATGGGGGGGTGACATCCTGCATGGGGCATTATAAGGGGGGAATAGCCCGCATAGGGCATTATGTGGGGGGGGGACGACAGCCTGTACGGAGCATTATATGGGGGCCAGTATCCTGTACAGAGCATTTTATGGGGACCAGTATTCTGTATGGAGCGTTACATGGGGGCCAGTATTCCATATGGAGCGTTATATGGGGGCCAATATTCTGTATGGAGCGTTATATGGGGGCCAGTATTCCGTATGGAGCGTTATATGGGGGCCAGTATTCCGTATGGAGCGTTATATGGGGGCCAGTATTCCGTATGGAGCGTTATATGGGGGCCAGTATTCTGTATGGAACTTAATATGGGGGCCAGTATTCCGTATGGAACGTTATATGGGGCCAGTATTCTGTATGGAGCGTTATATGGGGGCCAGTATTCTGTATGGAGCGTTATATGGGGGCCAGTATTCTGTATGGAGCGTTATATGGGGGCCAGTATTCCGTATGGAGCGTTATATGGGGGCCAGTATTCCGTATGGAGCGTTATATGGCGGCCAGTATTCCGTATGGAGCGTTATATCGGGGACAGTATTCTGTATGGAGCGTTATATGGGGGCCAGTATTCCGTATGGAGCGTTATATGGGGCCAGTATTTTGTATGGAGCGTTATATGGGGGACAGTATTGTGTATGGAGCGTTATATGGGGGCCAGTATTCCGTATGGAGCGTTATATGGGGGCCAATGTTCTGTATGGAGCGGTATATGGGGGTCAGTATTCCATATGGAGCTTTTTATGGGGCCCAGTATTCTGTATGGAGCATTTTATAGGGGCCAGTATACTTTGTGGAGCGATTCGCCGGTTTCTGAGCTATTGTGGAATTTACAGTAGATATCGCTCATGTAATGTAAGAAGTGAAATCTTTGGCATTGTACTATATATATATTTCTCTGTGCTATCTGTGCATCATGAATTGTGGTATGTGTTACTGGGGCCCACTGAGACTCTTTCGCCCTGGGCCCAGAAAAACCTGGAGCCGGCCCTGGGTCCGGGCACCATGACTCCCAGGCAACCCCCGGTGGAGCCCAAGATTGCTTTGCCTGACAGGTTCTTTGGGGGGCGTGACATGTTTGTTTTCTTCAGGGAGGTCTGTAAGCTGTACTTCAGGTTATGTCCTATCTCCTCAGGAACCCAGGAGAAATGGGTGGGGATGGTAATCTCGCTTCTTTAGGGTGAACCCCAAGCATGGGCATTTTCTCTCCCTCCAGATTCCCAATTTCTCCAGATGGTGGTGGAATTTCTTCTAGTCTTTGGTCATATATACAACAACCCCAACTGCATCTCCCTGGCTGAGTCTATGCTACTTCAGCTTCAGCAGGGAGACCGGCCGACGGAGGTGTATTTCTCTGAGTTTCGGAGGTGATACACTGACACTAAGTGGAATGACCCCCGCACTACGTAGCCAGTTTTGTCAAGGACTATCGGTACGGGTGAAGGATGCCCTTGTCGTATAGGAGACTCCAGTTTCTCTTGAAGCAGCCATGTCTCTGGCTATCCGAGTGGATCACAGCCTTCGCCAGAGACCTAAAGAAACACCCCAATATGCGAGAGGTCCAGCGCCAAGGGAACCCTGGTCTGAGTCATCTGAGCAGCCTATGCAGTTGGGTGGGGTGACTCGTTCTGTGGATCAAACTCGAGTTCAGCGAAAAGGGGGAGTATGAAATCCATCTGGGCAAAAATAAGGTGATCATTTCTGTCTTTCTGGACAGTGGGGCGGGTTTAATTTGAAAAACGCTAGGTTCGTCCAGGTCCAGGGCCTCAAATCACATACACTGTCCAGACGCATACCCATAATCACCATCAACTCTGCATCCTTGAGCCAGGGGTGTTTTACTCAAGTCATCCGAGGGTTACATCTACAGGTAGGCCATACACTCAGAATGTATTGACTTTTATGTGCTAAAGGGTCTGCCCTCTCTTGTGGTTCTGAGACTACCTTGGCTCACGCTGCACAACCCTGTGGTAGATTGGCAGACTCGGGAGGTAGCAAATTGGATCAAGTATTGTCAAGGACACTGTTTGGGCACCTGGATGGCTAGGGTGGATACACAGTCTGTGCCTAAATACCTCTCTGATATTGAGGATGTGTTCTCGGAGCAGGGGTGTCAAGAACTCCCTCCCCATTGACCTTATGACTGTGCCGTTAATCTTGTTTCTGGGGCCAAGCTGCCTAAGAGCAGACTTTGTAAAATGTCTGGTCCATAGAAGCGGGCCATGAAGGACTATATCGCGGAAAGTTTGGCAAAGGGTCATATCACACCATCGTCATCCCCCGTTGCTGCGGGGGTTTCCTTGTAAAGAAAGATGGGGGGGGGGTTACACCCCTACCTAGATTTCTGCAAACTAAATCCGATCACGGTCTGGGAACCGTATCTGATCCATCTCATCCTGGACCTATTTAATCAGATCGTTTCAGCAAAATGGTTTTATAAACTGGTTCTCAGGGGGGCATATAATCTCATTCGTATTAAAGAGGGGGATGAGTGAAAAACAGCTTTCAATATGCCTGAGGGACACTATGAGAACCTTGTCATGCCATTTGGGTTGAGTGATGCTCCCGCCGTCTTTCAGCATTTTGTAAATGTCATCTTTAGTCACCTGGCAGGTATATTTGTTGTGACCTATCTTGATTACATTAATTTATGCGCCTGACCTTGAGTCACATCAGGTACATGTCAAGTAGGTCTTACAGATACTCAGAGGCAATAAATTATTTGTTAAACCAGAGAAGTGTATGTTCTCTCAAGGAGATCCCTTTTCTAGGCTATATTTTATCATCCACCGGTTTTCACATGGGTCCAGCAAAAGTCCGGGCGGAACAGGATTGGGATGGTCCTGAGGATTTAAAGGCGTTACAAAGGTTTTTCGGTTTCGCCAACTACTACCGCAAGTTCATAAAAACTTTTCGGTAGTGGCCAAATCTCTTGCGGCTATGACCAGGAAAGGGACAGACTTTTCTAAATGGTACAGTCCGGCCAGAGAGGCATTCAATACCTTAAGGAGTGTTTTGCATTTGTGCCGATTCTCATGCAGCCTGACGTCACTCAGACATTCGTTGCAGAAGATGACGTGTCAAAAGTGTGTGTGGGGGCTGTTTTGTCGCAGGGTCTGTCTCCTAGTAAATGGCATCCATGTGCATACTTTTCTAAAAAACTGTCACCTGCTGAGAGAAATTATGACATTGGTAACAGGGAACTCTTGGTAATCAAGTGGGCTTTTGGAGAGTGGTGTCATTTTTTGGAGGGGGCAGTTCATCCGATTATGGTAATCACGGACCATAAGAATCTGGTATATCTAGAGTCTACAAAACGTCTAACGCCTAGACAGGCAAGATGGCCGTCATTCTTCACCAGGTTTAACTTTTTCATTACATATAGGCCAGGGAACAAGAACATTAAGGTGGATGCCTTTTTCGGGGGTGGAGATAATTGTGAACCGGATCCTATACTGCAAAAAGGGGTGGTTACTGCATCTATATGCTCCGGTCTTGAGAAGGAGGTTGTTGAGGCTCAGGGGGACGCATCTGTTGCCTGTTCATTAGGTAAACTGTTTGTACATGTGAATCTCCATCTTAGAGTTCTCAGTGAACATCATGATTCGGTCTTGGCCAGACATCCCGGTAATAAAGACACTACAGATCTCCTTACTCTGTGTTTTTGGTGGCCAGGAGTTCAACAGGATATTCACGAGTATGTAGCCGCCTGCAGTGTCTGAGCGTGTTCTAAGATCTCTCATACTTGTTCATCTGGGTCTCTCCATCCATTGTGGATTCCCATTAGACCGTGGATTCATTTATCGGTTGATTTTATCACTAATCTACCGTGTCAGTAGGTAATACTGTAATTTTGGTGGTGGTGGACAGATTCAGTAAGATGTCACATTTCATTGCGCTACCCGCATTACCTAACACCAAGACTTTGATGCAGATTTTCATAAGAGAGATCGTAAAATTACATGGGATCCCAACTGTTATTTTTTCTGATTGGGGGTGCAGTTTATTTCCAAATTCTGATGGGCATCTTGCACTCGTTTGAGGAGCCATCTGTTGTTCTCTACAGCAGTCTTTGGCAGTCTAATGGGCAAACTGAACATCTTAACCAGAATCTTAGGTGTTTTATATCTGAGAATCAGGAGGATAGGGTTACTTACTTACCTCTTGCTGAATTTGTAGTGAATAATCGTTGTCATGACTCCACTGGTAAGTCCCTGTTCTTCGGGGCATATGGGTTTCATCCTCAGTTCAGCTCATTTAACAGGAATCATTCTTCAGGAATATCTGAAGAATGTTTTCCATCTTCAATTACGTCTGTGTGGCAAAGGGTTCTTGATTGCTTGAGGAAGATGGGGTCCAAATATAAGAGTGTGGCTGATTGGAGACGTGTGGTGGGTCCAGACCTGTGTGATGATGACTTGGTGTGGTTGTCCTCATGGAGCATTAAGTTGAAGGTTCCATCTTGGAAACTGGGTCCCAGGTTCACTGGTTCTTATAAGATCGTGGCCGTCGTCAATCCCGTAGCATTCCACCTTGCTTTGCTGCCCACCTTTAGGATCCATAATGTTTCATCAGTCTCTACCCAAAAAACACGTTGCGTCCTCTGTACCATCAGCGCTACCGCCATCTCTGGTCATTGTGGATGGAAATTTGGAATTCCAAATAGCTAAGATCGCTGATTCTCGCTTAGTTCATCTGTCGCTTCAGTAACTGGTACATTGGAAGGGTTATGGTCCTGAGGAGAGAATGTGGGTACCAGCATCTGACGTCCATGCAGCCAGGTTGATCCGGTCTTTTTATGTGGTTCACCCTGATAAACCCAGCTATGAGGCTCCAGAGGTCCCTCGTAGAAGGGGGGACTGTCATGGATTTACAGCGACAGAGAGGAGCCAGAAGACTGCAGAGTCTGATTCCTCCTAATCCTGCACTCATTAGAAGCCTTTCATCTTCATATTAAAAGTGCAGATTTCTTCTAACAGTGCAGGAGTTAATCTGCTCAGTTGAGAGCTCCTTGAAGCTTTCCTGCCTTGATGTTCGCAGCTATTTACTGTTAGCCACTCCCCGTTCCTGTATATACTGGACTCTAGCTAGCAGTCATTGCCAGAGCTAGCTGTTGTTTGAGAAGGTGTTTGGTTGATTTAGCAAGACTGTTGCATGGTTTTGGTTGTGTATAAAACTATCCTTCTACGCTGTTTTTTCCCCATCCTCCACTCCCCGGTGTTATCCTCTATTGTTTGTGTGCATATATTTGTATGATTGGTATTTTCCTTTATCCCTGTTTGTATTACCTTGTTAGTCTGGTTGGTGTATTGCGAGTGGGGGAAGGGAGCAGGCAGATTGAGGAGCTCAGACAAGGTACATGGCACCAGCATCTTCACCTTCAGAAGTAATCCAGGGAACAGGGCCAGCTAGGGTGCCCCTAGCGTTAGGGACAGGGAAGGAGCTGACAACAGAGTCGTGACAGCGGTGCTATGAGCAACAAGATCTTCAGAACTAAATGCACTACCAGTGTGCAGCAAACCCATAAAAAGATGGCAGCTACACAGGTGCAGAATACTGATGAGACAATCACTCACAACTTACCATTTCATGGAGAGGTGACTGCTTAGTATTTGAATTGCACACAAAAAGGCTTGTATAGGGTGCTGTTCACACTAGGGTAATGCACAATATCCGGATTACAGCCTATTAGTTACGCCCATACTATTAGATTAGGCGGGCTGCCCGGTACTATCCATGTGCACCCCATGGGAACAGACACTCCAGTTTACAATGCCCGCACTGATGGGCATGGCTGCACCCTGGAATAAAAAAGTGCAAAAATACATATATATATATTATACTAGCTATTGAGCTCATACTACGTCCGTGCGGCGAGCATTTTTATTGGTATATGGTCTCCCATGCTGGTATTTGTGCTGCCCCCATCCTGGTATTTATGCTGCCCCCATCCTGGTATTTGAGCTGCTCCCATCCTGCTATTTGTGGTGCGCCATTCTGTTCCTCCATCCAGTTATGCGCTGCCCTCATCCCTATCCTGGTATGCATGGCACCCCTCACCCCCATCCTGGTATGCATGGCACCCCTCACCCCCAATCCTGGTAAGCATGGCACCACTCACCCCCAATCCTGGTATGCATGGCACCTCTCACTACTGATCCTGGTATGCATGGCACCCCTCATCCCTATCCTGGTATGCATGGCACCCCTCACCCCCAATCCTGTATGCATAGCACCCCTTCATCCCTATCCTGGTATACATGGTACCCCTCATCCCTATGCTGGTATGCATGGCACCCCTCATCCCTAATCCTGGTATGCATGGCACCCCTCATCCCTATCCTGGTATGTATGGTACCCCTCATCCTGGTATATATGGTACCCCTCATCCCTATCTTGGTATACATGGTACCCCTCATCCCTATCCTGGTATACACGGTACCTCTCATCCCTATCCTCGAATACATGGTACCCCTCATCCCTATCCTGGTATGCATGGCCTCTCATCCGAATCATGGTATGCATGGCCTCCCCCAGATCCCTATCCTGGTATGCATGGTACCACTCATCCCTATGCTGGTATGCATGGCACGCCTCATCCCTATCCTTGTATGCATGGCACCCCTCACCCTCAATCCTGGTATGCATGGCACCCCTCATCCCCAATCCTATTATGCATGGCTCCCTCATCCCCAATCCTGGTATGCATGGTACCCCATCCCTTATCCCTATCCTGGTATGTATGGTACCCCCTCATCCTGGTATGCATGGTACCCCTCATCCCTATCCAGGTATGTATGGCACCCCATCCCTCATCCTGGTATGCATGGTACCCCTCATCCCTATCCTGGTATACATGGTACCCCTCATCCCCAATCCTGGTATGCATGGCACCCCTCATCCCTATCCTGGTATGTATGGCACCCCATCCCTCATCCTGGTATGTATGGTACCCCTCATCCCTATCCTGGTATACATTTTACCCCTCATCCCCAATCATGGTATGCATGCCCCCCCCCAGATCCCTATCCTGGTATGCATGGTACCCCTCACCCTCAATCCTGGTATGCATGGCACCCCTCACCCTCAATCCTGGTATCCCATCCTGGTATGTATGGTACCCCTCATCCTGGTATGCATGGCCCCTCCAGATCCCTATCCTGGTATGCATGGTACCCCTCATCCCCCACTCCTAGTATGCATGGCACCCTTCATCCCCCAATCCTAGTATGCATGGCACCCCGCATCCCCAATCCTGGTATGCATGGCACCCCTCATCCCAAATTTGATATACATGGCACCCCGCATCCCAATCCTGGTATGTATGGCACCCCCCATCCCCCCAATCCTGGTATGTGTGGTACCCCCCATCCCCCAATCCTGGTATGTGTGGTACCCACCATCCCCCAATCATGGTATGCGTGGTACCCCTCATCCCCCACCCTGGTATGTGTGGCCCCCTCACCTCCCAATCCTGGTATGCATGGTACCCCTCATCCCTTTCACGCTGCACACATACAAAAAAACCAAAACACTTACGTACTCACCTTTCTTCCCTGTGCTCCAGCGCTGCTGTGTCCTGTTCTGCCGGAGGCCGGGGGAGGAGTGTGGTGCCGGAGTACGCGAGTGCCCATACCGCGCTGTCCGGCGCCATTTTGCTGAAGAAACACTGCAAATGTGTCTTCAGTAAAATGGCGCCGGATAGCGCTATGCGCATGCGCAGATTTCGCCGCCTTCACTCCGCCCCCAGTCTCCAGCGAGAAGAGAGGTGCCGCGGCAACGCTCCTCCCGGTCAGGTAAGTATGTAAGTATGGCGCCAGAGATTGCGGTATGCGTTCAGTGTCTACGCATACCGCGATCTCCGGTGCCATACACTCCTCTTACCTGTAACGGCTCCATGCGTTCTTCTGGAGCCAGACTGTCGCGCTTGCGCTGTCTATAGAGGCTTCAGACAGAGGGACGCTTGTAGCGTGATATTATACAACCCCTGGCAAAAATTATGGAATCATCAGGCTCGGAGGATGTTCATTCAGTTGTTTAATGTTGAAAAAAAGCAGATCACAGACATGGCACAAAACTAAAGTCATTTCAAATGGCAGGTTTATGGCTTTAAGAAACACTAAAAGAAATCAAGATAAAAAATGTGGTATTCAGTAAGGGTAATTTTTTTCAGACTAAGCAGAGGGAAAAATTATGGAATCACTCAATTCTGAGGGAAAATTATGGAATCATGAAAAACAAACACACAAAAGAACCCTCCAATACATCACTAGTATTTTGTTGCACCACCTCTGGCTTTAATAACAGCTTCCAGTCTCTGAGGCATGGACTTAATGAGTGACAAACAGTACTCTTCATCAATCTGGCTCCAGCTTTCTCTGATTGCTGTTGCCAGATCAGCTTTGCAGGTCATGGACCATTTTCTTCAACTTCCACCAAAGATTTTCGGATTGAGACCTGGACTATTTGCAGGCCATGACATTGACCTTATGCGTCTTCTTTCAAGGAATGTTTTCACAGTTTTTGCTCTATGGCAGGATGCATTATCAATTTATCATCTTGAAAAATGATGTCATCATCCCCAAACATCCTTTCAATTGATGGGATAAGAAAACTGTCCAAAATATCAATGTAAACTTGGGTATTTATTGAAGATGTAATGACAGCCATCTCCCCAGTGCCTTTACCTGACAGGCAGCCCCATATCATCAATGACTGTGGAAATTTGCATGTTCTCTTCATGCAGTCATCTTTATAAATCTCATTGGAATGGCACCAAACAAAAGTTCCCGAATCGTCACCTTGCCCAATGCAGATTCGCGATTCGTCACTGAATATGACTTTCATCCAGTCATCCACAGTCCACGATTGCTTTTCCTTAGCCCATTGTAACCTTGTTTTTTTCTATTTAGGTGTTAATGATGGCTTTTGTTTAGCTTTTCTGTATGTAAAACCCATTTCCTTTAGGCAGTTTCTTACAGTTCGGTCACAGACATTGACTCCAGTTTCCTCCCATTCTTTCCTCATTTGTTTTGTTGTGCATTTCCTGTTTTGGAGACGTATTGCTTTAAGTTTCCGGTCTTGATGCTTTGATGTCTTCCTTGGTCTACCAGTATGTTTGCCTTTAACAACATTCCCATGTTGTTTGTATTTGGTCCAGATTTTAGACACAGCTGACTGTGAACAACCAACATTTTTTGCAATATTGCATGATGATTTACCTTATTTTAAGAGTTTAATAATCCTCTCCTTTGTTTCAATTGACATCTCTCGTGTTGGAGCCATGATTCATATCAATCCATTTGGAGCAACAGCTCTCCAAGGTGTGATCACTCCTTTTTAGATGCAGACTAACGAGCAGATGCTCGTTTGATGCAGGTGTTAGTTTTGGAAATGAAAATTTACAGGGTGATTCCATATTTTTTTCCTCAGAATTGAGTGATTCCATAATTTTTTCCCTCTGCTTGGTCTGAAAAAAATTACCCTTACTGAGTACCACATTTTTTATCTTGATTTCTCTTAGTATTTCTTAAAGTCATAAAGTTGCCATTTGAAATGACTTTAGTTTTGTGACATGTCTGTGATCTGCTTTTTTCAACAACATTAAACAACTGAATGAACATCCTCCGAGCCCGGTGATTCCATAATTTTTGCCAGGGGTTGTAGATGAGGTACTAGTTGATATTTTGGCCAAAATACGTAAGCTCGTAACCCGCGACAAGGGTCCTCATGCTTACGAGCCCTACTCTAAACACAAAAAGCAAAGCCATACCAAGATGAATTAAAATTCCCCCAAAAATTCAAGAAAAAACACAGCAAAAAAGGGCAAAAGTGTTTACCCGCCCAGATCTTCAGATCTCCATTTCATGGAGGGGGTGACTGCTTAGTATTTGAATTGCACACAAAAAGGTTTGTATAGGGTGCTGTTCACACTAGGGGGAATTTTAATTCTTCTTGGTTTGGCTTTGCTTTTTGTGTTTAGAGTAGGCCACGTATTTTGGCCAACATATCGACTAATACCTCATATATTATTTATATGTATTTTTGCACTTTTTTATTCCAGGGTGCAGCCAGGCCTATCAGTGCGGGCATTGTAAATTGGGGTGTCTGTTCTCATGGGGTGCACTTGGATAATACCGGACAGCCCGCCTAATCTAATAGTATGGCTGTAAGCCGGGTACTGTGCACTACCCTAGTGTGAACAGCACCCTATACAAACCTTTTTGTGTGCAATTCAAATACTACACAGTCACCCCCTCCATGAAATGGTAGGTTGTGAGTGATTGTCTCATCAGTATTCTGCACCTGCGCATCCGCCATCTTTATGTGGGTTTGCTGCAACCTGGTAGTGCATTTAGTTCTGAAGATCTGGGCAGGTCCCTGCTGCTCTTTTTTGCTGTGTTTTTTCATCAAGTATATGTTGCAGTAAAAGGAAAACTCTTTGATATCACAGAAACAAGAGGCAACTAAAAAAATGTACTGTGCAATTTGAATTCACATGGTGAAAATCATTAAAAAATGGCTCATTTCATAACTGAACCTGACAACTTTTGAAAATATGGAAAACAGTGTTACATGATCTGAAAGGTCCTTGAGGAAGTCTTCAGCTGCTCATTGAGGACATGCAGCCTCTGTGCAGGTCCCTGTAGTTTCTTCTCCTACTTTGCACCAATCAGTTAGATGAGTGGAGTGGAGGAGAGAGCAATTTTCTGATTGATCAGGAAGGACACTGTTTCAATGTTCTCCTCAGTAACAGGAAGCTGCCTAAAGTCTATAAGATGCACTCACTTATTAGAAAGATTTTTTCCTGCTAATAAGTGTGTCTTTCCAAGTTAAACATTTCCCACTTTAAGAATATATAAAAGGCTTCTTCCTTGTGTGACTGCTCTGGTGACTAAAAAGAGATTATTTATCCGCAAAACATTTTCCATGAAAATGGCTTCTATCCTGTGTGAGTTCTCTGATGTTTAACAAGAGTTGATTTCCAGTTAAAACATTTCCCACATTCTGAACATAAATAAGGCTTCTTCCCTGTGTGGGTTATCTGGTGTATAACAACATATGCTTTCCGGTTGAAACATTTCCCACATTCTGAACATGAAAAAGGCTTCTCCCCTGTGTGGGTTCTCTGGTGTATAACAACATCTGATTTCACAATAAAACATTTACCACATTCTTTACATCGAAAAGGCTTCTCTCCTGTGTGAATTCTTTGGTGATTAACAAAATTTGTTTTCCGGTTAAAACATTTCCCACATTCTGAACATAAATAAGGCTTCTTCCTCGTGTGGGTTCTCTGGTGTATAACAACATCTGATTTCCGGTTAAAACATTTCCCACATTCTGAACATGAAAAAGGCTTCTCCCCTGTGTGAGTTCTCTGGTGTATAACAACATCTGATTTCCGGTTAAAACATTTCCCACATTCTGAACATAAATAAGGCTTCTTCCCTGTGTCGGTTCTCTGGTGTATAACAACATCTGCTTTCCGGTTAAAACATTTTCCACATTCTGTACATAAAAAAGGCTTCTCCCCTGTGTGGGTTCTCTGGTGTATAACAACATCTGATTTCACAATAAAACATTTACCACATTCTTTACATCGAAAAGGCTTCTCTCCTGTGTGAATTCTATGGTGATTAACAAAATTTGTTTTCCGGTTAAAACATTTCCCACATTCTGAACATAAATAAGGCTTCTTCCTCGTGTGGGTTCTCTGGTGTATAACAACATCTGATTTCCGGTTAAAACATTTCCCACATTCTGAACATGAAAAAGGCTTCTCCCCTGTGTGAGTTCTCTGGTGTATAACAACATCTGATTTCCGGTTAAAACATTTCCCACATTCTGAACATGAAAAAGGCTTCTTCCCTGTGTGGGTTCTCTGGTGTATAACAACATCTGATTTCCGGTTAAAACATTTCCCACATTCTGAACATGAAAAAGGCTTCTCCCCTGTGTGGGTTTTTTGGTGTATAACAACATCTGATTTCCGGTTAAAACATTTCCCACATTCTAAACATGAAAATGGCTTCACTCCTGTGTGAGTTCTTTGGTGATTAACAAAATTTGATTTCTGTGTAAAACATTTTCCACATTCTGAACATGAAAAAGGCTTCTCCCCTGTGTGGGTTCTTTGATGTCTGATAAGACTTGATATCTGTGTAAAATACTTCCCACATTCTAAACATGAAAATGGCTTCTCCCCTGTGTGAATTCTCTGGTGACTAACAAGATGTGATTTCTGTGTAAAACATTTTCCACATTCTGAATATGATAAAGGTTTCTCCCCTGTGTGGGTTCTCTGGTGTATAATAACATCTGATTTCCGGTTAAAACATTTCCCACATTCTGAACATGAAAATGGCTTCTCCCCTGTGTGAGTTCTCTGGTGACTAACAAGATTTGATTTCTGGTTAAAACATTTCCCACACTTGGAACAAGAAAATATATTCTCTACTGTGTGAATGTTTTGATGTTTAAGAAAAGACATTTTGAGAGGAAAACTATTTCTGTATTCTGAATGTGAAAATGGCTTCTTTGCATTAGGAGCAGTTTGTTTTTTAATGCTTTTTTTGTGACTTTGATTTTCCTTAGTATTCGGTAATGAATCAGAAGACAGGACCTGTTTCAAATGATCAGATGACAGATCTTTGCTGTGAAGGGATGATGGTATATCTGGAGTAATAGCATTCACTTCAGTTGTATCCTGTGTGATCTCAAGATCACCTGATTTAAAAATTGAAGATGTCAGCTGTCCCTCTGATCTCCTGGTATAGTCATCTGCCAAGAATAAAACCAATTATTATTTTTGAATTAAATATCCTTGAATTTTATAGTTTTGAACATTTCTACTTAAACTGTCTGTAAAAATGGCAAGTTATGTAAAAATATAGAATTATTCACCAGGACAATGACAATTCACAGTCTAATAGAAAACCTCATAGCGTGAACCAGTAAAGTGTGGTGTTCAACTGATTGTTCATTCTGCCTCCCGAATATGAAATAAAAAGCCACCAAACAATGTTATGCATAGTGGGGAAAATAGGTATTTGATACGCTAGTGATTTTCCAATTTTTCCCATCTACAAAGAAGGGAGAGGACTACAATTTTTATCGTAGGTACACTTCACCTGTGAGAGACAGAATCTAAAAATAAAAACCAGAAAATCACATTGTATGATTTTTAAATAATTAAATTGCATGTTATTGCATGAAATAAGTATTTGATCACCTACCAACCAGCAAGAATTCTGGCTCTCACAGACATGTTAAGTTTTCTTTAAGAAGCCCTCCTACTCTGCATATACATATAAAAGGAGAATATAAAAAGAGTAAAAGCTGCAGTTATTCATAATTACACTCATATTAACTTATTAAAAACCTAATAAAAATAAATATCCACTATATTTTTCAATTCTACATAAATGATTGTTAAATGGTTAATTATGGAAATTCATTTGGAATGTTAATTAATAATCGATAATCATTTTTAAATCTGAGCTCTATGCCTCAGCCATTGTGTCTAGTTGACATGCGCTATTTGTGTGTGTATTTTTAGTTCACTACCATATGTAGAACAGGTGTGCCATACGACTGGCTATAAAAGCCCATGGTACAGAAAGGGGGACTCTCTTGCTCTTCCCACCCCACAAGACACAAGAATCTTCATGCTGAGACGTATCTGACATGTAGGCCTGGACACGTGCTGGACAAAGACATGATTTACCAGCCAGGATCCAAGGAAAGATGGGTGAATCTCAACAATTAAGCTAATTATGGACAAATGGACAATTACTTTATAACTAATTATTATATGTACCTGCTGCAATCTGAATCTTTTTAATGGACAATCCAAGAATAAATAGATACATTTTTTTATAAGAATATCGTGATATTGATACTTTGCGAAGTCCTCAGTAGAAGATAAATAATACAGAAAAGAGTATTATTTTACAATGGTGAGCCAGCCAGTCCTGTTTTTTCGTTTTTTTAAATTAAGTGAATTTCTTCCGTGAACACGGGGGGAAAGTCCTGACAAGCTGAACAGCTGTTGTTCACGTGTCAGTAAATTCACTAATTTGTCACCAGAAGCAGAAAGAAGCCTACAGACTGAGGACTGACAGGAAGCAGAGGTACTAACAAGGAACAGAATCAGACGAACTGAAGACAGGACGTGCTGATAAAGAGAAGCCAAGGAATCTTAAGGTAAGCAAAATATGGATATAATTTCTTCTTTTGCTAAACAAAGTAATATTAATTTTCAAATTAATGTAGAAAATGACATAGACGTTTTGTGGCTCAGTTTATACAAAGAATGTGAATTGCAGAATTTACAGTTAACTTCTAAATTGATAAATAGAGACAAACATAAATTGAGAAATATTCTACATTTGGTAGATTTTTTTTCATAGTCTTGTGTCAGAGATTTTTAAGCAGAAAAATAGTGCAGAAGTGTCAGATGGTGACAATGATTCTGACTGTAATGTGGAAAATGAACAAAAAGTAAGACACGTATCTGTAACTGAAGGTGACCTTGGGTCTGACCAAGAGACGGACATACAGAAACCTGACATGGGAGGAGACATGACTGACATACGAGAAACCGACATACTAGGTGATGTGGGAGGAGACGTGAGTGACGTAGGAGGAACGGACGTACAAGAGCCACTAAAAATATCAGAGAATTCAGGAATCACCCAGGCTCAACTACAAATTAAAATGAGGAAAAATTTGCTAAAACTATACAAAATCATGCCAAAATATGATGTCAAAATCCATGCCTGTAGAAATTCAGAGATATTTGAGAGCTTCTCTGATAAGTTTGATTTATCCAATGAGGAGAGGAATCAATTATTTAAAATATGGATTCCTGTGACATTGTCCAGATGTTACTCTCCTAATGGATGGGAAAATGATTCGGACAGGTTAAGATATTTGATGTATTGTGTCACAAAGGATTTTCCCAACATAGAAGATCTGCAGAAACTAAGGATTGGTAGGAAGGAATGTACATATACATTCATGTCCATATTGGAACGGTTGTACAAAGCTCTTATCAAAAATGGAAAAGTACAACAAATGATAACAACTTTTGTACAAAAATTCAAATTCCTAGATCCAGTATCTAGAGTTATAGCGTCACAAAAAGAATCCCTATTCAAATGTGCGCAGATGCTGGATTCTGTTAGAAAACATGAGAATCGTGAAAAGGAAATAAATCAAGTTAATTTTATAAAACCAGGAAAGGTAAAATCTTACCAAAAGCCAATATCAAACTCTCCTAGACTGAGTCATCCCCATAGTGAACTCTATCGAATACGCAGGAGATTTCATATCTGTTATAAGCCATATCAGCCAGTGCAAAGGTCCATCTCTTCACAGAATGAGTTAATTCTCAGTCAGAACTGTGATTCTCTAAAAAGGAAAATGGCCGAAAGTGATGAACAGAGACAGGTGAGACGACCGGCTCACAGTGACGTCATGGAATGTGGACTGAAGGACAGACCGTTCTCTGAGGTTTTGAAGGATAGAAAAATGTCTTTCCTAAATAGGGCGTTCCTGGAGATATTTGAGAGAGACAGAAGATTTGGTTTAGGGAGTGGCTAAGGAAAAACTGTAATTATGATGTTGTATCAAAATGTTATACAATGTCTCAATATTTATTTATAATCTTATGCAGTAAAATTGTAGTTACATAGTTTCTAGTAGTTCATATATATATATATATATATATATATATATATATATACACTTGTCTAAGTAGAGATTGTGTATAATTGTATTTATATATATGTTTATAAAATATATATATATTAATTAATAAATTAGAACTTCATATATAAATTTAAGTAACAATATTTTGAATTACATTAGAACCAACCAATATATGTATAAGATATTTAAATAATTCTGTTTCTGTATGAATTTGATATTTAATTTTACTTTCTTATATTTCCTTAGAGGTTTCATTCCAAAGCAGGATTTGATCAAACAACTCTAAAATGGATTTATTTCTTTATTCACACAGGAAGTGGAAAAATTGCATGATTTTATGTGTATAACATTTTAAAATAATAACTAGTTAATTATTATGTGTAACATTAATTAATTAATATTTTCTATGCATGAAGTGTTTATTTTATAACAAGTAGCTTTACAGCATGACGTGTGACAGCTGCGGCCTTTGAACTTGGAGCTAATAGTGTAGATCCCATTCATTCTATTTCCAGCTGATGTAACTTAAGACCGGGCAGCCAGTGAAAAAAGAATCTATAACAAGAGGTTTTTCAAGTGTCTGAAATTCCAGTGACTTACTCTCATATTATATAATATGTACTTGGGGAATATTCAAAGAAATATTAAGATATTTAATTGATATGACAATGCGCATTAATAAATTGGGATACAACAATTTTGGGTTAAATATATATATATCTAAAACTTCATATGTGGAATGTTTGAGTTGAACAGATCTGTGAATGTGACAGATGAGTAAATCAGCCGCTGCTAAGTGTGATTGATGTGACAGAGGCCTCGTACGTTCGTACGTTTGTATGTTTGGAAAAAAAAAGAACGTTTCTTTATGTGAAGGTACAAAAATATATTTAATTCTGAGAAAAATTATAATACATAATTAGGTATTATCTACATAATATATATATTTCTATATTTCTTTAATAATTATTATTTCTTGATTTAACTAATAGTGGATAAGAGCAACCACACATCAAAATGGTTTACAAAGCAAATTTACATTTACAATAATTTTTCCACATGATAATATTCTTGAATAACTATGATATTATTTTTAATGGTTACCTAAATAGGTGCACACCTCTCTTTAGACAAATCTAGGCTACTCATCGATATGAAATTTATGCACAATATTTCTAGAAGAATAATTATTTTTAATTTGGTTCTGATATATAAATTATTTTATAAAATAATATTTTTTGGTATTAAGGGGGAAAATGTGTTTTTGATCCTGATTACATAATCACTTTTGATCAATACTTATTTTTTACACATTTTAATAAAGAAGAAACAATAATAAGGTACAATGATATAATTAAGAAGGGTGTTACATGCAAAGTTGCATAGTTTAATATTTTTTGGTGATACAAGGTTATGACAAATATGAAATCATCCAGATAATGGAAATATAAGGGTATTTTTTATGGAGAATATAATTACTCTGCATTTGTCATTAAAATTTAAAGGCCTTATTTTTACTTTTATTCTTATTTTTACTCTTAATTTTATTTTTCATTTTTAAAATTTTATTCTTACTTTATACTTCTTATTTTTCTATTTTTTCATTTTTTAATTCTCATTTGATTTTATTTCAGTTCAATATCTCAATTGAGAAAACATATTAATATTTAATAAAGTAATGTCTAATACAAGAGTATTTCTTCATTAAATATATATTGTTAAAGGAAAAAATGTTTACATTTTCTGAGTAAACACAACAATTCATTCATTCATTTATTCATTCATTCATACATTCATATATTTATTCATTTTAGTTCAGGAGTATATATTCTTTGGTATTATTGGTTTAATAAAGATATAAACACTTGTTGTTTCAAAACACACTGACACCTATGGGTTGGAAAAGGTAATTACACCTATGACATAAAAATGTTTTATCACATGGAGAACTTCATTGAATTATTATCTATTATTGTTTATTATTCCAAACATAATTTATTTTAATATTTTGATAATAATTAGATGGATATTATTGATTGCTATGGTACGCTGTGATATTATAGGTTAGGAAAGTTGCCAGATTTGGTATCAGATTAGGGAATGAAGACTTCAATCAAGACATCGCAATTATGAATTCTATCTTAATAAAGACTTTTAATTTTTATATATCAAAGAGATTCCCAAAAGTTACAAGAAGAAGCAACTGATATCCGGACGTCTCAGAAGGTAACAGGTGTGAATGCTGAGTGATCATAGACTGTGTCAGATACAATTCACACCACTGATCACCAGGACGGCAGAGGACGATGATCCTATATGTACTGGGTTGTGCTCAAGTTTCATCACGTTCCAGTGGTTTCTTATCACCTGCAACGCTTCAATGACAGCTGGTGAACAGGTAATACCTGGCATATGTGTCCTGTATATAAAGGACTGAGTACTGGTTATGGTGCTATATAAAGCAGGGAATTGTCAAGTTAACCCTTGCTTTACTGACCAAAGACGTCACATCTGTTCCAAAAGTGACACGAGACCAGTGCGGACGACACGGGGAAGATTCCAGAATATCCAACGTCAGTCCAGGTGACATCGCACAGATATTAAAGCTACATTTCATCCATGGACTTTGTTTTCTTATCAGTTGACACATGATCTTTCTAATAAAGAGCACAGTTTATGGACTGAACAATAATGAACACAATTATGGACTGTACAATATCTACACGCTGTAATTTATTTCAAAGGAGTTCTCATCTAAAGACTGTGTTATAAAAGAACCAAGAAGAAGACGAGACGACGACCCGATGACATCAGATGATGACGATGGGACCCGTGATTGCTTCAATTTAGAGATAGGGAAGTATAATTATACATATTAAATGAATATTAGTCACGGCTTACCATAACATGAATTCACATCATTATATAACAATAATCCAATATTGATATTATTATTATTATTATTATTATTATTATTATTATTATGGAAATTTAATGATATTGCCAAGGAAGAAGGAAAGAAAAAATGATTGATGAATGTATCTTCTTTTGAGAATTTTCGGTTAAAGTCCTTTTATTCTCAAAAAAGGGGGAAATGTTAAATGGTTAATTATGGAAATTCATTAGGAATGTTAATCGATAATAATTTTTCTGAGTTCTATGCCTCAGCCATCGTGTCTAGTTGACATGCGCTATTTGTGTGTGTATTTTTGGTTCACTACCATATGTAGAACAGGTGTCCATACGACTGGCTATAAAAGCCCATGGTACAGAAAGGGGGGGCTCTCTTGTTCTTCCCACCCCACAAGAAGAATCTTCATGCTGAGAAACAGCTGACATGTAGGCCTGGACACGTGCTGGACAAAGACATGATTTACCAGCCAGGATCCAAGGAAAGATGGGTGAATCTCAACAATTAAGCTAATTATGGACAAATGGACAATTACTTTATAACTAATTATTATATGTACCTGCTGCAATCTGATTCTTTTTAATGGACAATCCAAGAATAAATAGATACATTTTTTTATAAGAATATCGTGATATTGATACTTTGAGAAGTCCTCAGTAGAAAAAATAATACAGAGAAGAGTATTATTTTACAACCTCGTACACGTGCGGCTCTGCCCCGTACACCTTGTACACGCCCGGCTCTGCCCCGTACATACACAGCTCCACTCCGTACACCTCGTACACGAGCGGTTCCGCTCTGTACACCTCGTACACGCCCTGCTCCGCTCCGAACACACACAGCTCCACTTCGTACACCTCGTACACGAGCGGTTCCGCTCCGTACACCTCGTACATACGCGGCTCCACTCCGTACACCTCGTACACGCCCTGCTCTGCTCTGTACACCTCGTACACGAGCGGTTCCGCTCTGTACACCTCGTACACACCCTGCTCCGCTCCGTACACACACAGCTCCACTCCGTACACCTCGTACACAAGCGGTTCCGCTCCGTACACCTCGTACACACGCGGCTCCACTCCGTACACCTCGTACACGCCCTGCTCCGCTCCGTACACCTCGTACACGAGCGATTCCACTCTGTACACCTCGTACACGCGCGGCTCTGCTCCGTACACCTCGTACACACGCGGCTCCGCTCCGTACACCTCGTACACATGCGGCTCCGCCCCGTACACCTCGTACACGTGTGGCTTCACCCCGTACACCTCGTACACGCGCGGCTCCGCTCCGTACACCTCGTACACGTGCGGCTCCGCCCCGTACACCTTGTACACGCCCGGCTCCGCCCCGTACACCTCGTACACGCGCGGCTCCGCTCCCTACACCTCGTACACGCGCGGCTCCGCTCCGTACACCTCGTACACGCGCGGCTCCGCTCCGTACACCTCGTACACACGGCTCCGCTCCGTACACCTCGTACATGCGCGGCTCCGCTCCGTACACCTCGTACACGCTCGGCTCCGCTCCGTACACCTCGTACACGCACGGCTCCGCTCCGTACACCTCGTACACGCGCGGCTCCGCACCGTACACCTCGTACACGCGCGGCTCCGCACCGTACACCTCATACACGCGCGGCTCCGCTCCGTACACCTCGTAAACGCGCGGCTCCGCTCCGTACACCTCGTACACACGCGGCTCCGCTCCGTACACCTCTTACACGTGCGGCTCCGTATGATGCCCCCCACAGTGTAATGCCCCCATTATGCCCCTTATGCAGGATGTGTGATGCCTCCACACAGTGTAATGCCCCCATTATGCCCCTTATGCAGGATGTATGATGCCCCACACAGTGTAATGCCCCCATTATGCCCCTTATGCAGGATGTATGATGCCCCCACACAGTGTAATGCCCCCATTATGCCCCTTATGCAGGATGTGTGAAGCCCCCACACAGTGTAATGCCCCCATTATGCCCCTTATGCAGGATGTATGATGCCCCCACACAGTGTAATGCCCCCATTATGCCCCTTATGCAGGATGTATGATGCCCCCCACAGTGTAATGCCCCCATTATGCCCCTTATGCAGGATGTATGATGCCCCACACAGTGTAATGCCCCCATTATGCCCCTTTATGCAGGATGTATGATGCCCCCACACAGTGTAATGCCCCCATTATGCCCCTTATGCAGGATGTGTGATGCCCCCACACAGTGTAATGCCCCCATTATGCCCCTTATGCAGGATGTATGATGCCCCCACACAGTGTAATGCGCCCATTATGCCCCTTATGCAGGATGTATGATGCCCCCCACAGTGTAATGCCCCCATTATGCCCCTTATGCAGGATGTATGATGCCCCACACAGTGTAATGCCCCCATTATGCCCCTTTATGCAGGATGTATGATGCCCCCACACAGTGTAATGCCCCCATTATGCCCCTTATGCAGGATGTATGATGCCCCCACACAGTGTAATGCCCCCATTATGCCCCTTATGCAGGATGTGTGATGCCCCCAGACAGTGTAATGCCCCCATTATGCCCCTTATGCAGGATTTATGATGCCCCCACACAGTGTAATGCCCCCATTATGCCCCTTATGCAGGATGTATGATGCCCCCCACAGTGTAATGCCCCCATTATGCCCCTTATGCAGGATGTATGATGCCCCCACACAGTGTAATGCCCCCATTATGCCCCTTATGCAGTATGTATGATGCCCCCACACAGTGTAATGCCCTCATTATGCCCCTTATACAGGATGTATGATGCCCCCCACACAGTGTAATGCCCCCATTATGACCCTTATGCAGTATGTATGATGCCCCCACACAGTGTAATGCCCCCATTATGACCCTTATGCAGTATGTATGATGCCCCCCACACAGTGTAATGCCCCCATTATGCCCCTTATGCAGTATGTATGATGCCCCCACACAGTGTAATGCCCTCATTATGACCCTTATGCAGTATGTATGATGCCCCCACACAGTGTAATGCCCCCATTATGACCCTTATGCAGTATGTATGATGCCCCCCACACAGTGTAATGCCCCCATTATGCCCCTTATGCAGTATGTATGATGCCCCCACACAGTGTAATGTCCCCATTATGCCCCTTATGCAGGATGTATGATGCCCCCCACACAGTGTAATGCCCCCATTATGCCCCTTATGCAGTATGTATGATGCCCCCACACAGTGTAATGTCCCCATTATGCCCCTTATGCAGGATGTATGATGCCCCCACACAGTGTAATGCCCCCATTATGCCCCTTATGCAGTATGTATGATGCCCCCACACAGTGTAATGTCCCCATTATGCCCCTTATGCAGGATGTATGATGCCCCCACACAGTGTAATGCCCCCATTATGCCCCTTATGCAGGATGTATGTTGCCCCCACACAGTGTAATGCCCCCATTATGCCCCTTATGCAGTATGTATGATGCCCCCACACAGTGTAATGTCCCCATTATGCCCCTTATGCAGGATGTATGATGCCCCCACACAGTGTAATGCCCCCATTATGCCCCTTATGCAGGATGTATGATGCCCCCACACAGTGTAATGTCCCCATTATGCCCCTTATGCAGTATGTATGATGCCCCCACACAGTGTAATGCCCCCATTATGCCCCTTATGCAGTATGTATGATGCCCCCACACAGTGTAATGTCCCCATTATGCCCCTTATGCAGGATGTATGATGCCCCCACACAGTGTAATGCCCCCATTATGCCCCTTATGCAGGATGTATGATGCCCCCACACAGTGTAATGCCCCCATTATGCCCCTTATGCAGGATGTATGATGCCCCCACACAGTGTAATGCCCCCATTATGCCCCTTATGCAGTATGTATGATGCCCCCCACAGTGTAATGCCCCCATTATGCCCCTTATGCAGGATGTATGTTGCCCCCACACAGTGTAATGCCCCCATTATGCCCCTTATGCAGTATGTATGATGCCCCCACACAGTGTAATGTCCCCATTATGCCCCTTATGCAGGATGTATGATGCCCCCACACAGTGTAATGCCCCCATTATGCCCCTTATGCAGTATGTATGATGCCCCCACACAGTGTAATGTCCCCATTATGCCCCTTATGCAGGATGTATGATGCCCCCACACAGTGTAATGCCCCCATTATGCCCCTTATGCAGGATGTATGATGCCCCCACACAGTGTAATGTCCCCATTATGCCCCTTATGCAGTATGTATGATGCCCCCACACAGTGTAATGCCCCCATTATGCCCCTTATGCAGTATGTATGATGCCCCCACACAGTGTAATGTCCCCATTATGCCCCTTATGCAGGATGTATGATGCCCCCACACAGTGTAATGCCCCCATTATGCCCCTTATGCAGGATGTATGATGCCCCCACACAGTGTAATGTCCCCATTATGCCCCTTATGCAGGATGTATGATGCCCCCACACAGTGTAATGCCCCCATTATGCCCCTTATGCAGTATGTATGATGCCCCCCACAGTGTAATGCCCCCATTATGCCCCTTATGCAGGATGTATGTTGCCCCCACACAGTGTAATGCCCCCATTATGCCCCTTATGCAGTATGTATGATGCCCCCACACAGTGTAATGTCCCCATTATGCCCCTTATGCAGGATGTATGATGCCCCCACACAGTGTAATGCCCCCATTATGCCCCTTATGCAGTATGTATGATGCCCCCACACAGTGTAATGTCCCCATTATGCCCCTTATGCAGGATGTATGATGCCCCCACACAGTGTAATGCCCCCATTATGCCCCTTATGCAGGATGTATGATGCCCCCACACAGTGTAATGTCCCCATTATGCCCCTTATGCAGTATGTATGATGCCCCCACACAGTGTAATGCCCCCATTATGCCCCTTATGCAGTATGTATGATGCCCCCACACAGTGTAATGTCCCCATTATGCCCCTTATGCAGGATGTATGATGCCCCCACACAGTGTAATGCCCCCATTATGCCCCTTATGCAGGATGTATGATGCCCCCACACAGTGTAATGCCCCCATTATGCCCCTTATGCAGGATGTATGATGCCCCCACACAGTGTAATGCCCCCATTATGCCCCTTATGCAGTATGTATGATGCCCCCCACAGTGTAATGCCCCTATTATGCCCCTTATGCAGGATGTATGTTGCCCCCACACAGTGTAATGCCCCTTATGCAGTATGTATGATGCGAGTTTTAAAATATAACTTTTAATGGTATTACCTAATAAAAGGGCCGAAGGCTCAATTGAAATTAAACAACAGACATGAACAGACCAACATAAGACACATATACATCAAAGTCACAAAAAACAGAGGGGTGAGGGAAAAATCCTCCAATATTGCAACCTCCCGGCTATAAATTAGTGACTAATACACAATTTGAGAAAGGAACAGTCTCACCATGAGTTGGAGTATGGCCTTACTCAGAATACACGTAGATCCCCGCTTGGTTACTTCATCCAGAAAATTACAATCCACAGGAGAGATATTGTAACAAATGGGGTGGGGATTGCCACACATTACCCAAGATCAATCTCTTATATCCAGAGTGGATGGACCGGGGATCTATTGCACATGTCCCATAATAAATCCCATTCCCTACGCGTTTCGTAAGTCACTCATCAGGGGATAATGAGAAAAAAGGGGGACCGCTGTATGAATACAGCATAATAAAGTTGCCCAAAGCAGAAAATATACTAAAAAGTTACATGTGCTAGATGCTCAAAACAGGAGTGGCATTTTTATATGTTCATGAATGGCGCCATATGTTCAAACAAGGACGTCGCTTCCGGTGCGCTAAATGCCGCACCTAGATATCCATATGATTAGATTTGTGTCACAAGTATACACGTGAAGCGTTCCACGCTGGAACGCACCGCTAACAAAGCATAACCGGAAGGGGCGGAGCTATGTCATCGCACCCGGCTCACTGCGCTCCAGCGTGGAACGCATAGATGAAGACTCGCACAGTAAGGAGCGCCGCGTCATTTCCAGAGCGTCCAAACGGGCCCAACCATCAATAAGACAGCACGCGCAGTGTGGAGAAGCGCCCACATAAATACCCCGCAGCGCGCGCCCGCAGCGACGATGCGGGAAACAACACACAGAACAGACCTGTGCTTAATGATTTTTTTAAGCCATATTAGCTTAGATAAGGCGCCATCACCATGACAGCCGCCATAAACAGTCAAAGAGAGGAGAGCTTATAATGTATCAAATGATAGCATCAATCGATGTCTCTATAAAGGCAGGCAGAGGATGGACAACCGAGATGGGAGGATGAAAAAGGAAAGGATAGGGGAGGCCCTAGTTCAACTGTTCTGATCGCCTACCTAACAGTGGAGGATGGCGCCCCCGCTCCACGTCGGCTTGCCCTAGGTATCCCTGATAGTCCCTATTTCCCCTTATTATAGGGACTATCAGGGATACCTAGGGCAAGCCGACGAGGAGCGGGGGCGCCATTCTCGTTTCCCCTAGGGTGCCAACCTCCGCTGTTAGGTAGGCGATCAGAACAGTTGAACTAGGGCACCGTAGGGCCTCCCCTATCCTTTCCTTTTTCATCCTCCCATCTAGGTTGTCCATCCTCTCCCTGCCTTTATAGTTAGAGATTTGCATACCCACTTATGTATCTACTTTTGGTTTTACTATTCATGACCCTTGGTCAATTGGCCCGCCGTTACTACCACATTGTAAAATATGTTGTCCTCCCCTACAAGTTATATAATCTTGGGTTGCAGGACTGTAATGACTTTAATGATAAATGTGTCGCTATAATGACATAATGTTGAAATTTCTTATCTATGGATTCTATTATATCTGATTGTTTATCCACTGTTGTTTCTTATTATCAGATATAATTTTCACATTTAGAGACATCGATTGATGCTATCATTTGATACATTATAAGCTCTCCTCTCTTTGACTGTTTATGGCGGCTGTCATGGTGATGGCGCCTTGTCTAAGCCAATATGGCTTAAAAAATCATTAAGCACAGGTCTGTTCTGTGTGTTGTTTCCCGCATCGTCGCTGCGGGCGCGCGCTGCGGGGTATTTATGTGGGCGCTTCTCCACACTGCGCGTGCTGTCTTATTGATGGTTGGGCCCGTTTGGACGCTCTGGAAATGACGTGGCGCTCCTTACTGTGCGAGTCTTCATCTATGCGTTCCACGCTGGAGCGCAGTGAGCCGGGTGCGATGACATAGCTCCGCCCCTTCCGGATCCGCTTTGTTAGCGGTGCGTTCCAGCGTGGAACGCTTCACGTGTATACTTGTGACACAAATCTAATCATATGGATATCTAGGTACGGCATTTAGCGCACCGGAAGTGACGTCCTTGTTTGAACATATGGCGCCATTCATGAACATATAAAAACGCCACTCTTGTTTTGAGCATCTAGCACATGTAACTTTTTAGTATATTTTCTGCTTTGGGCAACTTTATTATGCTGTATTCATACAGCGGTCCCCCTTTTTTCTCATTATCCCCTGATGAGTGACTTACGAAACACGTAGGGAATGGGATTTATTATGGGACATGTGCAATAGATCCCCGGTCCATCCACTCTGGATATAAGAGATTGATCTTGGGTAATGTGTGGCAATCCCCACCCCATTTGTTACAATATCTCTCCTGTGGATTGTAATTTTCTGGATGAAGTAACCAAGCGGGGATCTACGTGTATTCTGAGTAAGGCCATACTCCAACTCATGGTGAGACTGTTCCTTTCTCAAATTGTGTATTAGTCACTAATTTATAGCCGGGAGGTTGCAATATTGGAGGATTTTTCCCTCACCCCTGTGTTTTTTTGTGACTTTGATGTATATGTGTCTTATGTTGGTCTGTTCATGTCTGTTGTTTAATTTCAATTGAGCCTTCGCCCCTTTTATTAGGTAATACCATTAAAAGTTATATTTTAAAACACATACCCTATACCTTGCTAGATTCATATTGTCACGGATGGTACTTTTACTTCATTGATTTAGTATGTATGATGCCCCCCCACAGTGTAATACCCCCATTATGCCCCTTATGCAGGATGTATGATGACCCCACACAGTGTAATGTTCCCATAGTACCGCCATCCCCCCACACAGTATAATCAGAGGCATAACTAGGGTCTGATGGGACCTGTTGTGAAATTTCAACCACCCCCCATCCTGATATACAGTGCTGGCCAAAAGTATTGGCACCCCTGCAATTCTGTCAGATAATACTCAGTTTCTTCCTGAAAATGATTGCAATCACAAATTCTTTGGTATTATTATCTTCATTTAATTTGTCTTCAATGAAAAAAACACAAAAAGAATTGTCCTAAAGCCAAATTGGATATAATTCCACACCAAACCTAAAAAAGGGGGTGGACAAAAGTATTGGCACTGTTTGAAAAATCATGTGATGCTTCTCTAATTCGTGTAATTAACAGCACCTGTAACTTACCTGTGGCACCTAACAGGTGTTGGCAATAACTAAATCACACTTGCAGCCAGTTAACATGGATTAAAGTTGACTCAACCTCTGTCCTGTGTCCTTGTGTGTCCCACATTGAGCTTGGAGAAAAGAAAGAAGCCCAAAGAACTGTCTGAGGACTTGAGAAACCAAATTGTGAGGAAGCATGAGCAATCTCAAGGCTACAAGTCCATCTCCAAAGACCTGAATGTTCCTGTGTCTTCCGTGCGCAGTGTCATCAAGAAGTGTAAAGCCCATGGCACTGTGGCTAACCTCCCTAGATGTGGACGGAAAAGAAAAATTGACGAGAGATTTCAACGCAAGATTGTGCGGATGGTGGATAAAGAACCTCGACTAACATCCAAACAAGTTCAAGCTGCCCTGCAGTCCGAGGGTACAACAGTGTCAACCGGTACTATCCGTCGGCGTCTGAATGAAAAGGGACTGTATGGTAGGATACCCAGGAAGACCCCGCTTCTTACCCCGAGACATAAAAAAGCCAGGCTGGAGTTTGACAAAACTTACCTGAGAAAGCCTAAAACGTTTTGGAAGAATGTTCTTTGGTCAGATGAGACAAAAGTCAAGCTTTTTGGGAAAAAGCATCAAAATAGAGTGTACAGGAAAAAAAAAGAAGCATTCAAAGAAAAGAACACGGTCCCTACAGTCAAACTATCCCATAGAACACCTGTGGAGAGATCTCAAAATGGCAGTTTGGAGAAGACACCCTTCAAATATCAGGGACCTGGAGCAGTTTACCAAAGAAGAATGGTCTACAATTCCAGCAGAGCATTGTAAGAAACTCATTGATGGTTACCGGAAGCGGTTGTTCGCAGTTATTTTGGCTAAAGGTTGTGCAACCAATACTTTTGTCTGGCCCATTTTTGGAGTTTTGTGTGAAATGATCAATGATTTGATTTTTGCTTCATTCTCTTTTGTGTTTTTTCCTTGCAAGCAAATTAAATGAAGAGAATAATACCAAAGAATTTGTGATTGCAATCATTTTCAGGAAGAAACTGAGTATTATCTGACAGAATTGCAGGGGTGCCAATACTTTTGGCCACCACTGTATCTCATAAAGCAAGCAGAGCGCCAGCGACCTATTGTCTGAACTCCGATTTCTGTCACTGCCGCCTCTGTAGCCGCACCTATGCGGAATGAGTGTGTGCCGTATTCTTTGGGCTGGACCCCTGCTGCTATTAAGCATTTCTGGAATATTGTTTGAAACTGATACCTTGTAAGTGCAGACCCGTTAATGTGTGCTAAGAAGCAACTGCCTTGGCCTCTAACTGATAGGTAATTTTCACTAGTTTCACCGGACAGACTGTATCGTTTGTAGGGTGAAGTAGCACCCAGGCACCCTTACCGGATGGATCTGATTTAGTCTTAAGTACCCTAAGACGTATAACGTTATTGGCAATTACCACGTCTTCGTAAATTAATCCTCCGCTAGGACTAGTTCACTGATCCATAACGCCCCGAGAAAGGCGATCCCAAAAGCGACAGACAGGAATGTCGACTCATATTGTAAATGGCTTGTTACTGTCGTGAGGGACATGATGCGACTTAACAGATTTAGTGAAGTGTGACGTCTACTCTCCTTGCTCGGTTGAGATCTTTTCCAACCTTTCAAGGCTTGTCTAATAATTCTTTCATAACATCTTTCCAATTCAATAATTGAAAGTGAAATGCCAACCCCACTAGTCGAAATGCCGCTGATAAAGGGCTGTAAAAGAAACTCAGTTCTAACATTTAATCTGCACTGATCACATATATTCTCTCGTCGTTAGAAAACGGATGTTTTTGTTAGCCAGGAGCATGCTCCATAGTTCTATTGCTGCCACTATGCGGTTACGCTCATCAGGGTCCTTGGATTCTGACTGTGAGAGTTTAATTGATACCTTGCTCGTCGGGCGAGAACATCCTACCACGGGGTGAGTTCCCCCTCAGGCTGAGCATTCGTATTTGTATCTGCATAAGCTGAAAAAAAGACAATGTCCCTCATTATACTGCCAGCAGGCCCCTGGTCTTTGTACGATCACTGCATTTTGGCCTGCTGTTGCCTTTTGCCCAGTAGCTGCTCATGGAAAGGGATGGTGTTTTTGTTGTAGCATTAGTTGTAGCCAGACATCGGTAGCTTTTATCCCCCAGCTTAGCTGTGGTTGCAGGGCTCAACAGCCTCCGGAACTCTTCGTCATAGCGCCACCATGCTGAACCTCCGTGGGCTTTGTACGAGTTATACACCGTATCTTGGTATATGAATAGTACCGAACAGCGTTCCCGATGTTTTTGGCCCATAATGCAACCCAGCACAGATAAAGCTTGTAACCAGTTGCTCACTGATTTTGCGACCTTTTGTCTATGCTTTTCGAACGGTCTGTCGGCTACCCTTCTCTCTTTGTCGATCGTATGCTGGTCAGCAGATACGAGTGACCATATGTCGATGTATTCGTTCTGCCATATTTTTGTTTTGGTTTCCTTGTCTGTGTGTGATCCTAATGGGCTAATCCCGCATTCTGAAGCGCTCTGGAGGGCGGGAGTGCCTGCTGGACCTCTGCTCTCCAGGGTTCTCCTCCATTGGACACAGTGACCAAGGAGGTGAGTATGAGGGGTTGGGGGGTAGCGGCAGTGTCTGGATCGCCGTGGCCACCAGCGATGAGCGCAGGCCCGGAGCAATCGCCACGCCAGCCGCCGGTGCCGCATCCGGACGCCCCGCCATATGCTGCACTGAACTGAGGAGCATGATGGAGCAGGACATATGCAGCTGGCGTGAGCCTGAAGCCAGCGCCACACCAGCCTCTGACGTCGCAGCCGCTTCCCCGCGACATGCTGGGCTGGGGAGCGTGGTGTGGCAAGAGATATGCGTTGTGTGTAGCGCTGGGGCAGCGGTGTGCGGTGACCACAGTGGGCCCGGCGGTGACCACATAACTGACATGGGGAGCGGTGCGGACAGGACTGCCAGCGGTTCGGATCCTGCTGCTTGAGGATGTGGCGGGAAGTATATTAGAAGCGAGGGTACCAGAGGTTCTGGGCTGGGGACAGGGGTATGAGCGGGCATTAGGAGCGGGGGTACCAGGGGTTCTGGGTCGGGGACAGGGGGATGAGCGGGCATTAGGAGCGGGGGTACCATGGGTTCTGGGCCGGGGACAGGGGGATGAGTGCTGAGCCCAGTAATTAGCTGACCTGATCCTTCTATTGCAGCACAATCGATTCCAGGACCACCTGGGAAAAGGGAGGAGGGTGGGACATCACTGGGTTTATATACTTATGGGACGGCTTGCCGCCCCTTTCACTTTATTGTTCCCTTCGGGGACTTCCTATTTCTCTGGCCAGTAAGGGGCAGCGGAGGGGATCACCAATCGCCATGGCCCAGGGAGGGGCCACCACAGTCAGGGGCTCTTTCCTTATTCAGTGCCGCATCTGCCAAGAACAGTACAGGCCTGTTAGAGACTCTGCTGCACCTGGATGGACTGGGTTATAGCAAGGCCTCACTAGGGGGCAAAATTACCCTTTCTTCCCTGGTTGTAATCGGCCATTTTGACCCTTCTGCACATGGTGGGGCACATGAGACTGAGAGAAAATGCTATTCTGTCTGTGTAAATGCCTGTTCACCATCACAATATTGCTGGACTCCTCACAATAACAATTCCTTGCAATATGTCCAGAGTGACCACATTTCTAACATTTGCCAGAGCAATATTTCCTCTCTCTTTTTGTACCTGACAATTTGCAGTATCTGGCAATATGACCGAAGCCAGCACAGGCAGAACAGCTAGCACATGCCATGCTGGATAGGGGCTCCTAACAGAACATACTAACTCCTGTCTGGACCTTTTATGCTTTTCCATTACTAGGGATACATTTTTAACACTTTACTTTTGCATTTTTTTACAAGTGAAGACAGCACATACTTGTCTTTATATTTATTCAATGGATCAAAATGTGAAATATTTGATTCCACACTTACCTAGAGGAAACTTTCTGCCCTATTTCAGCTACCATCCCATATTTTATGTAGTGATAAAGTAGATCTACTGCCTATTGCATGATGGGAGGATGTGCAATACTTGTTTTTAGCCTCCCATGATACTGATCTCAGATACAGAACTTTCCTATATTGGTGGAATGCAATCCAAATTCATCATGCACACTTCCGGGTATGGGCGGTCGCGGATAATGACCCTAGATGCGCTCCCGCATAGAACACATAATTACGGGCATGCGCAATCACGGGTACGAGTAGTGCGGCGGCAATTATTTTATCTGGCGTTTCAGTTTAAAGCACGTCACTTCCCGACATGCACACTAGTGGATGAACATTATCAGAAAAAAAAATTAAAAAGGTGGCGCTCCTTTGCATATCCGCCTGCGGCTCCTCCGCAGCGTCAGGGCCGCAGATGAGAGTCATTGTCTGCACACACCCTAATGCAGAAAAAGCATTCATAAAGTGTGGTGCCTGATATTTGATGTATATACAGCTGCTTCTCACAAAATTAGAATATCATCAAAAAGTTAATTTATTTCAGTTCTTCAATACAAAAAGTGAAACTATGTAATATATGAGTCATTACACACAGAATGATCTATTTCAAGTGTTTATTTCTGTTAATGTTGATGGTTATGGCTTACAGCCCATGAAAACACAAAAGTCATTATCTCAGTAAATTAGAATACTTTATAACAACAGTTTGAAAAATGTTTTTAAAATCTGAAATGTTGTCCTACTGAAATGTATGTTCAGTAAATGCCCTCAATACTTGGTCGGGGCTCCTTTTGCATCAATTACTGCATCAATGCGGCAATGTGGCATGGAGGCGATCAGCCTGTGGCACTGCTGAGGTGTTATGGAAGCCCAGGTGGCTTTGATAGCAGCCTTCAGCTCGTTTGCATTGTTGGGTCTGGTGTCTCTCATCTTCCTCTTGACAATACCCCCTATATAATATATGAGTTTCACTTTTTGTATTGAAGAACTGAAATAAATTAACTTTTTGATGATATTCTAATTTTGTGAGACGCACCTGTACTTCTCATTTCTTTTTTAACAAGAATTTGAAGTTTATTTTAGGACCTTGGTCTCCATCATTCATCACCATACCATCTGGTACGGTTCTGTCAAGTTCAATGGAAGAAGTCTGCACTCCGTTATCGAGTGTTGGTGCACGTGGAGAGACACAGTTCATAGAAGAAAAAAAATCCTGGCACTCACATCTGTTTCAATGCTTCTTTCTATCAACGGCAGCATGTGGTCTGCAGAGTCGGGAAATTTGACTCCACCAAATATATATAGAAATTTTTTTTTTCCATTTGAGGTTGGGGGCCAATTACAGCTATTGCTGTGGAACCTGTTATTTCTATCTATGACACTATTAGGCTTAACTAATATTGTACAGTAAGTCTGTTTCCTATAATGATGGAATTTCTTTTTGCTAAAACTGTGATATATATTTTCACATAAAATTTTTTTTTTTTACTTTTTTAAACAACTCTCCTTAGTGCAATCGTACAACACAGAAGTCTCTGATTGCTCAGATGATGCACTGTACTACTATAGTGCCGTGTATTATCACTGCCTGTCAGTGTAATACTAACGGCCCCATACACATGAGATAAGTGTTGGCTGAACTATCATTTAACAGATGGCTATCTCTCCCGACTGCCCCATACACACAAATATTCCAGCTTTCCTGTGGTCTGTATGAGAGAGTCACCTCCAGACTCCTCTAGCAGACGATTATCTACAGGAAGAACAAACGGATTAGCCTCTGAAATTCAGGATCCCAGATCCTTCTCTGCCCTGACATCTGTCAGGAGGCCTCCAAATACATTATATAGTCAACCCAAAATCAGTACTGTCATGCAACTTTAGTCTAATGTGGGGGGTGTTAAAAGGTAACTTATTGGACGCTGCATCTGGTCCGGCCTAATAGACTTTCGTACATTGCAGGCCCAAACACCATTATTAGGCATTTAAGTATCATAGTAACTGGGCAGCCCCATACTATCGAGTACTTGGGGGAGGAGGGGCATTCAGCTGAATTCAGTCAAATCTTCTTAGATGCCATTTTTGCTTTTCACAGCAGCAAGTGGTTTTACAAGAATTGTTGGCGCCAATTTTCTTTTGAAACATTTTAATATGTTTTTTTTTTTCTGGTGTTTTTCTTGTAATATAGGAAAGCCTAAGGCCAGAAATAAACCACATAAAATGCTGTACATGGAGACTTTGGTATCAAATAATTTCTGTCCTCGGTATTTGTGCAAACAAAAAATCTTTTATAAAAGCCTCAAACTTCTGTGTGTGAATTAGACAGGAGATATAACATGATAGAAGATTACAGTCTGGGGAAGACGGGAAACATTCATATAGACGGCCGGTGGAGATGTAGTCAGTGACAGACTCTGGCCAAATATGGTTCTAGAGCCGTAGTAGAAGATGAAGATGTCGTCCTTATCATGAAATAGTTATTTCTCATGTCACGTGTAATGAATATCTCCTGCAGTTTTGCTAATGCCGATTCCAGCGTCGGTAAATGAGACGAGAATTAGCTTTATGGAAGATGAGTCTATGAGAAATGTATTCAGCAACAGACTCTGAGGAAGAAACTGTTTCTTTCCCTTATTATCTCCAGTAATAGTATTATTACACAGGATTTTTATGATGTTCCATCAGCTCATCTTCTCATTCAGGTCCCTTCCCTACAATATCAGATTCTCTCAGTGATCTTCTATATAACAGAATTTTCTTGATTTACCCATCAACGATAGATATGGACAGAGACAGGATGGCGGAGAGAATATTACACCTCACCCTAGAGATCCTCTTCCGGCTTACTGGAGAGGTGAGAGATTCTGATGATGTCACATTACATCATTCTTATCTATGGGAATAACAGATGGACAGAACTGGAGAGGTGAGGACTCTGGAAATGTCTGGAGTGAGATTTATTAACGGTCTCTCCATAACCAGGATTACACAGTAGTGAAGAAGACCTCTAGTGAGCGCTTTCAGGACCCTGTGTCTGAGGGATGGGGAAGACCCCTTAGCCCAATCACAGGGCTTCCACCTCACTCCATGATACATGAGGACATCAATGAGCAGAAGATCCTAGAACTCGCCTACAAGATGATTGAGCTGCTGACTGTAGAGGTGACATTGCTGGGAATGCTTGGACATTATACAGTATCGCTATGAAGGGATTGGGGGGATGACGCTATCATTGTATGTGTCAGGTTCCTTTAAGGTGCCAGGATGTCGCTGTCTATTTCTCCATGGAGGAGTGGGAGTATTTAGAAGGACACAAAGATCTGTACAAGGATGTCATGATGGAGGTTCCCCAGCCCCTCGCATCACCAGGTAATAGACAGGACTAAATATACACGGCCTATAATTCTCTGTATGTAAAGAATGAATTTAGTGACTGTATGTGTTTCCTTTATATCTATCCAGTAAGAGGACAACACCAGAGAGATGTCCCCATCCTCTCCTTTCACTTGACTGTAAACAAGAAGTTCCCAATGTTCCTCGGGATCATCAGGTAGATGGAGAAAAGGTGTCATGAGATCTCCACCATGATGTGTAGACGGCTGTGAAGGTCTTGTGTTCAGTGTTGTTTTATCCACCAGTATTTTGTGTTTTATACTTGTGTAATGAGAACGGTGGAGATGGCAGGATTAGAGCTGATCATAGATGAGACTTCTCCATCTGTCTGTGACTTTCACAATATTTGTTTCAGGGTGAAGATCTGACCCATATTAATACTACAGATACATATGTGAGGGGTGATGAGCGGTGTAAAGAGGAGATTCCTACATATGACTACCCAGGTGAGTAGTAACCACTAAATGCAGAGAAGTCACAGATTCTTCAGTCACTGACTGTGCAAAACCTACAAAAGACAAAAAATATATCTCATACCCTACCATTATTATATATAAATGTAAAGCCAAGTTGCATATGAAATATAGGGTACTTAGTGAACTATTTTTGATCAAAAAAAGTATACAAGCCGTCCCACCAGCGACAAGGTGACCCTAAATTGGGACGGTCCTACACTGTCTATATTAAAAACCTTACTGTATATCAAAGTTGAAGTAATGCATATAAAAGGGTAGACAAATAGAACCGGGTCCCAATATCAGACCACCTAAGCCCGTGGTAAGCTACATATATACTAACCAGCTCAACAAGGGGGATGCCACACCCCTAATTTGCACAGAATGCAAACAAGACAAAAAACCAAGCAATGTGAACTGAGGTCTAAGATGGTACACATGCAAGAAATAGGAGCATGTTCACACTAGCAAAAAGATGCAAAACCTACAAAAGACAAAAAATATATCTCATACCCTACCATTATTTTATATAAATGTAAAGCAACGTTGCATATGAAATATAGGGTACTTAGTGAACTATTTTTGATCAAAAAAAGTATACAAGCCGTCCCACCAGCGACAAGGATGGCTTGTATACTTTTTTTGATCAAAAATAGTTCACTAAGTACCCTATATTTCATATGCAACTTTGCTTTACATTTATACATAATGATGGTAGGGTATGAGATATATTTTTTGTCTTTTGTAGGTTTTGCATCTTTTTGCTAGTGTAAACATGCTCTTATTTCTTGCATGTGTACCATCTTAGACCTCAGTTCACATTGCTTGGTTTTTAGTCACTGACTGTGGCTGCTTTATCGGTGGTGTAGTCCAGCCGTATCACAATTGTGCGATCAACATTTTGCCTCTTGATCACATTTTCCTCCACCCAAAACTAGGCAAATGCCATTAGAGATTGAAAGCCCTTTTCTATAGAACTTAAAGCCTTCCTAGATCCCTGATATCTTATTGGATGAATCTCCCTTCTCTCCCTTCTGTGCTGCTGAATGTGCTCATATGGTCCCTACAAGACCAGGTCCAGTCTTTCTGGCCAAACTTCACCTTTATGATCGACAGCATTTAATGTGCAGTGAGGGCCAAGTGTGAATTTGTCAGTAACAACAGAGTTTCCCTTTATCCTGGTTTCATGGATTCACTTTGCGTCATAGCTTTGTTTTCAATCCTAAATTATTCAGATTACTGCACAATCTCTCCTGACATGGGGGCGCTAATACTTTCTCTACTCTTCTGGTCAGGAGTCATAGTTGCTCCAATGGTCCACCATAAATTAGTGCAACTCCAGTTTAGTGTTAGAGTTCTCCCCTCATACATACGTTGTTCATGGGGATGTAACATTTTTTTTAATCTATGTCTTTTTTTACAGGTTCATTCTATGTTAGTTTGATTGTGATGGGATCGGCCTGCCTCACTTATGTGAGTCTGTAACTCCTGGTAGTCTTTAAAAAAAGTCACCATTGCCTCTTCCAAATGCCCGAGATCTATATTTAAGACACCTCAGCTCAGCACTATTATAAAAAGTTCTCTTTTAAATGTCTAATATTTCCACTTGAAACTCATCTGACAATAAATATTGTCCCTTACGATAGTTTAAATTCCCAAGAGCCACCGAGCCACCGAGCCCCATACTCTAATTACCCCAGAGAGGTTTCTTCAGTAGTTACTCATTTTTTACTGATGAAGACTGTTCAGTAAACCGTTAGAAATAAAAGTCCACACCCTGTTTAACACATTTATTTAACTGGTTCCCGACCGCCCACTGTAGATAAACGTCGGCGCTTGCTGGGCTCTGTGCAGCGCCGACGTTTAAAAACGGTGGGTGGTCTCGCAGCGCTCAGGACCCCCAGGGTCCTGCAAGCGCTGCGATTCTGGTGCAGAGCGTTAGCTCTGACAGGGAACATCATCGGGACCTGATTAGATCAGGTCCCAGTGATGTTAACCCTTAGCTGTCTTCTATATGCTGCGATCTATAGTGATCGCGGCATATAGGAGACAGCAGGAGGAGAGGGGGTCGTCAACTTACCTCTCCGAAGACCTCCGAGTCCTTCCAGGACCTGGGGTTGCTATGGCAGCTGGAGGTCACATGACCGCCTCCAGCTCTGCCATATATGGTGTCCTGTCTGGCTCAGCTGCAGCTGTAGCCAGACAGAAGACTCTGACTGAAACAGTCAGGGAAGATCTCATGTAATGTAATACATGTCTATTACATTACATGAGATCAGTGATCAGAAAAATAAAAATTAATATCCCATACAGGGACTAAGAAAAAATGTAAAAAAAAGTAAAAAAAAAGTTTTTAAACTATTTAAAAAAAAAATCACAAAATAAATAAAAATAAATAAATAAAATATTAAACCAATAAATCCGTATATTTTTACAAAACCAAAAAAAGTACACATATTTTGTATCGCCGCATCCGAAACAACCCGAGCTACAAAACTGTCACACTAATTAACTCCTTCTGTGCACACCGTAATAAAAATAAATAAAAAACGGAGCAAAAAAAATGCTTTTTCATCATATCGCCAAACAAAAAGTGGAAAAAAATGCGATCAAAAAACAAAATAGAAATAAAAATGGTACCACTGAAAAGGTCATCTTGTTACGCAAAAAAAAAGCCGCCATACAGCTCCATCAGCCGAAAAATAAAAAAGTTATAGCGCTCAGAATAAAGCAATGCAAAAAAATATTTTTTTCTATAAAATTGTTTTATTGTGTAAAAGCGCCAAAACATAAAAAAAAATACAGTAAGTGTAGTATCGCTGTAAACGTACTGACCCGAAGAATAATGCTGCCTGATCACTTTTACCACACGTAGAATGGAATAAAAAAAAAACTCAAAAAACAATTCCTGAATTGTTTGTTTTTGTTAATTTTACCTCCCAAAAACGGAATAGAAAGCGATCAAAAAATGTCACGTACCCAAAAATGGTACCAATAAAAATGTCAACTCGTCCCGCAAAAAACAAGCCATCACATGACTCTGTCGGTCGAAATATGGAAAAATTATAGCTCTCAAAATATGGTGATGCAAAAACTAGATTTTGCAAAAAAAGCGTCTTTTAGTGTGTGACAGCTGTCAGTCATAAAAACCCGATATAAATCTGGTATCTCTGTAATCGCACCGACCCAAAGAATAAAGTAATCTAATCAGTTATATCACACTAGGAACGGCGTAAAAACTAAATAAAACCAATTCTTCACCTCTTACTGATTTGTTTATTATGTCTCCAAAGATCGCAGTAAGGCTCTGCTCACATTTATCCTGCGCTCTGCACTGAGCGCTTACACCAGAGTTTCCGTGTAAATCTCTGAAATACATGATTCAGCCGGAACCCATGACGGAAGATTCCCTGTAATGAGGCAGATATAGGCCACTGTGGATGCCGTCTAGCCTGGGATCCCACGGTGTCATTTGTTTTAGGCGTGCATAAAAGTGCGGTTGGCCACAGTTTTGTGCACTTCTGAAAAAAAGGACACCGCTAAACAGAGACCAGAGGGTGTCCAGAGTAACTCTGCTGCCTCATTACAGTGAATGGATCCCGCAGGGGTTTCATCTGAATTACATCACTTGGAAAATTAGATGGAAACCCCGATGTAAGTGCCCAGCCTAGATCGCCGGATAAATGTTACATAAAATGTTCCCAATAAAAGCTTCAACTCAGTCCTCAAAAAAAGGTAGTCCCCACTCAGGTCCGTCATCTGTTAAAAATATAAGGGACTTCCAAGTTACTGGTAGCAGAAAGGCTCTGGAAAAGCAAAATGACCCTTGCCCCCCAAAAGAAATTCAGAAAATTTTGTGCTCCCAAATCCAAATGCCTATTCTACAATAATTTGTTCTCCAATTGTCAAATAGCACTCCGTCCCCACCAGATCTCACCGTATGGCTAAGCGGTACGATACAGCCACATATGGGGTATTGCCACTTTTAGAAGAAATTGTGTGACACATTTCGGCACCATTTTTACCCATTGCCCTGTGTGAAAATGTAAAATCTGAGGGTAAAACATTTTTTTGTGGTAAAAATATAATTATGCTTTTTTCACTGCCCAATGGTATAAATTTAAAAATTAAAAAATACTCACTACTTCCCTAGGTGAATTCCTTGAGAGGTGTAGTTTACAAAATGGGGTCACTTGTGGGGGTTCCTGCTGTTTTGGCATGTCAGCGACTCTTCAAATGTGACATGGTGTCTGCTGCCTATCCCAGCCAACATAGCGCTCCTTTCTCTTCCGAACCCGGCCGTACACCAAAGCAGTGGTTTTCCCCACATATGAGGTATCAGCGTACTTAGGAGAAATTGTACAACAAATATCATGCTGCAATTTATCCTGTTACCCTTATGATAATGCAAAATTAGGGAATGAAAAACATTTTTTATGGGAAAAATGTGAAAATTTTATTTTTACGGCTCAATATTATAAACTTCTGTGAAGCAGTTGGGGATGCAAGGTGCTCACCACACATCTAGATAAGTTCCCTAAGGGGTCTAGTTTCCAAAATGGTGGCACTTGTGGGGGGTTTCCACTGTTTAGGCACATTAGGGGCTCCCCAAATGTGACATGGCGTCCGCTAATTATTCAAACAAATTTTACATTCAAAAAGTCAAATGGCGCTCCTTCCCTTTCAAACCCTGCCATGTGCCCAAACAGTAATTTACCTCCACATATGGGATATCGGCGTGTTCAGGAGAAATTGCACAACAAATTTCATGGTGCAATTTATCCTGTTACCCTTATGATAATACAAAATTAGGGAATGAAAAACATTTTTTGTGGGAAAAATGTGAAAATTTTATTTTTACGGCTCAATATTATAAACTTCTGTGAAGCAGCTGGGGGTGCAAGGTGCTCACCACACATCTAGATAAGTTCCCTAAGGGGTCTAGTTTCCAAAATGGTGGCACTTGTGGGGGGTTTCCACTGTTTAGGCACATTAGGGGCTCCCCAAATGTGACATGGCGTCCGCTAATTATTCAAACAAATTTTACATTCAAAAAGTCAAATGGCGCTCCTTCCCTTTCAAACCCTGCCATGTGCCCAAACAGTAATTTACCTCCACATATGGGATATCGGCGTGTTCAGGAGAAATTGCACAACAAATTTCATGGTGCAATTTATCCTGTTACCCTTATGATAATACAAAATTAGGGAATGAAAAACATTTTTTGTGGGAAAAATGTGAAAATTTTATTTTTACGGCTCAATATTATAAACTTCTGTGAAGCAGCTGGGGGTGCAAGGTGCTCACCACACATCTAGATAAGTTCCCTAAGGGGTCTAGTTTCCAAAATGGTGGCACTTGTGGGGGGTTTCCACTGTTTAGGCACATTAGGGGCTCCCCAAATGTGACATGGCGTCCGCTAATTATTCAGACAAATTTTACATTCAAAAAGTCTAATGGCGCTCCTTCCCTTCCGAACCCTGCAGTGCGCCCAAACAGTGGTTTTCCCTCACATATGGGGTATCAGCACGCTCAAGAGAAATTGCACAAAAAAATTTGGGGTCCATTTTTTCCTGTTACCCCTGTGAAAATAAAAAAAATGGGTCTAAAGTAACATTTTTGTGAAAAAAGTTAAATGTTAATTTTTTTCTTCCACATTCCAAAAATTCCTGTGAAGCACCTGAAGGGTTAATAAAGTTCTTGAATGTGGTTTTGAGCACCTTGAGGGGTGCAGTTTTTAGAATGGTGTCACTTTTGGGTATTTTCTGTCATAAAGACCCCTTAAAGTGACTTCAAATATGATGTGGTCCCTAAAAAAATGTTTTTGTAAATTTTGTTGGAAAAATGAGAAATCGCTGGTCAACTTTTAACCCTTATTATTCCCTAACAAAAAAAAATTTTGGTTCCAAAATTGTGCTGATGTAAAGTAGACATGTGGGAAATGTTATTTATTAACTATTTTGTGTGACATATCTCTCTGATTTAAGGGCATGAAAATTCAAAGTTTGAAAATTGCAAAATTTTCTAAATTTTCGCCAAATTTCCGATTTTTTCACAAATAAACGCAAGTTATATCGAAGAAATTTTACCAGTATCATGAAGTACAATATGTCATGAAAAAACAATCTCAGAATCAGGGGAATACATTGAAGCGTTCCAGAGTAATTACCTCATAAAGTGACAGTGGTCAGAATTGAAAAAATTGGCCCAGTCACGAAGGCAAAAACAGGCTCTGGCGCGAAGTGGTTAAAAATAAAAAAGTCAGTTATAGTCACCTAACACCTAATCCATTGAAGCCAATGTGCCCTGTAAAAAATAAATAAATAAATAAATCTAATTTATACTCACCTGAGTCTGAATCAGTAGTTCAATAATCAGTTGATGTTTTTTTCCTGATAATTCCACTGTCTGATTTTTTGTTTACCCCAGTAGAAAATACAACCGGCGTTATAATCTGATTTGTCTCGTGAAAACGTATTTTTCTTTCTCTGTTTTATTTCCGTCTATGTAGGGACCAATTTCTTAATTTGTAACTTGATTATTTGTGATTCTAATGCAAAGTTCTATTTTTACTTTTTCCAACTCAGGAGATACTTCATTAGATTCTTTTTCATTCTGCGTAAGGATTAAATGTATGAGATTTTTTGTGTAGTCTTAAGTGTATTTTTTCCAAAGTTATTACAAAGTTCTTATCTTTGTGGAATTGAGACATCTCTTTGAAGGCTCATTCACATTCTTGATGAGATGATGGACCTGAGTGGGGACTTATTTTTTGTGAGATGTGTAGAAGTTTTTATTGGTATTATTTCACCTACATAACATTGTTTGGTGGCTTTTTATTCCATATTTGGGAGGCGGAATAAGCAAAGAGTTGAACACTACGCTCTACTGATCCATCCTATGAGGTTTTCTATTAGACTGTGAACTGTCATTGTCTTGGTGAATAATTTAATATTTTTACATAACTTACCATCTGTACTGACAGTTTAAGTAGAAATGTTCAAAAATAAAAATATCATGGATATTTTATTCAAAAATAATATTTGGTTTTATTCTTAGCAGATGACTCTACCAGGAGATCAGAGGGACAGCAGACATCTTCAATTTTTAAATCAGATGATCTTGAGATCCCACAAGATAGAATTGAAGTGAATGACATTACTCCAGATATACCATCATCCCTTCACAGCAAAGATCTTTCATCTGATCATTTAAAACAGGTCCTGTCTTCTGATGCATTACCGACTAATAAGGAAAAGCAAAGTAAAAAAATAAGCATTAAAAAACAAATTGCTCCTCCTGATCTTGTTAGTCACCAGAAAACTCACGCAGGGGAGAAGCCATTTTCATGTTCAGAATGTGGGAAATGTTTTACAGAGAAATCAAGTCTTAGCAAACATCAGAAAACTCACACAGATGAGAAGCCCTTTTCCTGTTCAGAATGTGGGAAATATTTTAGACAGAAATGTCATCTTGCTATACACCAAATAACTCACACTGGGGAGAAGCCATTTTCCTGTTCAGAATGTGGGAAATGTTTTAACCAGAAATGGATTCTTGTTAATCACCAGAGAATTCACACAGGGGACAAGCCGTTTTCATGTTCAGAATGTGGGAAATATTATAACCAGAAATCAGACCTTGTTAATCATCAGAGAATTCACACAGGGGAGAAGCCTTTTTCATGTTCAGAATGTGGGAAATGTTTTAACCACAAATCAGTTCTTCTTAAGCACCAGAGAACCCACACAGGAGAGAAGCCTTTTTCATGTTCAGAATGTGGGAAATGTTTTGACCAGAAATCACAGCTCATTGCACATGAGAGAACTCACAAAGGGGAGAAGCCTTTCTCATGTTCAGAATGTGGGAAATGTTTTAAACATAAATCAGATCGTGTTAATCACCAGAGAACTCACACAGGGGAGAAGCCTTTTTTATGTTCAGAATGTGGGAAATGTTTTAACTGCAAATCAGTTCTTGTTAATCACCAGAGAACCCACAGAGGGGAGAAGCCTTTTTCTTGTTTAGAATGTGGGAAATGTTTTGTAGAGAAATCACATCTTAATACACACCATAGAACTCATACAGGGGTGAAGCCTTTTTCATGTTCAGAATGTGAGAAATGTTTTAAGTACAAATCAGTTCTTGTTAATCACCAGAGAACCCACACAGGGGAGAAGCCTTTTTCCTGTTCAGAATGTGAGAAAGGTTTTATACAGAAATCACAACTTATTGCACATCACAGAACTCACACAGGGGAGAAGCCTTTTTCATGTTCAGATTGTGGAAAATGTTTTAACCAGAAATCAGATTTTGCTAAGCACCAGAGAATCCACACAGGGGAGAAGCCTTTTTCATGTTCAGAATGTGGAAAATGTTTTAACCAGAAATCAGATCTTGTTAGTCACCAGAGAACTCACACAGGGGAGAAGCCATTTTCATGTTCGGATTGTGGGAAATGTTTTGTACAGAAATCACACCTTATTAGACACCAGAGACTTCACACACGGTAGAAGCCTTTTTCCTGTTCAGAATGTGAAAAATGTTTTTTTTTAATCAATAAACTTTATTAAACACCAAATAACATAGTTTACATCAGAATAATTATTTTAAATGTCGTCATACAGTACATGTACAGGAATAATACCTATATAAACCAATTGTTCATTCAATGTCATTCAAATAACAACCATATAGTTCTCCCCCTTCCCAACCCAGAATGAACATCCACCCTCCCCACCATGTGCATTTCAGTAAAACCATACCCATACTCATGTTAACGGATACTGGAAGCCTGTGCTAGCATTTCTTCTGTGGTGTTGCGATCAGTGGAAGAGGGTTGCATTGACAATCCAACACAATGAGAAGCACTTTGAACACATTTTATAAGTGGTCATAAACTTGTAAAAAACCTCATGAAAGAATAAAGTTACGTTAAAACCAAGCACACCATTGTTTTTCTTATGAAATTCTCAATAAGTTTGATGTGTCATATGACCCTCTTACCATTGAATAAAATAAAGTTGGATGCAAAATGGCCGACTTCAAAATGGCCGCCACGGTCACCACAGATCTGGAAAAGTTTTCCCCCTCCCATATACTAATGTGCCACAAACAGGAGGTTGATGTCACCAACCATTCCCATTTAATTTAGGTGTATCCATATAAATGGCCCACCCGGTAGAAAGATTAGAGATGGCTTCCTCAGCCCATATTGCTTGTCTTAGTTGCAAGTATTTAAGGAATTCAGATTCATGCAAATTAAACTCCTGTTTCAGCTGTTTGAACTACTTGAGATGGTCATCCGAGTATAGCTTATGCACATATTTCAATCTCCGATTCTCCAAATCCCTCCAATCTCTGCAACTCCTCTAGATTAAAGTTATTCCAGATAGGCATGTACTTTGTGCAGTCTGTCATTTTAGTCTTTTATATGTCCACCAATTATTATGGACCAGTGACTGGGTGGGGTATATAATCGGGCTATCTACAAATTTGTGTGATTCCAGTATCTCCAGTAAATTTTTCCCACCCTCCCAAGTATTTTAATACAATTGATTCTGCTCCCTGGGCCAACTTCAGTGTCCAGCCTCGGAAGTGCTGAAATTGGGAAGCTAAGTAGTAGCCCTATATATGAGGCAAAGCTACTACCCCTCCTCCCCCTGATTTTTTTGGTAATTGCAATTTTTCCAGTTTTATTCTAGGGGTCCATCTTTTCCACACAAAGTCTCTAAAGCTGTTGTCCAGAAAGGTGAGTTATGTACAACGTATAGAATGCATGGCATTAAGCACATGTTAATGAGGTTTACTCTACCCAAGGCTGACACAGGTAGCTTTTCCCATATACACTCGTTGTTCCTCATTTTAATAACCAGTGGACTTAGATTTAAAGGAATAAACTTCTGTGGTTTATTAGTAATGTAAATCCCCAGATACTTAAATTTCTGAACTACTGGAATATTGGACAAACTCTCCCATATAGCAGAATTCCCCAATCCCTTTTTCTCCATCTCCCAATCCATAATGCTGGGGTAAGTTTATCTCTACAGAGACCCCTGTACAGGAATATTAGGGCTCCAGCGACATCACATCTATTATACAGAGAATAGCGCTATCTCCATAGCTCTGTACACAAGGACATAGAGATCAGACAAGGTCCTCATATTCAGCCAGCTTCTATTTTACTCCAACCCTCTTTATAAGAACAAGATCAGAGTCTCATTATACCGAGCAGAGAAGCTCCAGGGACAAAGACCCCGTCTGGTCCTAACACGCTGGGGTTCCGGAGTAGCCAGCCACGGGGCCCGGATTCTCTCATTTGTGGCCCCAGCGTTTCTTGTAGAATAAATCCGTTTCTCATCCAGTCCTGTAGTAATGACTTTGTTATCAGGTTTTGTAGGAGGGTTCGTCTGACTCCATCTTATGTCATCAATATCTGTGCGAGAAACAAGAGACGTCCGAGCGCAGTTTTACCAAGTGTCCAGAGTCAGTTCTTCTACAGTCTGATAAAGAGCCGCGGTGTCTCTGACCGAACCAGGGAGTATACAGCTGGATACAGCGTACACCCGCGGCTCCACTCCATACACAACGTACACACACGGCTCCATATGTACGCCGCTCCGTACACCTCGTACACACACGGCTCCGCTCCGTACACCTCGTACACGCGCGGCTCCGCTCCGTACACCTGGTACACACGCGGCTCTGCTCCGTACACCTCGTACACGCGCGGCTCTGCTCCGTACACCTCGTACACGCGCCGCTCTGCTCCGTACACCTCGTACACGCGCGGCTCTGCTCCGTACACCTTGTACACGCGCGGCTCTGCTCCGTACACCTCGTAAACGCGCGGCTCTGCTCCGTACACCTCGTACACGCGCGGCTCTGCTCCGTACACCTCGTACACACGCGGCTCTGCTCCGTACACCTCGTACACGCGCCGCTCTGCTCCGTACACCTCGTACATGCGCGGCTCTGCTCCGTACACCTCGTACACACGCGGCTCCGCTCTTTGCGCCTCGTACACACGCAACTCCGCTCCGTACATCTCGTACACACGCGGCTCCGCTCCGTACACCTCGTACACACGCGGCTCTGCTCCGCACGCCTCGTACACACACGGCTCTGCTCCGTACACCTCGTACACACGCGGCTCCGCTCCATACACCTCGTACACACGCGGCTCCGCTCCATACACCTCGTACACACGCGGCTTCGCTCCGTACACCTCGTACACACGCGGCTCTGCTCCGCACGCCTCGTACACACACGGCTCTGCTCCGTACACACACGGCTCTGCTCCGTACACCTCGTACACGTGCGGCTCTGGTCCGTACACCTCGTACACGCGCGGCTCCGCTCCGTACACCTGGTACATACGCGGCTCTGCTCCGTACACCTGGTACACACGCGGCTCTGCTCCGTACACCTCGTACACGCGCGGCTCTGCTCCGTACACCTTGTACACGCGCGGCTCTGCTCCGTACACCTCGTAAACGCGCGGCTCTGCTCCGTACACCTCGTACACGCGCGGCTCTGCTCCGTACACCTCGTACACACGCGGCTCTGCTCCGTACACCTCGTACACGCGCCGCTCTGCTCCGTACACCTCGTACACGCGCGGCTCTGCTCCGTACACCTCGTACACACGCGGCTCCGCTCCTTGCGCCTCGTACACACGCAACTCCGCTCCGTACATCTCGTACACACGCGGCTCCGCTCCGTACACCTCGTACACACGCGGCTCTGCTCCGCACGCCTCGTACACACACGGCTCTGCTCCGTACACCTCGTACACACGCGGCTCCGCTCCATACACCTCGTACACACGCGGCTCCGCTCCATACACCTCGTACACACGCGGCTTCGCTCCGTACACCTCGTACACACGCGGCTCTGCTCCGCACGCCTCGTACACACACGGCTCTGCTCCGTACACACACGGCTCTGCTCCGTACACCTCGTACACGTGCGGCTCTGGTCCGTACACCTCGTACACGCGCGGCTCCGCTCCGTACACCTGGTACATACGCGGCTCTGCTCCGTACACCTCGTACACGCGCGGCTCTGCTCCGTACACCTCGTACACGCGCCGCTCTGCTCCATACACCTCGTACACGCGCGGCTCTGCTCCGTACACCTTGTACACACACGGCTCTGCTCCGCACGCCTCGTACACACACGGCTCTGCTCCGTACACCTCGTACACACGCGGCTCCGCTCCATACACCTCGTACACACGCGGCTCCGCTCCGTACACCTCGTACACACGCGGCTCCGCTCCATACACCTCGTACACACGCGGCTCCGCTCCGTACACCTCGTACACACGCGGCTCCGCTCCATACACCTCGTACACACGCGGCTCCGCTCCATACAGCTCGTACACACGCGGCTCCGCTCCATACACCTCGTACACACGCGGCTCCGCTCCGTACACCTCGTACACACGCGGCTCCGCTCCGCACGCCTCGTACACACACGGCTCTGCTCCGTACACACACGGCTCCGCTCCGTACACCTCGTACACACACGGCTCCGCTCCGTACACCTCGTACACACACGGCTCCGCTCCATACACCTCGTACACACACGGCTCTGCTCCGCACGCCTCGTACACACACGGCTCTGCTCCGTACACCTCGTACACACGCGGCTCCGCTCCATACACCTCGTACACACGCGGCTCCGCTCCATACACCTCGTACACACGCGGCTCCGCTCCGTACACCTCGTACACACGCGGCTCCGCTCCATACACCTCGTACACACGCGGCTCCGCTCCATACAGCTCGTACACACGCGGCTCCGCTCCATACACCTCGTACACACGCGGCTCCGCTCCGTACACCTCGTACACACGCGGCTCCGCTCCGCACGCCTCGTACACACACGGCTCTGCTCCGTACACACACGGCTCTGCTCCGTACACCTCGTACACGTGCGGCTCTGCTCCGTACACCTCGTACACGCGCGGCTCCGCTCCGTACACCTCGTACACACACGGCTCTGCTCCATACACCTCGTACACACGCGGCTCTGCTACATCCACACTGTAAACCCCTCCTGACCCCACACATAAACTTCAGCTCCTCCAGCACCATGACAACCAGCACAGCAGAGTCCTGCATCCACTGAGGCCCCTGATCATGTGACCCCTGACTCCTCCCCTCCTGTGACCTCATCACAGCTCCTGTGCGCACAGAGCAGCCATATATGTGGTGGCGGCTCTGGAGGTGGAGGTATGTGGAGACCCCATTACTGGGCGCAGGGGGCATTAACCCCTTCAGCACCGAGGCTCTTTTGGGGTCTTGTGTTGCCCCTTTATAAGAATCATAAGGTTTTTGTTCTGTTTCCTGTAATAGATACATACGACCCAACTATGGAGACAGGAAGGGAGGAAACGTATTGTTCTCATAGTACAGGACCCCTTTACTGGCCCCACAGTGTAATGCCCCATTATGCCCCTTATGCAGGATGTATGATGCCCCCACACAGTGTAATGCCCCCATTATGCCCCTTATGCAGGATGTATGATGCCCCCACACAGTGTAATGCCCCCATTATGCCCCTTATACAGGATGTATGATGCCCCACACAGTGTAATGCCCCCATTATGCCCCTTATGCAGGATGTATGATGCCCCCACACAGTGTAATGCCCCTTATGCAGGATGCATGATGCCCCCACATAGTGTAATGCCCCCATTATGCCCCTTATACAGTATGTATGATGCCCCCACACAGTGTTATGCCCCCATTATGCCCTTTATGCAGTATGTATGATGCCCCCACGCAGTGTAATGCCCCATTATGCCCCTTATACAGTATGTATGATGCCCCCACACAGTGTAATGCCCCCATTATGCCCCTTATGCAGTATGTATGATGCCTCCACACAGTGTAATGCCCCCATTATGCCCCTTATGCAGGATGTATGATCCCCCCACACAGAGTAATGCCCCCATTATGCCCCTTATGCAGGATGTATGATGCCCCCACACAGTGTAATGCCCCCATTATGCCCCTTATGCAGGATGTATGATGCCCCCACACAGTGTAATGCCCCCATTATGCCCCTTATGTAGTATGTATGATGCCCCACACAGTGTAATGCCCCCATTATGCCCCTTATGCAGGATGTATGATCCCCCCACACAGTGTAATGCCCCCATTATGCCCCTTATGCCGTATGTATGATCGCCCACACAGTGTAATGCCCCCATTACGCCCCTTATACAGTATGTATGATCGCCCACACACAGTGTAATGTCCCCATTATGCCCCTTATGCAGGATGTATGATGCCCCCACACAGTGTAATGTCCCCATTATACCCCTTATACAGTATGTATGATGCCCCCACACAGTGTAATGCCCCCATTATACCCCTTATACAGTATGTATGATGCCCCCACACAGTGTAATGCCCCCATTATGCCCCTCATGCAGGATGTATGATGCCCCACACAGTGTAATGCCCCCATTATGCCCCTTATGCTGTATGTATGATGCCCCCACACAGTGTAATGCCCCCATTATGCCCCTTATGCAGTATGTATGATGCCCCCACACAGTGTAATGCCCCCATTATGCCCCTTATGCAGTATGTATGATGCCCCCACACAGTGTAATGCCCCCATTATGCCCCTTATGCTGTATGTATGATGTCCCCACACAGTGTAATGCCCCCATTATGCCTCTTATGCTGTATGTATGATGCCCCCACACAGTGTAATGCCCCCATTTTGCCCCTTAGGCAGTATGTATGATGCCCCCACACAGTGTAATGTCCCCATTATGCCCGCTTATGCAGTATTTATGATGCCCCCCACACAGTGTAATGCCCCCATTATGCCCCTTATGCAGTATGTATGATGCCCCCACACAGTGTAATGCCCCCATTATGCCCCTTATGCATGATGTATGATGCCCCTACACAGTGTAATGCCCCCATTATGCCCTTTAGGCAGTATTTATGATGCTCCCCACATAGTGTCATGTTCCCATAGTACCGCCTTAGGTTTTACAGTTGGAATAATCCCTCTGGAAAATGGTTTTCCCTTTGCCTGATCCCCTACATGTATACCCTCGAGCATGTATACATGCATGTAGGGGAGCAGGCCTTACTAGATATTGAGGCTTGGTACAGTAATATACCGCATGAGGATGGTATCAGAGGAGTAAGACATTTCTTGAAATCAAGGTCAATAGAGTGTAGCAGACATAATGGCTTCATGGAGGATCTTCTAAAATTCGCTATTACTCATAACTTCTTTCTTTTTGACAAGAAGTACTTCCACCCGCTCAGGGGTACTGCGATGGGGAGCCCCTGTGCACCCTCACATGCTAAAATTTTCCTGAGCTGGTCAGAGGAAACCACAATATTCAGGGATGATCATAAGTGGTGGCATTCATATATTGGGGTATGGTACAAATATATTGACAACATTTTTATCATCTGGTCAGGAACGAATGAACAATCTTTTGAATTTGTCAGGTAACTCAACATCAATAGAGTGGGCCGGAGATTTACATCAGAGTTTAATTATTACCAGTTGCCTTTCCTGGATGTTTCTCAAGAAAGTACGAGATGGGACTCTAGGGACACTCATCTACCATAAACCTTCAAGCACTAATAAACTATTGAAGTGGGATAGCCTCCACCCCATCCCCATAAAAAGAGGAATACCCAAGGGCCAATTTTTACAGTTGAGAGGGTACTGCTCTAATGTCACAGATTTTAATATACAGGCAATAGACCTGAACATCAGATTCAGGGAAAAAGGGAACTTATGCTATATTTTGGATTCCACATCATCGTTTGCAGAAAAATGGAAGAGACAGACACTCCTCCATACCTAACCAAGAGACCAAGAAGAAGATTGAACAACACGAGTAAGAAAAACTTACGACAATCAGAGTGACTGTATCTTTCATATCCTCAGAAAGCACTGGGATATACTGTGGCTGACCCGGACCTGAGGGTCCTGTGGGATCTACTCCCACAATAACTTTCAGAAAGGGTCAGTCAGTTAGGGACCATTTAGTGCATAGTTTCTGTCAGGGAAATATTGAGAAAGTATTAACAATTTCTCTCTGTCCCTGAAACCCCTCTTCATCCCTCCCTTATCCACCATTTGTCACCATAGGAGAGCTGACACTCCACGCAGCTGTCGGTATTAAAATAACAGTACAAGAAGCTCAGTAGCCTATTCTACTTAAAATACAAATGCATCTCCTCTTAGCACAGACCTGGGATAGATTGACACCTTCCAGCATAGGGGCAGAGATGGAAGGAAAGAGGAAATGGCTGGTTTAGGCTCAAAAGGGGTTTAACAAAGACTGCAGGATCTTCAGAGTCGAAACGAATTATGAAATAACTAAAGTTTCATAATTCTGAAAATTAAGGGACCCATATCTTTAGTGACGGGGTCAGCTAGGGAATGATATGGATATTTTCCTGTCTCTGTAGGTCCCTCTGGGGGGCTGTGGCGCAAAAGTCCCAAAATAACAGATCGCAGCTATACCGTGTGAGGTCTCTGGAGAAAATCATAACGGAAAAAATTGTATCACTTTCAGGCCTCTACGATCAACCCACGATAAGTTATCACAAAAATCGGATATCTAATAAAGATATAAAGGCTGGAGACCAGCCCCCGTGATGTCATCCCAGGGGTATGTGGGCAGGTCTTTCCCTTCAGCAGCATAAAAGAATCTGCTGAGGTTGGAGTAGTATTCATTGCGGGAGTATATATTTATTATAGCAACGGATCCTGTTGAGCATCTCCCCTCCACCTATATTGAATCATCTCAGCGATCATTATAGTAAGTCTTCTTTAATCCTGTTTATTTTGTGTAACTGCTTATGTATTGTATTGTCCTCTTTTCTAAAATCTTGTATATTTTTCATAACACTGCCTCCCTTTGGATTAAATATAAAATTTAATAACTAAATGGAGAATGAGCCTGCACCACCTTCTAAATGCATAATGACTGCACCTGAATCTGAATGGCAAATACACATCGTATAAACTTGCAGTGCCATTTTTAAAATGCAGAAACAATAGTCCAATAGAGAGGAGATGGTAAAAAGCTGCACTCACCGCTTATGTAAAAATAAGAGTCCTTTATTTCATATTCTGATAAAATTAATGGAAAATCTTGTATATTTTTCATAACACTGCCTCCCTTTTGGATTAAAAATAAAATTTAATAGTTCTGTTTCTTTTGTGCTGTAATTGTTCCCTTCCACGAAGCCATCCGCTACCAGAACGCAGGCGTCCGCCCAGGCCTGTATTATATTTCAAATCTGGACGGTGGTGGCAGCGAATAATATTAATTGGGCCATCATGAAGCTGTCAGTGACCGTACGGGGGCACATAAACATATTCAATGCATTGGAATCCGGAGGTGTGATGCCATATGCTCACTGGTCGCTTGACTATACCTACGTAGTGGGTAGTCGGGATCGTGTGCTTGCCACTCCCTGACGAAATCCAGACAGAATGATGGCAACGGTAAGATATTGTGTGATCTCCCCGGTGTCATCGCTGCGGAACCCTGACAAATTGGTGGCAAGCGGTGGGATATTACAGAACATCAGTTGCTGGATTGATCCATCATTCCTGTCACTTAAAACTTACACGGTTCTTGCGAGAATACTGTGCAGATTTTTAAGAAATCAGAGTCAGTGTTTTAATATTTTTGTTTATTTGGGACATTACTGTACGTATAGCAGTTGCATCCCCTCCCCTTCTCTTGTTTTTCTGTCCTATCTTTTATTTAGCAATGATGGCCACATGTGAAGAGCCCTGGTATCACCAGCAGTCAAAGGACACTCTCACTGCTCTCTGTGAGCTGAGACAGATTGACCCCACGGGCAAGATCAGGCACCAAATGATTGCTGAACTGTTGCAAGGTGCTGCAGAGCCCGTCCGACAGCAGAGCTCGGATGATGGGGCGGCCAGCCAATGCTCGGATGGTGCTGCTGCAGGGGTCCCACCTGTGATTGCCAGCCAGACCCGCAGCCAGGATAGTGTGGACCCCCACCTGCAGATGGCCTTGGAGCTGCTCGGGGCAGACGATCGTGATGGACAACTGCAGCTGATCCTGAAATTCCACGAGCGAGCAGAGCAACGGGCCCAAGCTGACCGAGAGGTTGCTGAGCGCTAGGCCTAAGCTGACCGAGAGGCTGCTGAGTGACAGGCCGAGGCTGAGAGAGCTGAGCGACAGGCCCAAACTGATCAAGAATCTGCTGAGTGAATGTGGTAAGATGAGCAGCGGTACCAGCTGGAGTTAGCCCGAATCTAGCTGCCAAAATCCATCGCATCGGGCAATGAGCCCAGCAACACCAACTGCTTTAAACCCCATCCGGAGCATTTTCCTGTAATGGAAAAGGACGGGGACTTGGACACATTTTCCGAGGATTTGATAAAGCCTGCAGACAGTACCAGCTGCCTGAAGCCCAGTGGGCCAGGTATTTAACCCAAGGGCACCGAGGAACAGCTCTGGAGGTGCTTGCTTCTCTCCCTCGAGAACAAGATGGAGACTGAGGCCGTCAAGCAGGCCGGGATAAAAAAGTACCAGCTGACTCCGGAGATTTACCTGAAAAAGTTCAAAGCCTTCCAACTTGGACTACATGACAGCTACAGTGACATGGTGGATGGGCTCAGGACCAACTTTGAGCAGTGGGTCCAAGGACTGTCAGTTACCACCTTTGAGGACCTGAAGGATCTGATGGTGAAGGACCAGTTTCTTCATCTTTGCCCAGTGGAAGTTTGACCGTTTCTGCTTGACCGGGAGCCAAAGAAGGCTGCCAAAGCAGCCCAGATCACAGATGCCTATAAGGTCAACCGCACCCCAGAGGTGTGGAGGTCAGCCGCCTCCAGCTGGAAAGGGGGTAAGCCCACAACCACCCCCAGTGTTCCAGCCAGCTGGCCCTCTGCGTGTTCTGCCCCATCTTCCAGCACCTGACATGCATTTGACTCCCTTAAGTGTTATGTTTGTGACCAAACGGGTCACACAAGCATTGTCTGCCCGGAGAGGCATAAGATGAACACCACACCTGAGGCCTCAGGACCTACTGCAGCCATTCTTTTTGTGTGTGGGGCGGTTGGCAGGGTCCGGGAAAACTTACAGCCCATTACTGTAGGCAACACCGTTACTGTTGGCCTTAAGAACACTGGCACAGAATGTACCCTCATCCGCCAAGTTCGTGTTATCAGAGGAACTCATTCCTGGGAAGACCCTGACTGTCACTGGGTTTGGGGGTGTTTGCTGTCCCATACTGATGACCCGAGTTTTTCTGGACTGGGTGCAGGGAGGGGGTTAAGAGAAGTGGGGGTGTTGGAGATTCTCCCCACTAATGTGCTATTGGGAACTGATCTGGGACGTTTGGTTGCCCGATACATCCCTGACCACTCTCCCAGATCTGATATGTCATGTAATACCACTGTCAATAATGTCAATGTCAAGCATAATAAAAATGTATGTTGTGTTAAAGGGAATTCAGCCACCTCATCCTGCGGGGTGACGCTGCTGAGGAGCCCCTAAATTGAGCCAGCATAAGTGCTATGGGCAAAGGGAGCAGACATGGACACCAGGAAGCAGGTTGTCCCATGCGGATGACCAGTGTCACGCCATATAGTGACATGGTCAATGGTAGCTGCCCCATGACTAGCACAGCTCCAGACGTGATGAGCAGGGATGGGGAGAAATATTGGGATCATAGGGAAAGTGATTCCGTGCTGCTGACCAGTATCACGACGGACTGTGACATGGCCAGTCGTAGCTCCCCCCTAGTGAGCACGTCTCCCAAGGTAAAAATTGTGGCAGGAAGGGTAGGCCTCAAAACCAGGCAAGGTAAAAGAAAGATGTGTCCCCCTGTCTGTCAGGAGTATGGGAGAAAGGTACCTATAGCCTGTTAGAGGTGTGGGGAAAATGTACCCCGAACCGGTCAGGGTGATCAGAAAGCTGGATCTCCATTCGGTCAGAGTGAGGGGCAAGTTGGGTCAACGGCTTGTCGGATCAGCCGGAAAGGTGGGCCAGGAGATGGGCTTAAAGGAGCGATCTGTAAATCGGCCTCTACGCCACCTCAAAGAGGGGGAGATGTCATAGAAATATTGATAAAGTATTAACAATTTCTCTCTGTCCTTGAAACCCCTCTTCACCCCTCCCTTATCCACCATTTGCCACCAGAGGAGAGCTAACAATCCACATAGCTGTCAGTATGCAAATAACAGTACAAGAAGCTCAATAGCCTGTTCAACTAAACATACGAATGCATCTCCTCTTAGCACAGACCTAGGATAGATTGACACCTTCCAGCATAGGGGCAGAGATGGAAGGAAAGAAAAAATGTCTCGTTTAGGCTCAAAAGGGGTTTAACAAAGACTGCAGAATCTTCAGAACCAAAGCGAAATATGGAATAACTAAAGTTCCATAATTCTAATAATGATGGGACTCATATTTTTAGTGACAGGGTCAGCTAGGGAACGATATGGATATTTTCCTGTCGCTGTAGGCCTCTCTGGGGGGCTGTGGCGCAAAAGTCCCAAAATAAATGTGGTCTCTGAAGAAAGGTAAAATCATAACGGAAAAAATGGTATCACTTTCGTGCCTCTACGATCAACCCACAAAAAGTTATCACAAAAAACAGATATCTAATAAAGATATGAAGGCTGGAGACCAACCCCCGTGATGTCAGCCCAGGGGTTGTTTGGGCAGGTCTCTCCCTTCAGCATAAAAGAATCTGCTGAGGTTGGAGTAGTATTCATTGTGGGAGTATATATTTATTATAGCAACGGATCCTGCTCGATAACAGTCAAATCAAGCGGAGTGTCTCCCCTCCACCTATATTGAATCATCTCAGCGATCATTATAGTAAGTCTTCTTTAATCCTGTTTTATTTTGTGTAACTGCTTATGTATGGTATTGTCCACTTTTGTAAAATCTTGTATATTTTTCATAATACTGCCTCCCTTTTGGATTAAATATAAAATGTAATAATTCTGTTTCTTTTTTGCTGTAATTGTTCCCTCCCCCGAAGCCATACGCTACCAGAACACAGGCGTCCGCCCAAGCCTGTATTATATTTCAAATCTGGACGGCGGTGGCACCAAATTATATTAACCCCTTTTAAGCCTGGGGCATATTAGTACGCCCCAGGCCATCACCCCCGGTCCAGTGAGGGCTCCGACGGTGAGCCTATATTGAACAGAGCAAATGTCAGCTGATTCTTAGAGCCCATCGGTGACCCCGTCACATGATCGCGGGTCACTGATGGGTGGGCATGACAACCCTGGGTCTGCAGCAGACCCCAGTAGTTGTCATGTAATGATCACTATGAGCGCCACCTAGTGGTCGGTGCTCATAGCACAGGAGCATTTCTGCTACATAGAGGTGATTTGCTCATCACCTCTATGTAGCAGAGGCGATCGGACAGTTGCTGCTTCTAGTCTCCTATGGAGACTATGGAAGCAAGCAAAAAGTGTAAAAAAAAATGTTTTTAAAAATATTAAAAATAAAAAAAATATAAAAGTTTAAATCGCCCCCCTTTCGCCCCAATCAAAATAAAATAATAATAACAAAAACCCACATACACATATTTGGTATCGCTGCGTTCAGAATCGCCCGATCTATCAATATAAAAAAAGAATTGATCCGAACGGTAAACGGCGTAACGAGAAAAAGATTCTAAACGCCAGAATTACGTTTTTTGGTCGCTGCAACATTGCAATAAAATGCAATAACGGGCGATCAAAACATCCGATCTACTCCAAAATGGTATCAATAAAAATGTCAGCTCGGCGCGCAAAGAATAAACCCTCACCTGGCCCCAGATCCAGAAAAATGGAGACGCTACGGGTCTCGGAAAATGGCACCTTTTTTAGCA